>NC_142888.1:53877734-54186093 GCF_051225735.1 Oryctolagus cuniculus
CTAGGATCCATACACATGGCACAGTAGTAGCTAAGAGCAAGGTCTTGAAAGTCAGTGGTAGAGAGTCCCACCTGTACCACTTCCTAACTGTGTGACCTAGTCTACTCATCAAATCTCTCTTGGTCTGTTTGTTTCCTTGAGGGCAGCTAAGTGGCACACTAATATTATCTACGCTATGAGATTGTTATGAGAATTAAATGAGATAACATAGGTAATATATGAGGGCACTTCAAAAAGTTTATGAGAGAACAGAATTAAAAGACAATGCACATATGAAAAGCAGAGTGAAAGATTTTGGATGTTTTCACCTTAAAAACTGTTAAATGCCTGAGGAGTTAGATATGTTTATTTTGATTGGACATTATGCAGTATTTATATGTATAGAAATAACTCATGGTACTCTAGCAAATCTTACAATTTGGGGTGGGCTTTGTAGCACAGCAGGTTAAGCTGCTGCTCGGGATGTCCACATCTCATATCGCAGTGCTGATCTGAGTCCTAACTACTCCACTTTCAGTCTAGCTCCCTGATAATGCACTTGAAAAAGCAACAGAAGACGGTCCAAGTGCTTGGGCCCCTGCCACTCACATAGGAGACCTAGATTGAGTTCTAGGCTCCTGGCTTTGGCCTGGTCCAACCCTGGCTGTTGCAAATATTTGAGGTGTGTAACAGTGGATGGAAGATCTCTCTCTCTCTCTCTCTCTCTCTCTCTCTTCCTCTGCCTTTCAAGTAGAAGAAAAACTAAACATTCAAAAATGCATTGTCAAAAACATACAATTTTTAATGTGTCAGTTAAAAATTAAATTTCAATAAAAGACAATGCACATTTTCCCATGAACTTTTTGGAAGTACCTGTGTGCGTAAAAGGACATTTGCTGGCCTATCAATCTTATACGGGTTGTATGAGGACCTAAGGAGATAAGTGCTGGCAAAGGCTTTGTAGGATAAAAGGAATCATCAAAGATGAGCTGGGCTTGATGGTAAAGGGCAAAGGTGTTGGAACTGTCCCTTCATATCCGAGAGCTTTCACTGGTGTCTATGGACTCTGGCTTGCTGAGTGCCGGCCTGAGTGGCTGTTGCCTTCTGCTCCACCTGCCCACCTTACCATCATGACTTTGCTTCTCCCTGGCAAATTGAATTGGAGGAGAGGATCAGAAACTTTGACCCTCATCTCTGCCACTCAACCATCCCATCCTCCAGCAGAAGATGGCCCAAGTACTGGGGCCTCTTCCACCCTGTGGGAGACCTCAATGGAATTCAGGCTGATGACTTCGGCCAGAGCACTGGGACCATCTGGGCCATCTTCCTTCATTGCTCTGCCTTTCAAGATAAATAAATCAATCTTTAAAAAAAAATACACACACACACACACACACATGAATATTTGCATAATCTAGGTTTGCCATGATTTTCTCTCAGATTTTCTAGAAATTTTATAGCTTAGCTCTTTAGGTCTATGAACCATTTGATTTAAGTTTAGAATATGGTATGAGATAGTCAACTTCCTTTTCCATGTGGATATCCAACTGATCCAGCACCATTTGTTGAGGAAGACTATTCTTTCCCTATTGAATTGTCTTGGCACTTTGTTAAAAATCAGTTACCTGGAGCTGGCGCTGTGGTGTAGTGGGTAAAGCTGCTGCCTGTAGTGCCAGCTTCCCATATGGGTGCCGGTTCACGTCCTGGCTGCTCCACTTCCGGTGCAGCTCTCTGCTATGGCCAGGGAAAGCAGTAGAAGATGGCCCAAGTCTTTGGGTCCCTGTACTCACGTGGGAGACCCAAAAGAGGTTCCTGGTTCCTGGTTCCTGGCTTCGGATCGGCTCAGCTCCAGCCGTCGAGGCCATTTGGGGAGTGAACCAGTGGTTGGAAGACCTCTCTCTCTGCCTCTGCCTCTCTGTAATTCTGCCTTTCAAATAAATAAATCTTTAAAAAGATCAGCTAGCTATATGTGTGTGGGCCTATTTCTGGACTCTATTATGTTCCATTGATCTATATGTCTATTTTTAAGCCAATACCACACTGTATTTTTTTAAAGATTTATTTATTTATTTATTTCAGAAGTAGAGTTACAGACAGTGAGAGGGAGAGACAGAGAGAAAGGTCTTCCATCCGCTGGTTTACTCCCCAAATGGCCACAAAGGCCAGAGCTGCACTGATTGGAAGCCAGGAGCCAGGAGCTTCTTTCATGTCTTCCATGCGGGTGCAGGGGCCCAAGGACTTGGGCCATCTTCTACTGCTTCCCCAGGCCATAGCAAAGAGCTGGATGGGAAGAGGAGCAGCCGGGACTGGAACTAGCACCCATATGGAATGCCGGCACCGCAGGCGGAGAATTAACCTACTGTGCCACAGCGCTGGCCCCACCATACTGTTTTAATTGCTGTAACATTATAGTTAAGTCTTGAAATCAGGTAATATAGGTCTTGCAACTTTGTTCTTTGCCAAAATTATATTCTCAATTATATGCATTTTTCAATTAAGCATTAATCTGAGAGTCAGTTTGCCAAATTCTAGGAGGAAAAAAACCAACATCACTGGAATTTTAATTAGGATTGCGTTGTATCTATAGAGCAGTTTAGGAAGAATCTTAAGGTTGAATCTTCCTACCCATGAACAAAGTATAGCTTTCCATTTATTTAAGTCTTTTTTAATTTCTCTCAGGAACATTTTGTAATTTTCAATGTCAAGGTCTTACATATTTCAATTCAAATTGATCCAAAAGCATTTCAAATTTTTGAAGGCATGGCAGATGATATTTTAATTTTTAATTATTCACTGCTAGTATTCATAAATATAATTGGTTTTTGAATATTGACTTTGTATACTGAGATCTTGCTTAGCTCATTTATCAGTTCTAGTAGCTTTTTTTGTAATGTCTTTTGAATTTTCCAAGGCCATCATGTTGTCTGTAAATAGAGACAGTTTTAATTCTTCATTTCCATTTTGTATTTCTTCTGACTGTTCTGTTGCACTAGCTAGGATCTCCAATGGAATGCTACGTAGAAGTAGCAAGAGCAGATGTCCTTGCCTTGCTCCTAATCTTAATGTGGAAATTTTCAGTCTTTCACTAATATATATGATGTTAGCTGTAGGTTTTCCATAGTTGCCCTTTATCAGAATGAGAAAATCCCCTTTCATCTAGTTTGCTGAGAGGGTTTTTTTTTTTTTTTACTCTTCTGTGGGTATTGAATTTTGTTGAATGCATTTTCTTTATTAATTGAGATGATTATTTGGGGTTTTAAAAGTTATTTTAGTCTATTTTAATTGTATACTGCATTGATTGGTCTTGGGATGTTGAACTAACCTTCCATTTCTAGGATAAATCTCATTTGGGTATGATGTTTTATGCTTTTATGTGTTGTTTGATTCAATTTGCTGAAATACTAGCAGTTTTATAGCTGTGTTTATTATGGACATCCATATATAGTTTTCTTATGATGCATTTATCTGATTTTGGTATCAGAGTAATACCTCATAGAATGAGATTGAAAATGTTCCCTCCTATTTGGGAGAAAAGTTTTGTAGTTTGGTATTTTCCTTCTGTAAGTGTTCGGAATTCACCTGTGAAGCCATCTTAGGCAGTCCCTCCATGAATCTTAAGGGTGCTTTTATCTCCAACATTCTGCAGTTCTAATAAATCTCCTGTCATCAGTATTTCTGTTTTACATGTGTGGTGCATGTCTCTCTTTCTGTCTCCTTATTTCTTACCTATCTGTCTCTGCTTCTTGCCCCTTTCCTGCCTACTTTATCAGGTGGATGTCTGACAATTTGAGTCTGTAGTTGTCAGGGCAGCCTCCTCAGAGAAAGTAGGTAAAACTGTTTCAATTCATAGTTTTTCCCAACACTGGTAGATTTTGGTTATAGAACTGCCTGTGATCCACCTTAACTATTAGAGGAGATATTTGATCAGTGTCCAGAACCCGTGGGTGCCACAACAGTAATCCATGGGCCATTAAATAGAAGCCAGTTACCCATGATGGACTGGGACACAAATTAGGAGGCTTGTATTTGCAGACTTGGCATGGGCACTCCTAAGTATGGGTCTTTCTTAGGCCTCAGTGTATCTGCAAAAATAGGAACTGGACCCCTAGATTTTCTGGCTCTAAAATGGCAATGAATAAACAATAGCTGCAGGAGGAAGGAGGCCAAGTGACCTAAAAAGGGTATGGATGGATAAAAATTAGATTTGTTTAGATATTGAATGCTTGGAAAATAACTTTCCGGTACTGCTGTGTGACCCTAGAAAAAATGCCACCACATTCTAGTAAAGATTAAAGAAACACTGGGAGGGGGTCAAATATGAAAGTACTTGTGGGTTTTTAAAATAAAAGCTTCCTACAAATCTGGAATAGAGTTCTAGACACAACGGATGGATGGTGAGTAGCTACCAAGTAAACGAATTTAGAGACTGAGAGCTGAAAGAAAGAACTTCTTAATATAGTGTTTCAGAAAATGGGAAATAATTTGGAATCAGCTTCCCTGAGCAAGAGTATTTCGTTTTTTGTTTTTTTTTTTTTTTATCTTTTATTTAATGAATATAAATTTCCAAAGTACGACTCATGGGTTACAATGGCTTCCCCCCCCATACCGTCCCTCCCACCAACAACCCTCCCCTTTCCCACTCCCTCTCCCCTTCCATTCACATCAAGATTCATTTTCGATTATCTTAATATACAGAAGATCAGCTTAGTATACCTTAAGTAAGTATTTCAACAGTTTGCTCCCACACAGAAACATAAAGTGAAAAATAATAGATGATTTTTTTTAAATGATGATGAAATCAGATCAGACCTATTGTCATGTTTAATCCCAGTGAGAGTCAAGTTGGGAATTGAAAATTTCTTTCTTTCTTTTTTTTTTTTTTTTTTTTTACAGAAGATCAGTTTAGTGTACATTAAGTAAAGATTTCAGTCGTTTGCACCCCCATAGAAACACAAAGTGAAATATACTGTTTGAGTACTCGTTATAGCATTAAGCCTCAGTGTACAGCACGTTAAGGACCGAGATCCTACATGAGGAGTAAGTGCACAGTGACTCCTGTTGTTGACTTTACCAATTGACACTCCTGTTTATGGCATCAGTAATCTCCCTATGCACCAGTTATGAGTTTCCAAGGCTATGGAAGCCCCTTGAGTTCTCCGACTCTTATCTTGTTTAGACAAGGTCATAGTCAAAGTGGAGGTTCTCTCCTCCCTTCAGAGAGAGGCACCTCCCTCTTTGAAGACCTGTTCTTTCCACTGGGATCTCACTCACAGAGATCTTTTTGCCAGAGTGTCTTGGCTTTCCATGCCTGAAGAGTATTTCGTTTAATCACTGGACAGACAGCTATGTAGCACTTAACTCTGGGCCCTACACAAGGCCAGGGAAATGGTTAATAAGTGAAACTCAACTGGAGGTAACTCTCTGGTTCAGCCACAGAGAGAATGGATGTCAGGGATCCCGACATCTCAGTCCCCAAAGAAGACCATGGTCTTGTCTGTCCCCCCTGGAACTCCTGAGACAACTCCTGAAGTTCCACTGATGCTTTCAGTCATCTCACTGATGAGTGCTGAGCACCTGGCTAGATGTGCCAGCATACAGTCATCATAGTCCTGAGCTGCCTGCCACCAACCCTCCACTGTCCTCATGTCCTGCTTCTACCATTCAAAGCACCTCCACTCTTCCTAACTAGATTTAGGCTTTTCACCAGGTTCTGAGAAACTCTGAAGAGATATGGAGATAGAGCAGAAGCTGAAGACTATTTCAGGCAACACAGACTCCAACTCATGGTGCCATCCTCTCCTCTTAGCTTTTGTGTATAACTGTAGGATAGCTAAGCCTTAGAATATGACCCCTCAATCCTATTTGCTCTTATTTCATTGTACTGTGCACTTTGTCAAAAAGCAGGGGCCCTTGAATAGAGCCATTTCTGTCCCCATGTTATCCTCCCTTATCTCTCTCTCTCCTATCTACCCCTTACCAAACACTTTGGCTCTTCTTTGGCTTTGCTCCACTGTTCCTTCATTTGAGCTTTTGTTAGTGCCCCACAATAACAGGAATTTGTGAAAGCCTGTAATTTATTTGGAGAGTTTGGCTCTTGGAGTAGCCTCTCTCCCTCTTTCAACTCAGGGGGAGAGCTTAGAAAGCTTGGCTTTTGGCTGCCAAGGATCGAAGAATCTGGTCTTACATTTGAGTTCTTTTCTGAGCGGTCTCCCTGTACTTCAAAGACATTTGCCTGAGTGCTTGGGTACAGAGCCAGGGCACTAATTGGGTACTTGAGTAAAAAGACTTTGAGGATGAGGAATCTTGAGAGCCAGTAGGTCCAGGATGGAACTGAAAAGACCCGAGTCCTGACCTTGTACTGCCCAGGCCCAACAGAAGGCCAACTGGTTATGGGTGCTTAGAAGAAGAAAGGGGTGGGGAGCAGTGTCTACTGAATACAGATATTGTGTTCACTTCAAGTACAGGCCTTTGGGGGCAAACTCTCTTACTCATCTGGAGATAGTAGTTGAGGTTGAAAAGAACTCTGGGAACTAGTCGATGAAAGGAGTGGATAATGGATTTATATTTAATTTGTCCTCAAAGTCCAGGGCTCTGTTGAATGAAAAAAATTATTAGTCAGGAATTAGGCACTTGGTTAGCACTCAACGAAGCTGTGGGTTGAAAGTAATGCTCTCTGTCTGATGGAAAGTGATTTTTTTTCAAGTCTTTTTAGAAAGATGGTTCTGTATGTTTCCTGCTGATAGCTACTTCCCAACTCTCGCTCATCTCAACTGCTTCATCAAAATCTCTTTGTTTTCTCTATATGAGAGCAGGGTAATTATGGGGGAACAACGGAGACTCCTTAGCTTTGATTCCAAGGACTGTCAGAGTTCTAGAAAAACTTTACCCACTTCTTGCATTTTCCAAAAATGGAAACTGAGTGGAAAAAAGGTAAAAAGGTACCAGTAACACTCATTTTCATCAATATGGTCCTAACTATTATCATCGTTATTAAGACAATGGGCTCTTCTTTTTTCATGTAATCATTACTTGATTATTTTTCTCTTTCTAAATTTCCTCTGATAATACATCCCACTAATAATCCTTTAAGTCCTTTCTCTTTTTTCATGCTATCATTTAATAATTAATATATCTGTTAGATTACCTTTCTCTCCCTTGTGACACTTGAAGTGTCTTACATCTCTGAAAATCTTTAAATAGAACATTTTATTCTGGTGGTTAACCATGGGATTTAAAATTTGTATTGCCCTAATTTTTAAAAATATGTTTTTCACTCTACTACAAGATCCTTGAAGTCATGCTCCACATGTCATTCGTTTAGCAGCCTCAGTACCTGTGGGATGGCCATGTGTCTCAATTGGAAAGAACGTTAACTGGGGCCAGTGTTGTGGCATAACGGGTTAAGCTGCTGCCTACAATACCAGCATCCCATATGGGCGCTGGTTCAAGTCTCAGGTACTCCACTTCCCACCCAGCTCCCTACTAATATGCCTGGGAAAGCAGCAGAAGATAGCCCAGGTGCTTGGGTCCCTGCCATCCACGTGAGATGATGCTCCTGGCTTCTAGTTTCAGTCTGGCCCCACTCTGGCCATTGTAGCCATTTGGGGACTGAACCAGCTAATAGAAGATCTCTCCATCCCCCCTCACCCTGTAACTCTGCCTTTCAAATAAATAAAATAAATCTTTTTTTAAGAAAAAAAGAATGTTAATTAACTATTGAGTAAATTAATGCTGTACATGGATGGTTTCATTTTTTAAATATTCATTTAGGATTAAAAAAGCTGTATCAACACACTTTTTCCTCTTTCTCCCATGAAGTACAGCTAAAAATGCTGCACATTAACTATAAAAACAAGTATAAGAAGGCTCAAAGGTTGAGAGAAGAATGCAGATGGGATAGGGACCTGGGGACTCAAAGAACAACACAATAATACATTACCTGAGGCCGGCGCCGTGGCTCAATAGGCTAATCCTCCACCTTGCGGCGCCGGCACACCGGGTTCTAGTCCCGGTCGGGGCGCCGGATTCTGTCCCGGTTGCCCCTCTTCCAGGCCAGCTCTCTGCTGTGGCCAGGGAGTGCAGTGGAGGATGGCCCAGGTGCTTGGGCCCTGCACCCCATGGGAGACCAGGAAAAGCACCTGGCTCCTGGCTCCTGCCATCGGATCAGCGTGGTGCGTCGGCCGCAGCGCGCCGGCCGCGGCGGCCATTGGAGGGTGAACCAACGGCAAAGGAAGACCTTTCTCTCTCTGTCTCTCTCTCTCACTGTCCACTCTGCCTGTCAAAAAAAAAAAAATAATAATACATTACCTGGGTTTCCTTTTTGCTTCACATCTCTTACTTCTGGAGCTGAAGAAGTGCCAGAAATGCCAATGGGAACAGACAACAAAAGCCCCAAGGCAAGCCTGATTTCTTCAGTTGAAGTACCAGGAAAGGGGCAGCCTAGCAAGACAAAAACCTTTGGACACTAACTCTGCTACTACATCCAAACACTGCAGAAAAAAAAATGTGCTCCATCCAACCTCTGTCAGCAAAGACCTGGTGGGGAGCTTAGACTTCTACACTCACCCAGCTGTGACAAGGTGCCCCAACCCGCCCTCTCCCATGCTAAGAAAACTGAGTAGGGAGACAGGAATTTCCTCCCCTCCCAATAGTAAAAGGCTTCCCCCTCCCCCATGGTGTCAGTGCAGACCAATTGGGGAGCCCGGACTTTCACCCTCGCCAGACTATAACCTCTGACCACCCCTCTGGCTCCTGGTGAGGTGCCAAGGTGGTGTCAGTGAAGGCCAAGTAGGACACTGGGACTTTCACCATTGCTCGGGATAGTGTCAGTTGAGGCCACATGGGAAACACTAACAAGGGACCCTTACCCCTCCCAACCAGGAAAGTATCAGAAGACACCTAGTGGGGATCTTGAACATACTTCCACCCTGCTCAGCAATAACAAGACAGCCTTCTGCCCCAGAATGCCAGTGGAAGCTCAACAGGGAACCACGGGCTTCTGGCAGTAATGAGCTGTTGCCTCTCTGGCATGTATCAAAGATGGCCTGCTAAAGTACAAGATTAAGGGGTTAGCCTTTGGCACAGCAGTTAGGACACTCCTTGGGACACCCACATCTGATATTGTAGTGCCTGGGTTTGAGTTCTGGCTCTGCTCCTGATTTCAGCTTCCTGCTAATACACACCCCGGCAGATAACATGTGATGGCAAAAGTAGCTGGGTTCCCACCACTCACAGGGAAGACCCAGATTCAATCCCAAACTGGCTTTGGCCTGGTTCAGCTCCAGCTGTTGAGGGCATTTGAACAGTGAACCAGCAGATGGAAGATCTCGCTCTGTCTCTCTGTCCTTGTTTCTCTACTTGTCTCTATCCCTTTCCAATAAATCAAAATAAATAAGTTACAAATTGTGGGGCTGGTACTGTGGCATAGCAGGTATAGCTGCCGCCTGCGGCACCAGCATCCCATATAGGTGCCGGTTTGACTCCCGGCTGCTCCACTTCTGATCCAGCTCTCTGCTATGGCCTGGGAAGGTGGTGGAGGATGGCCCAGCTTCTTGGGTCCCTGCACCAATGTAGGAGACCCAAAAGAGGCTCCTGGCTCCTGGCTTCGGATCAGCTCAGCTCCGGCTGTTGTGGCCATTTGGGGAATGAACCATCGGATGGGGGACCTCTCTGTGCCTCTCTCTCTCTGCCTCTCTGTAAATCTGCCATTCAAATAAATAAATCTTTAAAAAACAACAACAACAACAAAAGTTTGTGAAAAAAAAACAATCAAAATGAAACTTATAAAAAATTACAAATTATAAAACCCAAAAGATTAAAATAAGATCCAGAGTCTCCTAACATAATATCCAAAATGTCCAGGACACAATAGAAAATCACTCATCACACCAAGGACCAAGAAATTTTTACTCCAATGAGAAAAGACCATCAACTAACACCAACACCAAGATGACACAGAAATTAGAAGCTATGTAGATGAAACAAATGGAAATTGTTAGAACTGAGAAATAAAATAACCAAAATAAAATAAGCCTTATTGAATGGACTCCATAACAGAATAGAGATGACAGATGAAAGAGTCAGTGAACTTAAAGACAGAACAATACAAATCATCCAATCTGAACAACAAAGAGAGAATAGATTGAAAAGCAAAAAATGCACAGAGCCTCAGGGGCTTGCAGAGCTACAATAAAAAATCTAACATTTTTCTCATCAGAGTAGTGCCAGAAGGAGAGGAAGAAAAAGGTGAGTCTGAAAAAGTACTCGAAGAAATAATTGCTGGGGCCGGCACCGTGACATGGCAGGTGGAGCCACTGCCTGCAGTGCCAGCATCCTATGTGGGCGCTGGTTCGAGTCCCAGCTGCTCCACTTCTGATCCAGCTCTCTGCTATGGCCTGGGAGAGCGGTGGAGGATGGCCCAAGTCCTTGGGCCCCTGCACCCACATGGGAGACCCTGAGGGGGCTCCTGGCTCCTGGCTTTGGATCTGCACAGCGCTAGCCATAGCAACCATTTGGGGAGTGAACCAGCGGATGGGAGACCTCTCTCTCTCTCTCTCTCTCCCCCTCCCTCCCTTCCTCCCTCTTTCTCTCTCTCTCTGTAACTCTGTCTTTCAAATAAATAAATAAAAATCTTACAAAAAAAAAAGAAAAAGAAATAATTGCTGAAAATTTCCCAAATATGGCAAAACACATAAATCTATGGTTTTAAGAAACTGAGTTAGACCTCAAAGAGGATGAACTCAAATAAATCTATGCCAAGACACTTAGTCAAACTTCTGAAAGCTAAACACACACACACACACACACACACTCCTTGAAAACAGTAGGAGAGAAGTGATACCCTAATTGCAGGGGACAAATAATTTGAGTGACAGTGGATTTCTCATCGGAAACCATGGAGGACAAAAGGAAGAAGTGGCACCACATTTTTCAAATGCTGAAAGAAAAAAACTTGTCAACCCAGAATAGTATATCCAGTGAAAATATTCTTCAAGAATAAAGGAGGAAGCCGGCGCCGTGGCTCAATAGGCTAATCCTCCACCTTGCGGCGCCGGCACACCGGGTTCTAGTCCCGGTTGGGGCGCCGGATTCTGTCCCGGTTGCCCCTCTTCCAGGCCAGCTCTCTGCTATGGCCAGGGAGTGCAGTGGAGGATGGCCCAGGTGCTTGGGCCCTGCACCCCATGGGAGACCAGGAAAAGCACCTGGCTCCTGGCTCCTGCCATCGGATCAGCGCGGTGCGCCGGCTGCAGCGGCGGCCATTGGAGGGTGATCCAACGGCAAAGGAAGACCTTTCTCTCTCTGTCTCTCTCTCTCACTGTCCACTCTGCCTGTCAAAAAAAAAAAAAAAAAAAAAAAAAAAAGAATAAAGGAGGAAATCAGAATATTCAGAAAACCAATAGGATTTTTCAACAACAGACTTACCCTGAAAGAATGGCTGAAGGAAGTTCTTTAGCCAGGAAAAGAAACAATTTCAGCATATCAGGGAAAGAAATAACAGTGACGAGGGTAAAATTATGGGCAAACATAATATACTTTGCTTCTCCTTTTGTGTTTTCTAAGTTATGCATAACAGTTGAGGAAAAAATTATGACAAAGCCTAATGTGGCTTTCAGTGTATATAAAAGGAAGTATCTTTATATACAAACGTAACAATTATGTTACCAGTGTGAGAGATTAGGTTTGTACACTCCATCCAAACCAGTAAAGTGTCAGCTGTGATGTGGTATACATATAACGTGATGCCATTATAAATCTGTAATGTGATTTCTTTAGCTAATTCCACTTAAAAAGTTCTACAAAGGAATACACTCAAAATCACTGTAAATAAATTAAAATAGAATTCTGCAGACTGTTGAAATAACCCACAGGAGAGAAAAGAAAATAGAGAAAACAAAGCATAAACAAGAGACAAAAATAAAATGGCCCTAACATATTGGTGATTACATCAAATGTAAATGGTGTAAATGCATCAATTAAAAATCAGAGATTGGGGGCCAAGGTTGTGGGGCAGTGAGTTAAGCTGTCAGCTGCAATGCTGGCATCCCTTATTGAGGTGTTTGAGTCCTGGCTGCTCGGCTTCTGATCCAGCTCCCTGCTAACGTGCCTGGGAAAGCAGCAGAGGATGGCCCAAGTATTTGGGTCCCTGCCATCAACATGGGATACCAGGTCCAGGCTCCTGGCTTCAGCCTGACCCAGCCCCTGCCATTGTGGTCATTTGGAGAGTGAACCAGCAGGTAGAACTCTCTCTCGCTCTCTCTCTGTCTCTCTCTCTCTCTGAGTCTGTCTCTTCATCCCTCTTCATTGTTCTGCCTTTCAAATAAATAAAACTTTTGTAAAAAGTTAGAGGTCAGCGCATCAAATCCATAATAGGTATTGTGAACTATAGTCACCCAAGTATATGTTACATCAGTTCAATCTAACTCTGATTTGATACCTATCATTTGAACTCTGTCTGCCTTCTACCCTTTCCAGCCTCTAGTAATCACTATCCTGTATTCAGAATGTTGTTTTTTTTTTTAATGTGTTTTCTGAGCATGTGGAAAAGGGGAGCGCTTCATGGCTGCAGTCATGAAGTAATGTCAAGAAAGGGGAAAATGGGGCCGGTGCTGTAGTGCAGTAGGCTAATTCTTCTCCTGCAGTGCTGGCTTCCCATATGGGCAGCAGTTCGAGTCCCGGCTGCTCCACTTCCAATCCAGCTCTCTGCTACAGCCTGGGAAAGCAGTAGAAGATGGCCCAAGTGCTTGGGCCTCTGCACTGGTGTGGGAGACCTGGAAGAAACTCCTGGCTCCTGGCTTCAAATCAGCCCAACTCCAGCCGCTGTGGCCATTTGGGTAGTGAACCAGTGGATGGAAACCTTTCTCTCTGTCTCTCCCTCTCACTGTCTGTAACTCTACCTCTCAAATAAATAAATAAAATCTTTAAGAAAAAATGATGATCACCCTTATTTGATCAGTATACATTGTATGCAGGTATTAAAATATCACACTGTGGTACAATTAATTTTTTAAAGATTATTTTAATACTCTGGTTCCTCTTCAGATCGTATAAATCTTATGCCTTTTAAAGATTTTATTTTTATATTTTAAAGTCAAGCGATAGAGAGAGAATGAGAGACAGAAATTCAGGGCCAATGTTGTGGTACACATATCATACCATTCTGATTTTCCTACTTTTCATATTGTGCTACAGTTAGACAAGGGGTTGAAACTGGGTGGAGGGTTCACAAGACCCCTCTGAACTATCTTGGCTATCTCCTATGAATTTATAGTTACTTCAAAGTAAGTTTTGGAAAAAAAATTTTTTTGAAACTCAAACAGCTTGTCGCATTGTACCCCAGAGGCTCATGCTGTTATTACATGTTAATTAAAAATTTTTAGAGAGGGCTGGCGCCGTGGTATAGCAGGTAAAGCCATCACTTGCAGTGCTGGCATTCCATATGGGCGCCGGTTCGAGTCCTGGCTGCTGCACTTCCCATCTAGCTCCTTGCTATAGCCTGGGAAAGCAGTGGAAGATGGCCCAAATCCTTGGGCCCCTGCACCGGTGTGGGAGACCCAGAAGAAGCTCCTGGCTCCTGGCTTCGGATCAGCCATGCTCATGCTGTTGCGGCCGTTTGGGGAGAGAAGCAGCAGATGGAAGACCTCTCTCTTTCTTTCTCTCTCTCCCTCTCTCTCTCTGCCTCTGTGTCTCTGAAACTCTGCCTTTCAAATAAATAAGTAAATCTTTAAAAAAATTTAGAAAAGCAGATTAACTCTTAAAAGCTATATTGAATATAATTTAAGCTTTCTTTGCACAAAAGATACTGTCCAAGCCTAATCATCAGTTTTCATTGTATTGTAGATAATTCAAAGGGTCAAGTAATGTTAACTTCTAGTTGTAAAATGTCAGTACAACAACTTAACAAGTGTAATATTTTCCTCTTTGACAATACAACTGAGCTATTTTTTAACTGGCCAAAACAAAAATGCATGTATCATAAATGAAATTTCAAACTGGCACTCCCTACTTTCTTGTCCTCTCTCCCCTTTTTTTTTATTTGACAGATAGAGTTAGTCAGTGAGAGAGACAGAGAGAAAGGTCTTCCTTCCGTTGGTTCACCCCCTAAAATGGCCACTACAACAGGAGCTATGTGGATCCGAAGCCAGGAGCCAGGTGCTTCCTCTTGGTCTCCCATGCAGGTGCAGGGGCCCAAGCACTTGGGCCATCCTCCACTGCCTTCCTGGGTCACAGCAGAGAGCTGGACTGGAAGAGGAGCAACCAGGACTAGAATCCGGCGCCCATATGGGATGCCACCACCGCAGGCGGAGGATTAACCAAGTGAGCCACGACGCTGGCCCCAGTCCTCTCTCCTTGTTAAAAAGTAACATCTCAGTGAGCATGTTGTGGCACAGCAAACTAAGCCTCTGCTTGGGACACCCACATGCCGTATCAGAGTGCCTCTGCTACCAATCCAGGTTCCTATTAATGGGTAGCCCTGGAGATAACAGCTGATGGCCCAAATACTTGAGTTCTTGCCACCTGTGTGAGAGACTGGGTTGGAGTTTCTGACTCTTGGCTGCTACCTGCTTTAGCCCTGGCTGTTGCAGGCATCAGGAGAGTGAACCAGTGGACGGAATGAAAGAGCTCTCTCTCTCTCTCTCTCTCTCTCTCTGACTTTCAAATAAATAAAATAAGCTTTAAAAATAGTGGCCCTCTGGGCCAACGCCGCGGCTCAATAGGCTAATCCTCCACCTAGTGGCGCCGGCACACAGGGTTCTAGTCCCAGTTGGGGCGCTGGATTCTGTCCCGGTTGCCCCTCTTCCAGGCCAGCTCTCTGCTATGACCCGGGAAGGCAGTGGAGGATGGCCCAAGTCCTTGGGCCCTGCACCCCATGGGAGACCAGGAGAAGCACCTGGCTCCTGCCATCGGATCAGCGTGGTGCACCGGCCGCAGCGCGCCAGCCGTGGCTGCCACTGGAGGGTGAACCAACGGCAAAAAGGAAGACCTTTTTCTCTGTCTCTCTCTCTCTCACTATCCACTCTGCCTGTAAAAAAAAAAAAAAAAAAAAAAAAAAAAAAAAAAAAAAAGTGGCCCTCTAACAATGATTCATAAAGGAGGACACCAATAGTTTTAAAAATGAATAAAAGTAGCAGATTTATGGAGATACAATTTACATATCTTCTGTGAATTTTGAGAAAACAATAGCACTATCACAGTCAAGATTCGTTAGCATTTCCATCACCCCAGAAAGTTCTTTCATGCCCTTCTAGTCATTTCTCCTCACCCCTCCCTCTCCTGGCACCCACTTGTTTGTTTTTCTGTCCCCATAGTTTCGCATTTTTCTGGAATTTCCTATAAATGGAATCATTTGCGTCTGGCTTCTTTCTCTCAGCATAATACTTTTGAAAATTGTCCAGGTTGTTGCCTGTGCCAATAGCTTATTCCTACTTTCTGCATTTCCTGAGGAGGTGGTAACCATCAAGGATGTAGCTGTGTACTTCACTCAGGCAGAATGCGCTAGGTCTTCTGGTGTGCAGAAGTGTGATGCTGGAGAATTATGGGAACTTGACTATGCTGGGATACCCAGTCCCTAAACCTGCCTTGATCTCACTTCCGGAGAGAGGGGATTGACCTTGCAACCTCAAGGCACAGGAGAAGGCCCCCCGCAGAGAGGCCTGGGGACAGCTGTGAAGATCCTAAGCCCAACATTGACAGCAAGTCCACACCAACACAAGGAATACCTGAAGAAAGAGACACGGTGGTGGCATGTGGGCTGCTGAAGAGAGTCCCTCAGAGAACTGACTTCCCAGAAACATGTGAACTGGAAAAGCACCAGGAAGTCTCCACTGTGAAAAATACTCAAGGAAAGGTTCCAATCATCCACTCTGGGAGGAAAGCCTTCAGCTGCGAAGAGTGTGGGAAATCCTTCAGCGGTTTTTCATACTGTGTTCAACACCAGAGAATTCACACTGGCGAGGAATCATTGGGGTGTAAGGAGTGTGGAAAAGCCTTTAATGGCAATTGCTCATGAATTCTGCAGCAGAGGATTCACACCAGAGAGGAAGCCTGTCAGTGTGAGGAGGGTGCGGGCTTCAGAGGACCTACAGTGGGGACAGGCCCTATCGCTGTACAGAATGTGAAAGTAATTTCACTAGCAGTTCTGGGTTTGTTATACAACAGAGAATCCACATCTGAGAGAACCCCTACGAGTGTAATGAGAATGTTGCAAAAGCTTTGGAAGGAATGACTTCCCACCTTCGCCCGCGTCAGCGTATTCACACAGGGGAAAAGGCTTGTTCTTGTAAAGCATGTGGGCGAGCCTTCAGTTTCCCTACAAAACTCGCTCAGCACCAGGGGCTTCACAGTGGGGAGAAGCCCTTTGGCTCTGTAGATTGTGGGAAAGCCATTGGTGCTCAGGAACAATTAAAAAGGCGTCTAAGGATTCACATACCGGAGACCTCGTGCAGATGTGACAAGTGTGGGAAAGCCTTCAGTAGCAAAAGAAACCTTGTTCAGCATCAAAAAGTCCAAACTGGGAAGAAACCCAGTGCTGTAGTCATATGTATGAAAAAAACACAAACTAGAAATTCTTCTCAGCTAGGTCATCACGAGCATGCGCACTCTGGAAAAAAGTCTGTGCGAGACATTTGTTATTCTGGCCTTCCAACATTTTTACCTTCCCTCCCTACCCCCGTTGGTAATAGTACTTCAGTTTCCTTTTGGATTCCATTTTCTGCTTAGGAGTGAAACGTGTGACACAGGCCTGGCTGCAAGTTCCTTCCCACGGTTTGGATGTTAGAAGGTGACCTGTAGAGCCTCAGGACTTGGCCAGAATTTATAGGAAGAAATACTCTTATTTTGTCATTGGCTTGATTATTTCTTAAGATATATTTTATTTATTTGAAAGGCAGACTTATAGAGAGGGAAGGGGAGAGACAAAGAAAGAGAGGTCTTCCATCGCTGTTTCACTCCCCAAATGACCACAGTGGCCAGGTATGGGCCAGGCTGAAGCCAGGATTCGGGAGCTTCCTCTGGGTCTCCCACGTGCATGCAGGGGCCCAAGTACTTGGGCCATCATCTGCTGCCTTCCCAGGCGCATTAGCAAGGAGCGGGATTGGAAGAGGAACAGCCGGGACTGTCATTGACTTTAAAGCTGAAAAGAACTCCTGGATTCCTGTGGAGGCTGAGAATAAAAACACAGCAAAGATGCTAACCGAGAGCTGGAAAGCAATCAAATCTTGAAGACACCCTTGGAACAACTTTGTTAAGCTGTATCTGAAACTAGAAGTATGTGTGGATTTTTAAATCCCAGTAACCAATAAATTCCATCTTTGTTGCCTGCAGTGCCAGCCTATCATATGGGCACCAGTTCTAGTCCCGGCTGCTCCACTTCTGATCCAGCTCTCTGCTATGGCCTAGGAAAGCAGTAGAAGATGGCCCAAGTCCTTGGGCCCCTGCACCCACGTGGGAGACCCAGAGGAAGCGCCTGGCTCCTGGCTTCAGACATCAGCCCAGCTCCGGCCATTGTGGCCATCTGGGGAATGAACCAGCAGATGGAGGACCTCTCTCTGTGTCTCTCCCTCTCTCTGTAACTCTGTCTTTCAAATAAATAAATAATATCTTAAAAATTATATTAAAAAATTCACTCTTGTTTATTGTTGAGTTGTGTTCCATTGCATTAATGTATACCCATTTGTTAATCCATTTGCTAGTTGAGATACATTTGGTTTATTGCCAGGTTTTGGAAATTATGGGGGAAAAGCTGGTGTAACTGTACAGATACAGGTTTTTAGATTGAATGTATCCTGAGTGGAATTTCAGGTATTTTAGGTTAAGTGTATGATTAACTTCACAAGACGCAGCCAAACTGTTTCCCAAAGTGGTGCACCATCTTGCATTCCTACCAGCAGAGTATCGGATTTCTAGTTCCTCCACATCCTCTCCAATACCAGGTATTGATATTTCTTAAAGCCTTTTTAGTGAGTGTTAGGGAGTATCTCATCATGGTTTCAGTTTGCCTTTCTCAAATGATTAATGGTATTGAACATCATTTCATGTGTTTAATTACCATTCAGTCTGTGTGTGTGTGTGTGTGTGTGTGTGAGATTCAAAGTCTCTCATCCATCTTTTAAAATGGGTAGTTGCTTCCTCCTATTGAGTTGTGAGAGTTTCCTCACAGTGGTATGTGGAATACTGGTCTTTTGTCAGATACGTGCATTGCAAATCTTTTTCCCAGTCTAAAGGACTGCCTTTTTACTTTTTGTAACTATTTTGTGAATAGTAGAAGTTTTAAATTTTGGTGAAAACTGATGCATATGTTTCTTATGGATCATATATTTTGTGACTCTGTGAAACCTTTGCATAACCTAAAATTGGAAATATTTTTCTTCTCTACTTTCTGCTAGAAATTTTATAATTTAATGCCTACATTCAAATTTGTGATCATTTTGCACTAATTTTTCATATGGCATGACTATTGATACTTACAGGGCTCTCTTATACGTATAATTACATCTGATCTGATCTTTGAGGAAGGCATAGCAGGAATTTTAACTCCCATTTCACACATGAGAACACTGAGAGTTAGAGAAGCACTGTGTGGATTCTCAAGGTCCCAGAGCTGATAAGTGGTGAAATTTCAAGGTAAAGGATGAACTTGTGAGAAAAGTCCAGATTTCCCACTATCCTACTACTTTTAGAGCCAAGCCGTTAGGAGGGGGCCCCAGGAAGCAAGGATTCCCCTCTGGGGACCCGAAAAGCTTATTTGGCACTGGGGTAAGAGACATAGGCAGTGCACTAGCCCTGACTTCACTCAGACTCCATGCCTCTGGCCCACTTGGGACTCCACAGTTGAAGCCAGCCAGAAGCTGGCCCAGTGCCCTCTCAGGTGACAGAAAGTGGATCATCCATTGTTTAGAGATGAGGAGGGCTAGGGAGTGGGATGAGAGGGATGACTTTGAATGTGTTGAGGAGGAGAGTTGGAAAGTAATTATAGAGTTAGGAGTTGTTAAAGGAACAAAGATTATTTAGCC
Organism: Oryctolagus cuniculus; assembly: GCF_051225735.1. Taxonomy (NCBI): domain Eukaryota; kingdom Metazoa; phylum Chordata; class Mammalia; order Lagomorpha; family Leporidae; genus Oryctolagus; species Oryctolagus cuniculus. The sequence goes on from NC_142888.1 coordinate 53,896,721, forward strand.
TCGAAGTCAGGCCCAGGCTGAAACTTACCAACCTTCAAACAAAAAAAAAAGCATGAGCTTTCCTTGGGAGGGCTGAGCAAAGGGAAATGGGCTGGAAGAATCTAAGAAACAGGGCAGATTGTTTCCTCCCCAGTGTGAAATGTGAAAGACACTTCATAGCCTTTAAAACAGGATAAACCCTTATTACTTGAGTTTCAAGTCACAATTTGCCAAACCTGGGCTCTGATGAAGGATCTTATGCAGCCTGAGGGTTACGCGACCCTCTTGGCAGTGTTCTTAGAGATTGTGGGTTGGCCCCTGACCCTACCCTGCATTCTTGTACAATTCCAGGAGGCTTTTGTCTGTGGCTTCTCTGCTGCTTAGTCTTAGCATCTTCAGAAGGTTGTTCCAATAGCCATGGCAAACCTGACCTTAATCATCATGTTCCTTGCATTTAAGCCAAGTAGCCCAGTGCTTTAAGGCTATGGATCTGGCTAAGTGTCCATGGAATGGCCTGAAATACTGCCTAGTTCAAATCTGTCCACATTGCTGGAGTCCCCTGTTTTATATCCAGCCTCTGTTTGCGTATCTTTTTGACCACTGGGACCAGCAGGCCAACAGCCTAGACCAATCTAGTACCCCTTCTGAAAGGCTGGAGAAGAACTGAGAGAGCAGCAGCACCACCAGGCACCACGTTAAGCTAATGTCTCTTTGTGCTGCTTTTCTCTGCAGCATGGGTAGGAGCTCTGGCGATGGGCATGATCTTCTTCTGTTCTCCCATTGTGAGTATATTCACTGACCGTCTGGGCTGCCGGATCACAGCGACCGCGGGGGCTGCTGTTGCTTTCATAGGCCTCCACACCAGCTCCTTCACCAGGTAAGGCTGGGGGTGGCCGGTCATTTCCCATGGCTGAGGGATGGCTTCTTTGTGGTCTTTAGCTAAGGATACTCTTCTCACTACAGAGTCCTCGGTAGCCACAGTCACATTGGGCCCTCAGAGACTCTATTCCCAGCATTCATGGCCCAGTAAGACTCATCTAGGCAGGGGCCCCAGGACACATTGGTAGGGAATAGCCCAAAAAGGACCCAAGAGTTCCAAGGTGGTGGGAGGGTCCTAAGTCTGGTAATTACATAGAGGTGGGCCCAAGTCCAGTTTGGGCCACTGAATGGCTGTATAACAAGTAATGAATCCCATTCCTCTCTCTGGGTCTCAATTTGTATAACACAAAGGATTCCTTCCAGCTCAACCATTCTTTTCTCCTTCAATACACCACACATCTCATGACCTTGCCTGCCCTCCCAGGAATGAGCTTCTAGAGTGAGCCCAGGTGGACGCCTAGCATTCCAGGATTCCTCAGAGTCTTAGGCTGAGGTCGGCAGAGCTCAAGACTGTTGAGTATTTTTCTCTTTTTAAAAGGTTTTTCTTTCTTTCTATTTATTTATTTATAAGGCAGACAGAGAAAGGCACAGGAACACACACGCACACACACACAGAGACAGATCCCATCTATTGGTTCACTTCCCAAATAGCCAAAATGGGGCTGGGCCAGGTAGAAGCCAGGAGCCAGGAACTCTATCCAAGCCTCCCATGTGGGTGGCAGGGGTCAACCACTTGAGCCATCACTGGCTGCCTTCCAATGTGCACATTAGCAGGAAGTAGGCATTGGAAGTGGAACAAGGACTGAAACTTAGGTATTCCAATATGGGATGTGGGTATCCCAGGCAGCAGCTGTTCCAAACACCCAACCCTGTTGAGCATTTTTGACCCTTTTCTGGATATCAATGCATGCATGATTTGGGACAGACAAGGATTCACTGGGGGCCAGCATTGTGGCACAGCAGGTTAAGCAGCTGCTTGTGATGCTGGCATCCCATATGGCATGCTGGTTAGAGTCCTGGCTGCTCCACTTCTGATCTAGCTCTCTGCTATGGCCTGGGAAAGCAGCAAAAGATGGCCCAAGTCCTTGGGGACCTGCCATTCACTAGAAGACCCAGTTGGTGTTCCAGGTGTTTGGGAGGTAAACCCACGGATGGAAGATCTTTCTCCCTTTCTCTCTCTGTTACTCTGCCTTTCAGAAAAGGATCCAGTCCTTGGGCAGGAGAAGGATGTTTTGCAGAATCATACACTGAGGCACAGACCCAGAACCCAGCTAGGTGTAGGCTAAACTGAAACTCTAGTCGCACTGGTCTCACTGGCAGAACTTGGTAGTGTCAGGCAAGGAACAGAGTACAAGTTCATTTTCTATTTTCTTTTCTGCCAGCCCTGCAGAAGCATGGGTAAAGGGTAAGGGAGAAAAAAGACACTACATCATAGCTTGAGGAATACAGGATTCCCATCCAAGTACTAACCAGGCCCAACCCTGCTTACTTCTGATATCAGACGAGATTGGGCGCGTTTAGAGTTATATGACCGAAGACAGGAATATAGGATTCCTAAAGAACACCATTGCCATTGGCTTTCTGCCAAACACACTTTGGAAGTTATGGTACCTCCTACTCCCAATCTTCCTGGACTGATGTGAGGCAAAGCCAGCCTGGAGACACAGAAATTACCAGTGGCATAACTGGAATGGGGGCAGGGTTAACTTGTCGGTGATTTGTTGTGTGAGCTTGATTCCCCAGAGAAGGCCATAACTCTTCAGTCTAAAGTTGCACTCACAGTAGAACTTGGTTTTGCCCTGCAATGGTTTCTTGGTTCCATCAGAGACACAGGGGAGAACCACGTCCGTCTGGGGCTTGTTTACCCCTCCCAGGGCAGCAAGTCCAGACTTTTTCAAGGTCCCTCTGGTGGTCAGCCTCATTTGCCCCCAGCAAGTAGGTATCTGGTTCTTTGTAGGGAGGAGGTAAGGCCTCAGAAGTGGCTCCAGTCTCCGTGCTACACAGCAGAGGCCTGTTTTGTAAGACCAAGCAGAGCAAAGCGTAAACAAATTAGCAACATACGGATCCCATTTCCCTTCCAATCCACATGGGCTCAGTCACAGGAGGGGAAGCTCAGATGTGGTGTTTTCCTCTGGCAGTGCTGTTGAGGCGCGCTGGAGGAGGCGTTCTGTTCTCCAGCTCCTAGCCCCCACCCTCCCCCATTTGCTCTTTCTGTGAGGACATCTTCAGAGCCAAGAAACTTTCTGGATGGCTTCATGTCCAGTGGAAAAATGGTCCTTCTTGTGGCTAGAGAGCCAAGTCATCCTTCCTGTTGTCTCAACCAGGGTTCTGAGTGCCTTTGGATGACGTGGAACAGGACAGAGTACAGGCAGGGCTGGCGAGGCTTTGGCAAGCCTAACCCAGGGGGCCTCCTGTCCTGGGGCCCAGCTAGAAAGAGATCCACTGCACAGCATCATGAACTGAATCCCACATTTGGCCTCCTACAGGACTCCTCTCGGAAAGTCCAGCTCTCCTCCCTTAACCAGACCCCCAGCTCAGGCCAAGCCCACAGGATACCTGCAATCTAATGGGAGCAGGCCCCAAGGTGCCTGACAGAAGAGGAACCATGGCTTAGCTATGTGTTCCAAATGAAGACCACCCTTTTGAAACCCAAGCCCCTGCTCACATGCAGTGAATTCAAGTAGCTAGAAAGCAACAGCAACGACAGCTATGTTGGGATCATGAGGCGTAGCACCACATTGTGTGTGCCACATAGGCCTAGTCCTATAGTCTGAGCACTGGGTCTGTCTCTGAGGAAGAACTTCCTGACCAAGAGGAACATTAGATAACGAAGTGGTCAGATAAGAATTATTGCAAAATATAGGGTGGCATCAAAAACAAAACAAGACTCTTCACTAGGCTATGCCAACATTGTCTGGAAGCAGGTGACTGGCCAAACTGACCTTCCAATGGCCTTTCCCCTTCTGACACTTTGCCTTGTGTTACAGAAGGGCCTACGAGTTGTAAGCCGAGATCTGTCTTACTTGGCCAGGCCCACAACATTTCTGAGACTCCACTTCCTGTTTCGCAGTCAGGCTGCTCTAGGAAACAACACCCATACCACATCCAGCAACAGAGGCAGGGCTCTGGAAGTTATAGGGGTTCCTTATCTCAAGACCCCCTGAGAGACCATCCAGGGCCTGGGGTAAATGGCCATGAGATATCCAGACCTTGGGCAGGGTTGGGGCGGGGAAGTCTCTCAGGAGATCACCAGCCACTCTCTGAAATATTAGGGACCTGAGCATGGAGAAAGACAAGAGAAAGACACTGAAGATGATTTTGGCCTTTTGCAGGGCTTTGTGACCTGGGATAAAGCTTTGGCCACCAGCATACCCAGGGTTTCTGGGCGAGCAGTAAGGTAGAACAGTTTTTCCTAAGACACAGACTGACTCCCTGTAGCCTTTCACCCAGCCTTTGCCTAGGCTAGTTCTGGCTTTCTCCCTCTCCCTCTCCCTCTCCCTCCCCCTCCCCCTCCCCCTCCCCCTCCCCCTCCCCCTCCCCCTGCCCTCCCCCTCCCCCTGCCCTCCCCCTCCCCTTCCCCTTCCCCTCCCCCCTCCCCCTCCCCCTCCCCCTCCTTCTCCTATTTTTTAAAGATTTATGTGAAAGGTAAGGGTGACACAGAAAGAGGGAGAAACAGAAAAATAGACATTTTCCATCTGCTAAATCACTCCCCAAATGCCCACAACAGCCAGGGATGGGCCTAGCTTGAAGCCAGAAGCCAGGAACTTCATCTGGGTTTCCTACATGGATGGCAGGAGCCCAAGCACCTGAGCCATCGTCTGCTGCCTCCCAGGTACATTAGCAGAAAGCGGGATCAGAAGCGGAGTAGCTGGGACTCAAATTGGCATTCTGACATGGAATGTGGGAGTCCCAAGCAGCAGCCCAAGCCACTAAACACAACACCAGCCACTGTGGCTTTCTTTTGAGTGTTTCATTTTGATAGGGTGCTGGAATTCATGCTAGAGTTGTACAGACCTTGATTCAAATCCCAGCTTTGCCAATTCCCAGTTACGTTACCTTAGGCCACCTTATTTCTCTGATCGTCTGCTTTAGGGCTTCATGGCAGGTGGGGCTGTGGGTTAAGGTGGAACAATGGAGGTCTCTGGAGGCTAAAGCGGGCAGGGCAGGTGGATTGTTGGTCAAGCCGCTGAGGATAGCTCTCGGTGTCTCTCCCACAGCTCCCTGAGCCTGCGCTACTTCACCTACGGGATTCTCTTTGGTTGTGGCTGCTCCTTCGCCTTTCAGCCATCCCTCGTCATCCTGGGCCACTACTTCCAGCGTCGCCTGGGTCTGGCCAATGGTGTGGTGTCTGCTGGCAGTAGCATCTTCTCCATGTCCTTCCCCTTCCTCATCAAAATGCTGGGGGATAAGATCAAGCTGGCCCAAACCTTCCAGGTGCTCAGTACCTTCATGTTTGTTCTCATGCTGCTGTCACTCACCTATCGGCCCCTCCTGCCCAGCTCCCAGGACACCCCAAGCAAGAGAGGTGTCCGTACCCTGCACCAGCGCTGTCTGGCTCAGCTCAGGAAGTACTTCAACATGCGAGTGTTCCGCCAACGCACCTACCGCATCTGGGCCTTCGGGATTGCTGCTGCTGCCCTCGGCTACTTCGTTCCCTATGTCCACTTGGTGAGGAATACAGGGCTGGCCCACCACACTGGGCCCCAAGAAGCACCTCTCAACTCTCCTGCAGTCCAGAGGGTGGGGGGTGGAAGACATTGAAAGAGCAGAGCTAGGACCTTTGGAAAATGAAACAGAGCAGTAGTTGGAGAGGCCCAGAGAGGGAAAAAGCACAGGTTGAGAGAGGATCGCAATGAAAAGGAGAGGGAGCTCCTTAACTGAAGGCCCATGGACCATGGCTTCCCCCGTGCTCAAAATGCAGATGGCTTTGGGGGATAAGCGTTGTCGTCCAATGCAGGAGACTGGCCCAAATGACCCAAAACAAAGGTGTATATTTTTTTTGTTATTGAAGAATGGTGGTCTTTGCGGCTTCATTTAATTTAGTAATTTCTTGTAAGGTATGAAAAATCTGCATCGCAGAAAGCCATTCAGCTTGTTTCACCCAGCAGCTACCAAACTTAAATGGTCACAGAATTGTGGGTTACAATCAGTTGTTATCCTCCACAGTTTTCATTTCTTTAAAGAAAAATAGATTGGGGCAGGTGCTGTGGCATAATAGGTTAAGCTTCCACCTGCGTTGCCGGCATCCCATTCCTGTCCCAGCTGCCTTTCTTCTGATTCAGTTCTCTGCTGTGGCCTGGGAAAGCAGTGGAAGATGGCCCAAGTCCTTGGGCCCCTGCACCCACATGGGAGACCCAGAAGAAGCTCCTGGCTCCTGGCTTTGGATCGGCCCTACTCAGGCCGTTGCAGCCATTTGGGGAGTGAACCAGTGGATGGAAGACCCCTTACTCTCTGTCTCTCCCTCCCTCTTTCTGTAACTTTGCCTTACCAGATGACCACAGTGGCTGGGGTTGAGCCAGGCCAAAGCCAGGAGCCAGAAGCTTCTTCTGGGTCTCCCATGTGGGTGGCAGGGGCCCAAGCACTTGGACCATCTTCTACTGCTTTCCCAGGTGGATTAGCAGGGAGCTGGATCAGAAGTGGAGCAGCCAGGACTTGAACCGGCGTCCATGTGGGATGCCGGGACTGCAGGTCGTGGCATGACCTGCTATGCCGCAGTGCCAGCCCAGACGTTGTTTCTTAAAACATGCTTTGGAAGTTAGTGGAGCCTTCTGTCCTTGTGACCAGATGCTGCCCCAGGCCCTCTGTGTTGCATCAGGAAGTGGGGGAGATTGTAGAGGACCCTGGGATGTTTTTTCCCTCAGTTGTTAAGGCTGTAATTGTGTCCTGCCAGAGATTAGAAGTGCCTTGGAGGTACTCATTCCCCTTGGCTGTTCCTGAAAAGCCCAGAATCCAGGGAAACAAGGGATACATAGTGCTTTAGGCTGCTAGAAACAGCCAGAGAGCTTGAACTGGGGCTAGGGCTCCAGGAGAGGGAATTCTTGGTCCAGGGAAATAAGCGATAGAGGGTTCTGGATATGCCAACAGTTAACCAGTCAGTTCTTTTCCTCCTCCTCTTCTGGGGGTCCTGGTGCTATGCTTTTCAGATGAAGTATGTGGAAGAAGAGTTCTTGGAAATCAAGGAGACCTGGGTGCTCTTGGTGTGTATCGGGGCTACCTCAGGCCTTGGGCGTCTTGTGTCAGGCCATGTCAGTGACTCCATTCCTGGACTTAAGAAGATCTACCTGCAGGTGAGTGTGAACACCTGTCCACTGTGGGGAGGAACAGCCTGCCACACATACTACATACGCTAGGTTATTCCAAGCCTTTGGGACAGAATGGTAGGGTGTATCGCTGCTGTGTGCAACATGTGAAAGTCAATCAAATTCTCTAAGCATTGGTTTCCTCTCCTTTCTTTTGAAAATATTTATTTATTTGAGAGGCAGAGTGTGTGTGTGTGTGTGTGTGTGAGAGAGAGAGAGAGAGAGAGAGAGAGAGAGCAGGAGAGAGAGAAAGAGAGAGCACTCCCAGCCGCTGGTTCACACTTCAAATGTCCATAATGACCAGAGCTCTCACGTAGCAGAAACCCAATTACTTGAGCCATCACTGCTGCCTGCTAGGGTCTGTATTAGCTGGAAGTTACCATCAGTAGCAGAGCCAAGTATTGGATGCAGGCACTCCAATATGGGACACAGGCATCATAACCACCAGGTCAAATGCCTGCCCCTCCCCTACTTCCAAACGAAGAAGATCTACTTTGTTCTACTTCTTTCACCAGTGATAGCAGTGTATATAGAACCCCTTAGAGTAGTTTTAAAATAAATTTTTTTTCTGTTATTTAATAATGGTTCTGAAAGAAGGGAATGAGGCCAGAGGTATGATGCTGCTTCCAGTAAGGACTGATCTGATTTCCACTCTCCACTCTCTTGGAGGGTCTTGGGCCTCTGTAGCTCTCTATGGCACAGTGCCTCTCTCCTCTAGGCCTAGGCCCAGGGCTACCACCTCATATTTCTAGAGCTTTTTGTCATCCAGCACTGGCTCTCAAGTGCTATCCTATCAATGGACACAAAAAAGGTGCCAGAAGAGGCCAGCCCTCACTTCCCTCTGTAGGCCTCACTTCCCTTTTTTGTGCAATGGGATTAATCCTTTCATCCTAACACTGACACAGGGTTCTTCACACCCTCAGTAGCTACATGGATGATCCAGAGGCCACGTTCTGTACGAATGGGGCTCTGGCCTGCTGCAAATGCAGCAGGTGGTCAGTCTCTGTCTACCTTGGCAGCGGTCTTGTCCTTCTCATGTGATTCATGCATTTTCCTCTCCTGCAGCTGAGCTTACCTGGAGGTGCCCAAGTGCAGGAACCTGTGGAGGGGTAAAGGCTACCCCAGAAAATAAGTAGTCACAAATCTCCCATCAGCACACTATCCTAAAAGCATTGACTACTTAGGGGAAATCCTAAAAGCATTTCCAGGAGACCCTGACTACACTCACAGCAGGGATGTCTCTGTCTCTGACAGCCCCACATGCTTTTCCTAAACACCTTCAGATGACATGCTTAACTTTCCTGCTGTGTTTGATTCCGTGGGCCACTTTGCAAGAGTTGGTGGATCTTCTTTATCAGAACTAGGATTGTCCTTTACGGTCCACACAATCTGACTTCTTATTACACATGTGGAAAAACAGGAAAAGCTCACATAGACAGCAGTAGCAGGGCTGAACTGCTATACAGCACTCTTCTTGTATCCCCTTACCCTAAGTGATACAGGAGCCAAGTCTCAGAGATGATAAATGACTTGACCAAGGTCAAACCCAGAGCCTCTGATTGAGATAAATCAATTAGGAAATATTTGAATTCCTCTGCAAATATCAGTAAGTGCTTTATCTCTGTGGCTTTCTACATTGGAAGCTTATGGGGTTCTCCCAGCCTCTCCCACATGCCACCCCTTGGGTCTTCCCTGCCTGTATTAGCAGCCAAGATGCCAAAGTATTCTGGGAGTCAGGCTAATCTGGCATTGGACCAGGACTTTATCTTGAGCAGAGGCAGCAACCCTGCCCAGCCCTATACCTCACATGTTTCTCACCACAGTCCCCAGGAGAGAGCAAGGCCCGAGCAGTTTTTCTGTTGTGCAGTGCAAGTTCCAGGGCCTGGAGAGACTAATGTTAGTGAGAGGCCAAGTTAGGTGTAGGCCTCAGTGCTTCTGCTGACTTCACCGCCTGCGCCTGCCCCTTCTCCTTACTCCTACTTGGCCCAGTTTCACCACTTAGAATGATATAAAATAATCTTAGAATATGAGAAGACATCAAAAAGTTCTTTGAAAGTAGAATCAAAAGATACATTTATGAACACTTTGGTGCTAAAAACAAAATCCCTGCATAATGCAACAGTCTTCAAAAACCTCATGGAAAATGTATACTGTGAAGCAATTATACATGAATTTCATTATTTTGCACTGAAATAAACAGCTTTTTCATTCCATTTTTCCATGAACTCTTTTTTTTAAAGATTTATTTATTTATTTATTTGAAAGTCAGAGTTATAGAGAAAAAGAGTCAAAGGTAGCAAGAGAGACAGAGAGAGATTGTCCATTTGCTGGTTTACTCCCCAAATGGCCACAACGGTCAGGGCTGGGCCAGACCAAAGCCAGGAGCCAGGAGCTTCCTCCAGGTCTCTCATATTGGTGCAGGGACCCAAGGACTTTGGCATCTTCCACCGCTTTCCCAGGTGCATTAGCAGGGAGCTGGATCTGAAGTAGAGCAGTTGGGCCTCACACCAACACCAATATGGGATGCTGACACTGCAGGTGGTGGTTTTACCCGCTACACCACAATGCCGGCCCCCTCCATGAAATTTTTGAAGTACCCTAGTATATAACTGAAGCATTGCTTCTGCAACTTATAGTCCAGCTTCTTTATTTTATGAATTGAGTATCTCAGGCCGAGAACACAAGACAGTGGATGAACTTCTCCTTTGTCCTGAGTTTCTCGCCATCACATAACTTGCCTCCTTTTCTTTCTGGGTCACATGCAGTAAGACAGGCCTGCAGAGAGGAGGGTACCCAGTTTCAGGGTCTAAAGCATGTCCCATTAGACCCTGTGGTTCCTACTACTGACAACGGCAAGTACATGTGTCAGGCACCAGCCCCTGCACAGTCTGTTAGGAAGGAAATGGTGACAATCTGCAGGACAGCCTCACTTTGGGCCAATTCTGGAGACCAGATTCTCATTTCCAAGAGGGATTTTTAGTTTCTTAACCTTGCCATGGCCTCAAGGAGGATGGTAAGAGGCAGCTAGACACAATAGGTAGTAATTAGAGCTGATTAGAGTTACCTAATGGGGTCCTTTGTGTTATATAATGGTATCACCATTTTCTAAAAATATTTATTTATTTATCTATCTGAAAGGCAGAGTGACAAAGAGAGAGAGAAAGAGATCAATCTTCCATTCACTCTAAGTGCTTGCAGCAGCCAGGGTTAGGCCAGGCTGAAGCTAGGAGCCAGGAACTCCATCCAGGTCTCCCACATAGGTGGCAGGGATCTAAGTACTTGTGTCGTCTTCTGCTGCCTTCTCAGGCACATTAGCAGGAAGCTGGATTGGAATCATAGAGTAGCCAAGACTTGAATCAGGCACTCTGACATGGGATGCAGACATCCCAAGCACAGCTTAACCTGTTGTGCCAGGAAGCCCATCACATTGGCATTAATTCTTAATTGTCATAATGGACTTGGTTGATAGGTGGGCCTGCTTTTATCTCATAGTTGTGTATAGTTTCTTATTCCTAACATCTGCTGAGCTACCTCAGAACAGCTTAGGCAAAGTGCAGAAATCCCCTAACAAAAGGACGTCCTCAGATGGCATTATCTTCTCCAAAACCCAACAAACCCACTGCCTGCAGCAACCCAGAAAATCTCTACAGCACGAAACAGCCTTGATCTCCTCCCTGCGACTCCTTCCATGTGTTCCTGCATAAATTGGCCTGCCTATTGGCCAACTGTGAGCTACTGGAAAATCCTTGGACTTGTAAGGGCCTCTCTAAACAAATCAGGTTTTACCATTGACCCTGGGGCCACCTGGTTCTGGTGGCTGAAAGGTGTTTGGCTGGGGCTTTGCTTTGCCTGCAGCCCAGGTCTCCAGTCTGACTCACTGAAACAGGTTGCAAATGACCTTAATCAAAAGGCCAGCTGTGTTTTCAGCAGCCTTTCTCTCTCAGGAGAGCAGAAAATCCAACTCCTAGAAAGGCATTTTTTTCTTTTGGAGCTATTTTGTTCAGCCCTAAGAAAGTCCAGTAGCTAGTCAGTGCTCCTCTGCTGGCTACAGGCTTCCTTAAGACACCCTCCTAGAGGCCAGCGCCATGGCATAGTAGGTTAATCCTCCTCCTGTGGTGCCGGCATCCCATATGGGTGCTAGTTCGAGTCCCAGCTGCCCCTCTTCCAATCCAGTTCTCTGCCATGGCCTGGGAAAGCAGTAAAAGATGGCCCAAGTCCTTGGGCCCCTGCACCTGCATGGGAGACCTGGAAGAAGCTCCTGGCTCCTGCCTGTGGATCGGCACAGCTCTGGCCGTTGTGGCCATCTGGAGGGTGAACCAGCGAAAGGAAGACCTTTCTCTATCTCTCCCTCTCATTGTCTGTAACTCTACCTCTCAAATAAATAAATAAAATCTTTAAAAAACAAAAGCACCCTCCTAGTGGCTTGGCTCCCCTGAAAGATCCTTTGTTGTCTCCTCTGGGTGTACAGCCAAGCCCAGAATCTCCCAGAGCCATGCTCAGATGTCTGACAGGGATGGTGTGTCCCATGTTCTAAAGCATAAGGAACCTGGTGAACCCTGCAATGGTCTCCTTCATGCCAAAGGGTTTTCTGAAATGAGGCCTCCACAAAGATGGCCATTGGCTGCGTCCCCATTTTGCGCCTTCTATTCCGTCTCCTATCTAATTTTCATGCAAGTCACAATCACTTTCCCTGCTTTCTCTTCCAATACCTTACTCGAATCTGAGAACGCCAACAAAGGCTTGATTCTAGACCCTGATCCGCGGGGCAGCCAAGCACAGGATCAGAAAGCACAAATGCCAATTCTCTTTATCTCAAGCTCCAGAGCAAAGACAAACTTTTTTTTAAAAAATTATTTATTTGAAAGGTATAGAGAGAACAGGGAGACAGAGAGAGATTTTTTTCCATTGCTGGTTCACTCTCCAAATGCCTGCAACAGCTAGGGCTGGGTCAGGTCAAAGCAGGAGCCTGGAACTCCATCTGGGTGTCACATGTGACAGGGGCCAAAGGACTTGGCCATCCTCCACTGCCCTCCCAGACACATTAGCAAGAAGCTGGATCAGAAGTGGAGCAGCCTGGGACCTGTGTTTGTGGCATAGTGAGTAAAGCTTTCACCTGTGATGCCGGCATCCCATATGGGTACCAGTTCAAGTCTCAGTGCTCTGCTTCCAATCCAGCTCCCTCCTTATGAACCTGGGAAAGCAGAAGAAGGTGGTCCATGCCTTAGGCCCCTGCACCCATGCAGGAGACCCAGATGTAGCTCCAGGTTCCTGGTTTCAGCCTGGCCCAGCCCTGGCTATTGCAGCCATTTGGGGAATGAACCAGTGGATGGAAGATCTCTCTCTCTCTCTCTCTCTGCTTTGCAAATAAATAAATATATCCTAATTTAAAAAAAATAGAGCAGCCAGGACTCAAATCAGCACTCTGATACAGAATGCTAGCATCACAGCATTGACCCCAAACACAAAGTTCTTGAGGTCAATGGCTATGTCCTCTCTCTTTCTAATCCTGATACAATCACAGTTAAAAAAGGGTTCTCTTAAAAAACTTTGAATCCGTCAGTGTAGGACTTAGATGTAGCTTAAGGTAACTATTTACTCCAACTACTTTCCCTGTTGACACCCCTGCTCCCATTGCTCTTCTAGGTCCTCTCCTTCCTGCTCCTGGGCCTGATGTCCATGATGATTCCCCTGTGCCGCGACTTCGGGGGCCTCATCGTTGTCTGCCTCTTCCTGGGCCTGTGTGATGGCTTCTTCATCACCATCATGGCCCCCATTGCATTTGAGCTAGTGGGCCCAATGCAGGCCTCACAGGCCATTGGCTACCTCCTGGGTATGATGGCTCTGCCAATGATTGCTGGGCCTCCCATTGCAGGTAAGGCTGATCTCCAGGGAGGGCATGGGTCAGGGAGTCCTGTCTTCCCTGACAAGCTCTCCTGAGCATTTCTTCTTGAGGTCTCTTTTCCTCTTTACTATTTAAGAAGCCTTGTCAGAGTGCATGAAACCCCTTTGCACTACTGGTGAGATTAAACATGGTACACAAGCATGGATTCATTGGGGAGATGGGTTTTCCATGGCTGTTTATCTGTGTCAATGGAGTTTTTGTTGTAGATAGCATGGCTCCTTCCAGGAGAGTAGAGAGAAAAATGGGTTTGGCCATCTTGACTATTCTGTTATCCAGTAACCTCTCACTCGTCCCACAGGCAAGTGATTATTTGCAAGTGGGTCCTGGTTTATTCAACTTTAGAGATGCTCTCCTCCTCCTCTATTGGCTTCTAAATTGAGCCTGTAGAAGAGATTTGACTGTGACAAAACCCCAGGACTGAGCCAGTGAGGCTTACCTCCACAGGCAGTAGGCACAGCCATCTTCAGTACTCCTGGCTTCTCCCTCCATTCTTCCAGGAGTGCATTACTGGCACCCCAGGGAACATAAGAAACAAGAAAACTAATGAAGAGAGAACTTCATTCCCCTCTTTTTTTTTAAGTTTATTTATTTATTTATTTATTTTTAAACTTTTATTTAATGAATATAAATTTCCAAAGTACAGAATATTGATTACAATGGCTTCCCCCCCATAACGTCCCTCCAACCCACAACCCTCCCCTTATCCACTCCCTCTCCCCTTCCATTCACATCAAGATTCATTTTCGATTCTCTTTATATACAGAAGATCAGTTTAGCATACATTAAGTAAGGATTTCAACAGTTTTCTCCCACACAGAAACATACAGTGAAAAATACTGTTTGAGTACTAGTTATAGCATTAAATCTCAAGGTACAGCACACTAAGGAAAGAGATCCTACATGAGGAGTAAGTGCACAGTGACTCCTGTTGTTGACTTAACAAATTGACACTCTTGTTTATGGCATCAGTAATCACCCTAGGCTCTTGTCATGAGCTGCCAAGGCTATGGAAGCCCCCTGAGTTCACTGACTCTGATCATTTTTAGACAAGGCCATGGTCAAAGTGGAAGTTCTCTCCTCCCTTCAGAGAAAGGTACCTCCTTCTTTGATGACCCATTCTTTCCACTGGGATCTCACTCACGGAGATCTTTCATTTAGGTTTTTTTCCCCCAGAGTGTCTTGGCTTTCCATGCCTGAAATACTCTCATGGGCATTTCAGCCGGATCCGCATGCCTTAAGGGCTGATTATGAGGCCAGAGTGCTATTATGACATTTGCCATTCTATGGGTCTGCTGTGTATCTCACTTCCCATGTTGGATCATTCTCTCCCTTTTTGATTCTATCAGCTAGTATTTGCAGACACTATTCTTGTTTATGTGATCCCTTTGGTTCTTAGTCCTATCATTACGATCAATTGTGAACAGAAATTGATCACTGGGACTAGTGAGATGGCATTGGTACATGCCACCTCGATGGGATTGAATTCGAATCCCCTGGTATGTTTCCCCTCTTATAGGATTTATGACAGACCCTGATTCATGAGTTACCCTCTCCTAGGCTAGTCAAATGGGCTAATTCAACAACTACTCCTTGAACATCATTTATGTGCAAGGTGTTGGGAGGGTACTCTGTAACAGGAGCAAAAGATTTTATATATATATATATAATTTATTTTATTTTTGAAAGGCAGAGTGACAGAGTGACCAGGGGGCGGGGGGCAGGGTGTGGAATCTTCATGCATTGGTTCACTCCCATAATGGCCACAATGGCTGGGGCTGGGCCAAGCCAAAGCGAGGAGCCAGGAACCCATCCAGGGCTCCCACGTGTGTGGCAGAGGCCCAAGTACTTGGGCCATTCTCCACTGCTTTCCCAGGTGCATTAGCTGGATTAGAAACAGGGAGCTGGATTAGAAGCAGAGCAGCTAGGACCCAAACCTGTGCTCCAATATGGGATGCCAGCATCACGGACAGCAGCTTAACCTGCTGCACCACCGCGCTGGCCCTGGCTAACGCTTTCACTCCAGCTGTTGTGCAATAGGAGGGGAGCCTCTACTCAGCACCTGATCCCAATTGTGCTCCAGAACCCTTCTCTCTTTCCATTTTGCTTACCTCCTGGGTATTGTTTCTGGGCTCATTCTCCCTATGAGGTCCCTCACATTGGTTTCTGGAGATGAGTAGGGGAGCCTTGTATCCTATGCCCAACATATCCATGGCATTGATAGCATGAAGGAACCCAGAGGGGCCAACCATGTCTGTAACTGGAAGGAAGATGTATGCATACAGCCACGTCCAAGGGCAAATGGCACTTCAGAGAGAGGGCAAATAGGATCTCAGCCGAACTGTTCCATAAGAACAGTCTGGGAGGTGGGGGTAGGGGCAGACACCGTAACTGTGCAGCAAGACAAGCCTTGGCCATCTCTGTGCAGTTCTTTTACCTCAGGTTCCCTCCTAATTCCATGCCAAGGAGAGTCTGGGAGTTAGCTGTAACTCAGTGAAAGTCACAAATAGAGAAACTTCAAGAGAAGCTTCATTAGCTTTTCCTAATGAGCATTCACCCCAAGGGCCCAAATGATCATTTCATCAGGGAGGAGCCACCTGCCCTTGAAGTTGAGAGAGCTCCTGAGTCAAAGCAGTGCAGGCTGAGATTCTCTGCACAGGTACCGCCGCAGCCCTTAAATAAGAGGCTGAGAGCACTTTTGGGTGGCAGGACAGAGCCAAGCTTGACATGTCTCTTCTTGATCGTGTTTCAGGCCTTCTCCGCAACTGTTTTGGGGACTACCATGTGGCCTTCTACTTTGCCGGCGTGCCCCCCATCATTGGAGCTGTCATCCTTTTCTTCGTCCCTCTGATGCATCAAAGGATGTTCAAGAAAGAGCAGAGGGATTCCAGCAAGGATAAGATGTTGGCTCCTGACCCAGATCCCAATGGGGAGCTGCTGCCAGGCTCCCCCACCCCTGAGGAACCAATCTAATGCCTCTTTCTTGCCATTGTGTGCCCCCCCAGCCCTTCCCCTCCATGCCACCTGCTCAGCCTTTACATTTTTGCCACCAGCACACTTGTTTCCATACCTGTGCACACAGCATTTCAGCCACCTGACCATTCCCTTGGAGCCAAAACTCCAGGTGTTCCAAACTCAGTAACCAAATTCTCCCCATGAATGCCTTCAAACTTGCCGGGGTCCTTCTCTTCCCAGGATCTGGGAAAGCTTAGGGTCGCCCCCTTGGCCTTTGGAACCTCTCCAAATACTTTCTATCCTCTGGGGTAGGAAGGGGGATGGGACCTCCCAGCCCGTTTATTTGTCACCCACCAAAACCAATTGCCAAAGGTGCTACTGTGTCCCCAGGAGCCTAGTGGGGGAAGCCCCAAGCCTCTGTTTGCTGAAGACTTCATTGCCATCCATCCTTGAGAGCCATTGTGCTGGGGAGTGGGGAGGTGGGGGGAGGCAGGGCATGGAGGGAAGGCAGAGAGGTAAAATAAGACAAAGCATCTTGTTTCGCCTGTCTCAGGACCACGGCTTCTCAAGAGCTGTATACAAGCAGTGTCCACGTGATATGGTCGCTTAACAGTCTGCTTCCCCCTTCCCTTCCTTGTTTTCTCTCCTGCCTCCTCTCCATTCTCTTCCCCCTTTATTTCTCTCTGTCACTATCATAGACACATAGGTGCTTTGAGAAAGGAGGGACCCAGAGCTTGGGCCAATCACTCTCGCCTTGGCCCAGTCCACCTCTAACACTAACATTAATTCCACTCATCTCAGGCTGAGCCACATCTCACTTTTTGGCTCTAGCTGATCTAAATCGCAGACTGGAAAAGTAAAATATCATATAGGGAGGGATCTTAAACACCGGAGTTCCTCGTTCCACTGACTGCTTTTTACAGGGTTCCCAGGCCAACACCTGAACCTAGCCCCCCCCACCCCCGCTCCCCATCCTTGTATCAACCTGTCAAAATGTGAAGAAGCTCCTTTCATCTCAGCAGGCAGAGGACTGATGACAGCCGGCTGGCATGGTGCAAAGAGGAGCAGTGGGCACTGAGTATTGACCTGGTGAAGGACCAACTCCATCTCTGTTTTCATGACAAGTCAATATTTCTACCTGGGCCAGGCCAGGAAAGGGAGTGCTTTAGGAAAAACCCCATTCCCAATCTGGATCCCAAAAAGGTACAGGCAGCAACTGCACATAGGGTTGGGCAATTTCTTTTAGGAAGAGGAAGCCATCCTAACCTTTACCACCCAATTGTGTCCCCCATCCTGGGCATCCTGGGCCACTCAACTTAGTGGGCATTAAAGGTGCCAGGAAAGGTAGACTCTGGGCCACCTTCATCCCTCTGAGGTAGGTGCCAGATGTTTCCCTAGGTCCAGGCTCCGGGCAAGTCTTACTGAAGAGCATTCCAAGTGCCCCTGGCTAGGGGCAGTGGGCACTGCCAGGCTGTTTTCAGCCAGCACAGCTCACCTCATTAGGAGCTCAGCCTCTCTCCTCATTCTGCCTCTTTGTGTCTCTCCCTCCCCCCCAGGCCTTTGTCTATTGTGTTCCTGTCAGCCAACCTTGCATCATCTTTTCGCCAGGCATTCCTGGCTGTCACTTGGAGCCAACTTGCCATCCCAAGCCAGGGTCATCCCAGGGCCAGGAGGATGAGGTTGCCCTGAGGGGCTCCAAAGGAGACAATGGCCCCCACCCATGAGTTTTTCCGTTACAAACAGGCAGCTGGGGCATAGTTGGCCTCTGATGGTTTCATTCAAGGCCAAAGTCCTGAGCCCCCTCCGCTGGTCCCAATCCAGCTCTTGTCAAGTTCCCAAAGGAAAACCCACTGGTTCTTGGCTCTGTGGGTAGGAAGGGGCCTAATTACTACCCTGTCAGCACAAACAGCAGTGGAGTAGGAGAGGCTGGGCCCAGGAGCCCTGGAACTCCCAGGAGAGACCACAGGAAATACTGGAGCAACAGTGCCCTTGCCTCCATTCCTGCTTGCCCTTCCCCCTACCGAATCAAGTGGAAGTTGCTTCTGCAGGGCCTCCTTTGTTGTTCAAGGCGTGTATAGCACTTAAGAATCAGGCTGCTACCCACTTCTCTCCAGATGAAGGAAAGATATTCACAGGTCCCGAATCTGCCCATTCAAGTGTCACATAACATGGCAGGGTGTCAATTTACTTCTTCCACACATGTGCACGTGCATGTGTGGGCTTGTGTGCTTTTGGAGAGAATGTTGGCTGGCAAAAGCAGCACAGTATTATTAATATTTAGAGTAGGATGCCGCCTCTTAGGCACCACAGTTAAATCTAGAAGAACGAACAAAATTTCAGAGCTTAAGACCTGAGACATTTAAATCCTCAAGGGGTTTGGAACAAAATAAACAAATCTAAAAATCTGGTTGTGGTATGTATGTTGCCTGCAAGGGTGAAATAGTCTTAATCTGGTGAACAGCAGGAAGTTTGGCATCGGAGCTGAAGTCACATTTCAAATCAAGCTTCTGCCAGAGTCTGTGTTCTCTGTGAAAGCCATACAAGGACTTTGAGTTGACTGAGTTTTTAAGGGAACTCTGAAGTAGAAAGGTAGTGACTTGACAAAATAAGAACACAATTACTGGCTGAGTTGGGAGTGCAGGCTCCGCCCAGGTCACCCCCTTGCCACAAATACAGCATGTTGGAAATTGGCAAAGACCTTAGCAGGAATGCAATTCAACCCCTTTCCCTCTCCCTTGCACTACTGTTGGGGAACCTGAAGAGACTAGTGTAGCTGGGTTACACAGCCTGAGAGCAACAAAGCTTAGAACTGAGACTGACAAAAGCAAGAGGCCTACAAAACTGACAAAGCTAGGAATGATCTTGGAGTCCCCCTTGTCCATATTCTGCATTGATTTGAAGTGGAGGAGAAGCTGAGACCTAGACATAAGGGACTACTGCAGATGAGGAAACTGCTCCTAAGAGGGAAAAATGACTTACCCACTTCACTGAACAATTCTATAAGTAGCCCATTTTCAAAAGGATTCCAGCAGTACCGGTTGTGAGCAAAGTCTTTTAGTATACCCCATCTCTTCACAATTACCCTCACCCCCTACTTTCATGCACCCTTGACCTTGGATACCTGGTTCCACCTACTGCCCCTTGCATCCCCACCAACCCAAGAGGTAGAAAAACACTCCATCTCTTGGCAGCCACACTGGGCAAGGCAGAGGCAGAGATGGGAGCAGTGTCTCTGTTCCGGGAGAGGGTGGTTTACCACCCAGTTCTTCGCTATTATCATTTCTTTCCTGACTCAGTGCACACCCCTTCAGGCTGCTGGGCTCCTCATCTCCTCCCACAGAGGCTAATTACTCTGTCCCACTGCCAGGCCCCAGGCTCTCCCACCCAGGGTCTACAGCCCCCTCAGTCCCACCCCCCAGCAGCCCCAAGGGCCTTGGATGTGTTTGATCACTCAGGATCATTAGATTTCAAAGCTGTGAAATCCCATAATTTTTATGAGCATACACACTCCTCCAGGGCCTTTTCATGTCTGAAAAGGCAGCCAGCAGCTCCCTGCCACTTCTGCACCGTAGCAGAGCCCGCCAGCTCACAGGGATTGTAAATCCCCAGCATCTGACAGCTGGGGCCTAGATAGGGTGGGTACTGGTCACAGGAGTCCTGGAAGAATCTTCTGAAATTCTCACATGCAGAGAGAGGGAGAGGAGGAGGAACCAGGACAGGGATCGGATACCCAACTCTTGCAGGCTGTGCTTCAAAGGCTGCCTTGCAGCGCTCTCTAGTGGCCGGTAGCCCCAGAGCGCAAGGCCTGATTTTCAAATCACTTCGGCAATATTCTCTAGGGGTCTGCAGTCAGGCACTCTGATAGAACCCAGTGACTTCAGGAACGAACGGAAGAGACTCAGAAAACACAGGAAGTATTTACTATCTTCTTTCCGAAATACCGTTTCCTCCTCCCGACCTTGGCGCTCAAACGCCGTCCTCTCGAGGCAGGAGTGACCACACTTCCCCACCCGGGGCACAGGCGACAAAGACCCTGCTCCGCCTCTGCTCCCCACCATTGGCCTCCGGAAGACCAGAGTAGCCCGGAAGAACTGCGCACCCCTGCGTTGGTTTCCTGCCGGGCCTGAGCTGGTTAAAATTAGCCCATTGCTAACAAGTGTCAGGGCCCGCGTACAAGGGGGGAAGGGGAGAGCCCATCTGTGTCAGCCGCTCTGCCCAGTAGGACCCCGGACTGGCGACACCTGTCGTGCACCGCGTGCCAGGCCTGCAGGCGCCTCCTAGCTCCCGGGCTCCTGGTAGCCGCCATGGCCCCACCGCGAGGATCCAAGCTGGAGGCAGGCAGGGACCACACCCCTTTCCCGCCACACCCAGCCTGTTCTGCCTCGTACGGGGTGCAGGGATCCGGGGCTGGGGCACCAATCGCGACCACTTCCCACTAGGCCTAGGAACGTCTGGAGTGGGACATGGGATTGAGGACCCAGGCTGGTGCTCCTGACGCTGTCGCTGAAACACGTGGCCAGAGGGCGCAGAGGTCGGAGGGAGCTCCAGGCACTTCCCTGTACGTGAGGGGTGGAGATCCGAGAGCTGTGCCTCAGAAACGTTTCTGCCACGCTACGCAGCAGGAACGCGGCTCGCCCCGACACTTAGACTTTCCGTGCAGGGCACAGGGTTGGAAGAAGGGCAGGCGGTCCAGGTTTGGGCCCTGCCAACTGTTGCCCAAGCAGGACAGACAGCAGCTGGCTGGGCTCGACACTCCGATACCACAGCTGCGACGGCCACGTTTGCTCTGGAGCCCTTGAAGTAATCCGGGCAAAGCCCGCCGAGAACACGCAGCAACCTGCCACCCTGTCTATCAGGTCCCATGGGCGGACCTGGCCGCTGCCCGAGAAGGGCCCACCGGTGTCCAGGTGGGAGGCCCGTGGGGACCACAGAGCCACGGGCGGGAGCAGCCTCAGAAAACAGCCCACCCCTGTGCAGCCGCCCTGTCTCCAAACTTGAGCCCTCTGCAATTGGCTCTTCATCCAACCCTCGTGCAACCATCCCACCGTTCAGGAAGTTCTGGTATCAGTATTGCAGTAGTGGCAGGGCCAGTCTGCACCTTGTCCAGGAGAGATGTGGCAGTTGTTTTTTTTTTTTTTTTTTTTTTTTTTTTTTTTTTTTTTGGCCAGGTTCTTCAGGAGCAGACAGCTCTCAGTGTTAACAGCTCGCCTTCTGGGGAACTACAGATTCTCGCTGCCAGGTTCAGCTTGTATGCTAGTCATTGTGACGCTGCCAGCAGCCCTGAAGACCACCTTGGTTCTTTGTCTCACATGGAAGAACTTCCACGTGGACAAGGCAGAGAGAAAAGCAGGATGTATTTAAGTCAGAGACCTCCTGCCCCAGTGGCTGGGAAGGGGGCTCCAAGAGAGGCAAAACCCAAAGGGGCTGGTAGTGGGGATTTTAAGCACAATTTGGGGAAAAAAAAAACTGACAATCACTTACAAGGCCAGGACAAAACCCATCAAAAGATCTGATTTGCAATCCTATTTGCCCTGTCCTGCTTGCTCCAGATAAAACAAAAGAGCCATCAAATGGGTGGGATAGGTAACTTCTTTCTATTCTCATGATAAAACTAGGAACTCAGAAGGGTGGGATGGGCACTTTTGGCTTGATGAAGACAACTTTTGGGGAGAAACATGCAGTGGGATTTGGCATCTTGATCTCGGTAGAGATAACCTTTTGGGGAAACAAGTATTTTGTACTCTCTTAGAGGGACTACCCTTTTCCGTGTTCTCCACCAGGACCAGCCTGAAGGCCTATTGACTACCTCATACTACAGCTTCTACTCGGTTACAGCCTCAGCTTCAGCTTCCCTGTGAGTGATGCATTCAGCCAGCAGAAAGCACACTCCAAGCTGCTGCTTCCCCAGGTCCGCGTCTCCACACTGCCTGACTTAAAGCAGGAAGTGCTCGCTGATTGGTTAAGCTGTATGCTAATAAGGTAGTATACATGAACCAATCAGGGAATGACATTGAAGTAGCCTATTTTAAACAGAAGTTCCCAGAGTGCTGAATCAGGTCTGCTGAGCAGATACAGCAACATCTGAATTACATTGTACGTGTTTCTCCCCTCTCCCCGGGCATCCCATCAGGGCTTCTGAAGGGTAACATCAGGTATGTTTTTTCTTTCCCTTTCTAGGGACTCCTGGAGTCCCTATCACCATTCTGCACAGACTTGTGGCCTTCGGTAGCTGGGCGAGGGGGGTGAAGGAGGGACCGTGGTGACCCCCTCCACCATCTTTCCAACCATACACACACAGACACACTCACATGCACCGTCTGCCAAGGTGGAGTCTTCTGGGGAGGGGGCGGCAGCATTGCAGAGCCCCCACCTTAGGGCCTTGCAAAGGGGCATCTGCCAGCTACCTGCCTCTTCTTAGCTACCCCCCCCCCCACACACACAGCCACTCCCTTCCTCTCCCAGTGCTATGCACCACAGTGGGCCTATCTGGACACAGGCCCCTTCACAAACCCTGCGTGGGCAAGTACAGCTCACGGATGCTCCCACATTCCTCATCACTCTTGACCCTCTGCAACCCTGGGAGGCAGCCATGCTTTTCCCATTTTACGGATGGCAGAATTGGGACCCAGAGGGGAACGGAAGGTCTTCAACCCCTTCTCCAAGGCCTTTCCACCTCACTTCACAGAAAGCAGGAAAGTGAACAGATCTCCCCCTGGCTCTGAGAAAGCCACTTGCTGCTCCTGGAGTCAGTAACAGGGACTCCAGGGGTCCCTGGAAAGGAAAGAAAAAGGCAGAGAAAAAACACACATGACGCAACTCTCCAGGAGCCCTGAGGGAGGGTAGACGGGGAAGCACATGCAATGTAACATTCAGATACTGTGGAGTTTGCCCAGTGGACCTGACTGAGCACGCACGCTGCACACTTCTGTGCAAAACAGGCCACTCCAATGACAGTTCTCTGATTGGTTCGTGTCTCATGTCTCATTAGTGTGCATTTTCAGTTCCCTGATCGGCTTGCGTAACATCCCCCCTTAGCACATACTTTCCTTTACCTGATTGGTTGTTATTTCTGCTTTCTGATTCATTGTTGTTATGGCATCTTGATTGGTTGCTATTTTGCCCTCCACTCATTGGTTAAATCTGTGCTCACTTCTCAGAAAGGGGCCAATCAGAAAGAGCCACTTTGTCTATAAAAGAACCAGCACTTGCAAGCTTCTCTGGCAACTCCAGCTTGGATTCCCCTTCTTCATGGCTGTGGTGGGAGGTAGTTTGCTTTCAATAAATCTTGCTTTGCTTCCTTGTCACTGTGTGGAAATTCTCCTTTGCCATGAGACAAAATCCTGCAGTAATTCTTTATATCCGCAAGGGAACTTGGGGCTACCTAGCAATCCTCATCCCTCCGTAGCACGAGTTTCTGGTGGAGTCTAACTTCCTAGACCCAGTAAGTCCTAGCCTAATCCTTTCCCTCTACATGAGTAATTTCCACATCCAAGTCCAGTCAGTCCTTGCTTATCACCTGTCAACTACAACAGCTGGGCCCCAAGAGCTGGGATGGGCAGGTATCAGGGAAAGTCAACTTCCACACAAAGCTAGTTCCAGGTGAGGAGTCTGGATTCACTGGCTGTGACTAGTAAACTCCAGAAGCACTTTAACATTATGTTGATAAAGTACAGGAGCATTTTTTGTTTTATTTGAGAGGCAGAGTTACCGATGGAGAGAAAGGGAGAGACAGAGGCAGAAGTCCCCCCTCTGCTGGTTCACTCCCCAAATGGCCACAATGGCCAGAGCTGAGCCGATCCGAAGCCAGGAGCTTCCTCCGGGTCTCCCCACAGGTGCAGGGGCCGAAGGTCTTGGGCCATCTTCTACTGCTTTCGAGGCCACAGCAGAGACCAAGATCGGAGGTGGAGCAGCCGGGACTCAACCAGTGCCCATATGAGGTGGTGGCACTGCAGGTGGCGGCTTCACCTGCTGTGCCACAGTGCTGGCCCACATACAGGAGCTTTCAATTAAACTTACCTTCACTAACTTTTTCTATCCCACTGAGTTCTTCATAGTCCCGATGAACAGTTCAGGGTTGTCCTACCAGGAGGCAAC
Organism: Oryctolagus cuniculus; assembly: GCF_051225735.1. NCBI lineage: Eukaryota > Metazoa > Chordata > Mammalia > Lagomorpha > Leporidae > Oryctolagus > Oryctolagus cuniculus. The sequence goes on from NC_142888.1 coordinate 53,920,826, forward strand.
CAAAGCCCCAACGAAGACCAGAGTTCAAATGGGAGCGAGCTCCCGGCCCCCTGACTTTCAAGCTGCATTCTGAGACTCTTTGGAGAATTCACAGAAAGGGGCCTCGAGCTCCACTAAATATGTGAGAGGACGGCACACTTCTGCGTTTGGGTCTCTCTCCCTTCCCGCAATCAGAATAACGGTTTTCAAGTTAGGAAAGAGGATGCTGGGGCTGGAGTTGTGGCACAGTAGGTTACGATGTTGTTTGTGGTCAGAGCGCAGGTTCGAGTCTTGGCTGCTCCACTTCTTATCCAGCTCTCTGTTCATGTGCCTGAGAAAGCAGCCGAAGATCCCAAAGTGCTTGGGAGCCTCCTATTGACGTGGAAAATCTGGATGGAGTTCTTGGCTCCTGGCTTTGGCCTGACTCAGCCCCAGCCATTGTGGCCATTTGGGAAGTGAACCAGCAGATAGAATCTCTCCGAGTGCCTTGGGATTTCTTTTTGTCTCCTATATCCCAGATGACTGCAGAAGAAGCCAGCAGCCCAGAACATCGCTGAAAAAAAAAATCGTGCTCTCTGTAGCCAAAGAAGCAGGAAAGGGGCAGCCTAGCCAGACAGAACATTGTTACTCGATAAGCGCTCTATTCCAGTCAAACACACTGGAAAGAACTGTGGTCCCAGCTCCCACCCCAGCCAGCAGAGGGAAGGGTCCAGATGTCCACCGTCATCCTGCTCCAACAAAGCTGCCCTCCTCCCTGTCACCAGGATGGCCTCACACGGGCCATGTAGGGAGCCCAGAGGCTCATCCCAGCCAGCAACAGGCATCCTGCCCCCAGCAGCAGCTCCGGTGTCATGGGAGGCCCAGGCAGGTGCTTTTACACCCACTTCCACCCAGCAGTAATGAGGAGCTCTTCAACACCAACGGAGACCCCGTGGGGAACCTGCACCTCCACCTTCACACCTTGACGTGGCGCTAAGTGAGACAATGCATCCCTTCTCCCCCTGCCATGCTGTTGGAAGAGGCCTGCTGGGGACGGCAAAGGGTTAAGCTGCTGCCTACGATGCCAGCATCCCATATTGGATGAGTCCTGCTGCTCCTCTCTCAATCCAGCTCCCACTAATGCATGTGAGAAAGGAGCAGATGATGGTCCAAGTCCTTGGGCCTCCGCCCTCCATGAGGGAGACGCAGATGGAGCTTCTGACTCCTAGCTTTGGGTTGGCTCAGACCTGGCTGCTGTGGCTATTGGAGGCATGAACCAGTGGATGCAAGATCTTTCTGTCTCTGTCTCTACTTCTTTCTCCCTCTCTGTCACTCTGCCTTTCACATGAATAAATAAATAAATTTTAAAAAATATGTATGTATTTATGTGAAATGCAGAGAGAGAGAGAGAGAGAGAGAGTTCTTCCATTCTCTGGTTCACTCCCCAAATGGCCACAACAGCCAGGGCTGGGCCCGGCAAAGGTCAGGAGCCAGGAGCTTCTTCTGGGTCTCCCACGTGGGTGCAGGGGCCCAAGGACTTGGTCTATTTTCCACTACTTTCCCAGCAGCATTAGCAGGGAGCTGGATAGTAAGTAGAGGAGCCGGGACTCAAACCGGTGCCCATATGGGATGTCGGCACTGCAGGTGGAGGCTTAACCTTCTGTGCTGCAGCACCAGCCACACAAATTAATGTTTAAAAAATCAGTAAAAGTTACTGAATTTTAATAGCATTAATAGAAAAATAAAAAGAAGGGACCGGCTAAGGGACCCAAGTGCATTATGGTGCATTGGGTTAAGCTGACACTTTTTTTTTTTTAAAACATGCACCCACTTTGCCTGTCCTTGCTCCGAGAGTTAAAGACCACAGCTTCTATCCTTTTTTTTTTTTTTTTTTTTGACAGGTAGAGTTACAGACAGAGAGAGAGAGAGAGAGAGAGAGAGAAAGGTCTTCCTTCCGTTGGTTCACTCCCCAAATGGCTGCTATGACCGGTGCTGTGCTGACCCAAAGCCAGAAGCCAGGAGCTTCTTTCTGGTCTCCTATGTGGAGACCAAGCACTTGGGCCATCCTCCACTGCCTTCCTGGGCCACAGCAGAGAGCTGGACTGGAAGAGGAGCAATCGGGACTAGAACCCAGCACCCATATGAGATGCAGGTGCCCCAGGCGGAGGATTACCCAAGTGAGCCACGGCGCCAGCCCCATAAGCTGACACTTTGGACTCTCACCTCCCATATGAGCTTCCAGTCCAGGTCCTTACTAATGAGCCTGGGAAGCAGTGGAAGATGGCCCAAGTTCTTAGGCCACTGCACCCCTGTGGAAGACCTGGTAGAGGTTCCTGGCTCCAGGCTTCAGCCTGGCATAGCCCCAGCCACTGTGGCCTTTTGGGGAGTGAACCAGCAGATAGAAGGCCTCTCTGTCTCTCTTTCTGTCTCTCCCTCTCTCTCTGTAACTCTGCCTTTCAAATAAATAAATAGGGGTTGGCTCTGTGGTGCAGCGGGTTAACGCCCTGGCCTGAGCCGCCAGTTTGAGACCCAGCTGCTCCACTTCTGATCCAGCTCTCTGCTATGGCCTGGGAAAGCAGTAGAAGATGGTCCCAGTCCTTGGGCCCCTGCACCCCGTGGGAGACCTGGAAGAAGCTCCTGGCTCCTGGCTTCAGATCGGTGCAGCTCCAGCCATTGCAGCCATCTGGGGAGTGAACCCGCGGATGGGAGACCTCTTTCTCTGCCTCTTCTTCTCTCTCTGTGTAAGCTGACTTTCAAATAAATAAATAAATCTTTAAAAAAAATAAAGAAATCTTAAAAAAAGTTAAATATGAAAAATCATGTGATGATATCAATTGATGCAGAAAAAGCACTTGACCAAATCTGACAACTATTCATGATTTTTTTTAAACCTTTCAGCAAGTGAGGAATGGATTTCATTCTTCAACTTCATAAAGAACATCTTTAACATCCGATAGCTAACAGCAAATTGGATGGGGAGGTATTTTATACTCTAGATTGGGAATAAGGCAACAATGCTGAATCTTGCTGCTCTTATTTAACTGGAAATTTTAGCTACTGGAAGTAACCAAAATGTCCTGCACTGGGTGAAAGATTAAAACAATTATAATACATCCATACCATGAACTACTACTCAGCAATGAAAAGGAACAAACATGCAACAAGTTAACTAGATCTCAAGGGCATTATGCTGAATACTGTGTGATTCCACTTATGTAACATTCTCAGAATGGTGAAATTATAGAAATGAGGAGGGGCCAGTCTGTGGCGTAGCAGTTAAAGCTGCCGCCTGCAGTGCCAGCATCCCATGTTGGCGCTGGTTCAAGTCTCAGCTGCTCCACTTCCGATCCAGCTCTCTGCTATGGCGTGGGAAAGCAGTCCTTGGGCCACTGTACCCACATGGGAGACCCAGAGGAAGCTCCTGGCTCCTGGTCAGATGGGCACATCTCCAGCCGTTGCAGACAATTTGGGAGTGAACCAGCAGATCGAAGATCTCTCTCTCTCTGCCTCTCCTTCTTTCTGTGTGTAATTCTGACTTTCAAATAAATAAATAAATCTTAAAAAAAAAAGTGATTGCCAGAGGTTGGTGGGGGGGAGTAGGCATGAGGGTGAGTATAAATGGGGAGCAATAGAGAGACTCTTGGGGGTGATAGAATAGTTCTGTCTTGATAGCTGTGGTGTTTACCTGCATCAATATGTGCATAAAACTATACACATACATTGTACCAATGTCAGTTTCCTGGTTATGATATTGCACTACAGTTACATGAAATATAGCATTTGGGGGAAACTGTGTGAAAGGCATATAGTGCCTATCTGTACTATCCTTTAGATTTTCTATGAATTTATCATTATTCCCAAGTTTAAAAATAAAAACCTGGAAAAAAATTAGCCCAAATCTTGTGTTTTATTGACAGAGAAACTGAGACTCCATAAGGTTAGGTGGCTGACCCAGTGTTAACCATCTATGAGGGCAGCCCTGAGACCTTGCAACATTTACTACTGTTCCAAGATCTTACCTTCTTTTTGGGGGGTTCTCACAACTCAATAACTTTCGCTAGTGAGCTTCCCAAGGTCAACTTGTTCTCTTTTCCATCACATTCCGTTACACCAAAGTTCTTCCAGCTGTTCTTTGTGGCTAGATTTCCCTCGAGAGTCCATCCTGCTTACTGGACTTGGCCCCTCTAGATGGCTTCATCATTTTTTAGTAGTCATGTACTTAATTATAGATGAAGACACTTCAAAAATGTTTGGGGAAGAGGCAGGTGTTATGGTGCAGCAGGTTAAGTGGCTGCTTGGGACATTTGCATCTCATATTGGAATGCCTGGTTTGAGTCCTAGCAACTTAACTTCCAATCCAGCTTTCTGCTAATATATGCTGGGAGGCAGCAAATTGATGGCTTGGGCTGCTGCCACCCATGTGGGAGACCCAGATGGAGTTCTGGGCCCCTAGATTCAATCTGGCCTAGCCCTGGCTGTTGCAGGCATTTGCGGCATGAATCATCAGATGGAAGATTTCTCTCTCCCTCTCTGTCTCTGTCTCTGTCTCTCCTTCTTTCTGTAATTGTGTGTGTGTGCACGGTCTTTTTTTTTTTTTTTTTTTTTTTTTTTTTTTTTTTTTTCCAGCCATGACCTCTGAAAGCTGAAGCCTTGAACTATCCTGGGCATGTTGAGGAAAGTTAACAAGTCTTTGTGCAATGGATAGGGTAACATGAGAAGGACTTCCCTCTGGATGAATTAATTGCCTTAGTGTTTTTTTTGTTTTGTTTTGTTTTTGTTTGTTTGTTTGTTTGTGGGCTGTCTCTGACCTGGGGTAGATTCAGCAACTTTAAAGAGCAAAGGAAAAATCCCAGCTCAGCTTAGACCCAGGGCTGCTGATTACAAACAGAAGGCTGCTGGATACAGTGTCTAAAAGGTTGCTAAAGGATATCTCAAATTAGAGGAAGGAAAATAGGAAAGATTTTAGGTAAGATTCTGGGAGTCTCTGGGTTCTGACAAGAGCTTTCCTTGCACCCAACACCTACACATTTCACATTTTTTCTTCTCAGTCTTTCCCAGCTGTATCAAAGATCTCTTTTTGGTATCAAAGTTTATATGGAATCTTTGTAGAGTCTAAACATGCATATTTTAAAAGAGCTGTCATAAGATGTTTCTGTTGTCAATTTTCTTATTTCAGGAAATTTTTGCAGTTGTTTGGAGGATTTTCTTGTTTGTTTTGTACTTAGTATTTTTAATTATCTGCCTACCCAGTCCCTGTGGTAGCTTCTCAACAGTGGCTAGATGCTGGGGAAAAAAGATTGCCATAGCAACAAATGGTCAGCCATTGATTTGTTGCTTCACAGGCAATTAGGTGGCATCTTAGTGTACCTAGTAAAACAAGGCCGTGTTCCCTGGGTTTTGTTTTTTTTCCCTCTTGTCTCACAATGGACACATGTGATTCCAGAGCAATCTCTTGTGCTTCCCTGCCTGTGGCCTTCACACAAACCTAGTAGACTTCCTTGGGCATGCAAAGAACATTGGCCAGACGTATTCATCTTTATTGAAACTGGTATCCCAAATCCCACACTCAATCTTAGCATGTCTCAAAATCAGGGGCACAGGCCGGTGCTGTGGCATAGAATGTTAAGTCTTTGCCTGCAGCATTGGCATCCCATATGGGCACCTGTTCAAGTCCCAGCTGCTCTACTTCCAATCTGGCTCCCTGCTAATGTGCCTGGGACAGCAATGGAGGATGGCCCAAGTGCTTGAGCCTCTGCACCCGTATGTGGGAGACCCGGAAGAAGTTCCTGACTCCTGGCTTCCGCCTGGCCCAGCCCTGACCATTGCGGCCCATTTTGGGGAGTGAACCAGCAGATAGAAGATTTCTCTCTCTCTGTATCTCTGCCTTTCAAATAAATAAGTAAATAAATCTTAAAAAAAAAAAAATCACAGGCACAAGAGATTGATGTTGTTGCACAAAGGGCTAAGCTGCCCCCTGCAACACTGGCATCCTATATTGGAGTGCCAGTTCAAGTTCTGGCTGCTCTGCTTCCCATGCAGCTCCCTGCTAATGTACCTGGGTAGATAATGGTCTAAGTACTTGGGCTCCTACCACCCAGATGGCAGACCAGGATGGAGTTCCAAGCTCCTGACTTTAGCCTGGCCCAGCCCAGGCTGTTGCAGCCATATGGGGAGTGCAAGTAGACGATCTTTTTTCTCTGCCTTTCCTTCTCTCTCTGTTACATTGCCTTTCAAATAAATAAAGTAAATCTTTTAAAAAATCAGATGCACAGACCTCACCTTCATTGGTGGTTGGCCCAGCTACCTCCTCACATGCTGGGCAGTACCAATTTCCTACCTAATTAATAATATCTCAGTAGAATGTCTCTACCATTAAAGTGCTAGGAAATTTATATATATGATCTCTAGGTCTCCCAACAAATTACAAATCATTATCCCCACTTTGCAGAAATGGAAAGGTCTTATCTAGAACCATACAGCTTGTACAAGGCATATGAATATAAATCTGAATATCTCTTTAAAAATATTTATTTATTTGAAAGAGTTACAGAGGGGCTGGCATTGTGGTACAGCAGGTTAACACCCTGCATCTCATATGGGTGCCGGTTCTAGTCTCGGCTGCTCCACTTCCGGTTCAGCTCTCTGCTATGGCCTGGGAAAGCAGTAGAGGATGGCCCAGAGGATGGCCCTTGGGCTCCTGTGCCTGCATGGGATACCCAGAGGAAGCTCCTGGTTCCTAGCTTCAGATTGACGTAGCTCCAGCTGTTGTGGCCAATTGGGGAGTGAACCAGGGAATGGAAGACCTCTCTCTCTCTCTCTCTCTCTGCCTCTCCTCTCTCTCTGTAACTCTGACTTTCAAATAAATAAATAAATCTTTAAAAAAAAAAAAAAAGAAAGAGTTACAGAGGAGAGGCACAGGTACATATATATAGAGAGATCTTCTATCTGTGAGTTCACTCCCCAAATGGCTGCAATAGCCAGGGCTAGGCCAGGCTGAAGCCAGGAACCTGATGCTTCATCCAGGTCTCTCATGTGGGTGCTGGGCCCCAAGGACTTGGGTCATCTTCTGCTGCTTTCCCAGGCACATTAGCAGAGTGCTAGATTGGAAGTGGAGTAGTTGGAACCCGAACCGGTGCCCATGTGGGATGCCAGCTCTGCAGGCAGCAGCTTATCCCACCACATCACAATGCCGTCCCTCTGAGTAACTCTTAAATTTTTTTTTTCCTTTCACTACACCTTTAGGTCCATATTTCACCTTGCTATAGACCATTTGCTCAATAGGATTAGTATTGCTCACTACTGTGAAGGCCCTGAACCCTTCGATTGCCTCTGTTTTTTTTTCCCTGTTGTTTTTAACGTTTATTTTTTTTTTTTTATCAGCTTGGAAGGCAGAGGTAGAGAGAGAGAGAGATCTTCCGTCTACTATTTCACTCCCCAAATGCCTGCAACAGCTAGGCTGAGGCCAGGAGCCTGGAATTCCACCCAGTTCTCTCACGTGGCTGCCAGGGGCCCGCCCAAGCACTTAGGCTATCATCTGCTGCCCGCTAGGATGCACTAACAGGAAGCTGGATTGGAAATGGAGTAACCAGGACTCCAGCAGGTATTCTGATATGAGATGCAGTTGTTAAAAGTAGTGGCTTGGGGCTGGCATTGCAGCATAATGGGTAAACTTGCCACCTGCAATGCTGGCATTTTATAAGGGTAACAGTTCGTGTCCTGGCTGCTTCATTTCTGATCCAGCTCCCTGCTAATGTGCCTGGGAAAGCAGCGGAAGATGGTCTAAGTACTTGGGCCCCTACTATCCATATGGGAGACCTGAAGAAGCTCCTGGCTCCTGGCTCCTGGTTATGCCATGGCCCAGCCCTGGCTATGGCAACCATTTGGAGGATGAACTGGTGGATGGAGGATATCTCTCTCTCTCTCTCTGTAACTCTTTCAAATTAATAAATAAATCTTTTTTTAAAAAAGCAGTCACTTAACCCACTGTACACTCATCCCTAGGATTGCCTCTTTTTAAAAGATTAATTGATTTATTTGAAGTCAGAGTTACAGAGAGAGAAAAAGAGACAGGGAGATCTTCCATCTGCTGCTTCACTCCCCAAATGGCTACAACAGCCAGGACTGGGCCAGGCCAAAACCAGGAGCCAGGAGTTTTATCCAGGTTTCCTACCTGGGTGGCAGGGGCCCAAACACTTAGGCCATCTTCTGCTGCTTTTCCCAGGTCATTAGCAATGAGCTGGATCAGAAGTGGAGCAGCTGGGATGCAAACCAGTGACCATATGGGATGCTGGCGTCCCAAGCAGCATTTTTATCTGCTATGCCACAATGCCAGCCCCTAGAATTGCCTCTTAAAGTTACTATGGTCTGTAATCAAATATGTGATTGGGGCCGCTGCTGTGGCGCAGTGGGTTAATGCCCTGGCCTGAAGCGCCAGCATCCCATATCGGCGCCGGTTCAAGACCCGGCTGCTCCACTTCCAATCCAGCTGTCTGCTATGGCCTGGGAAAGCAGTAGAAGATGGCCCAAGTCCTGGAGCCCCTGAACCTGCATGGGATACCTGGAAGAAGCTCCTGGCTTCTGGCTTTGGATCAGTGCACTCCAGCTGTTGCAGCCAATTGGGGAGTGAACCAGCAGATGGAAGACCTCTCTCTCTCTCTCTCTGCCTCTCCTCTCTCTGTGTAACTCTGACTTTCAAATAAATAAATAAATCTAAAAAAAAAAAAAGCTCTGAGAACAGAAGCTAGCACTTAAAAAAATATATGTGATTGTAGAGCCCTTTAGCATGGCAACTCAGGAGGCAGGTTCATAGCTAGTAGTTCTTTCCACACCCATTGAACTAGACTCTTTTCCCACAACTGTTGCTTAGCCTGAGAAGCCACCTCTGGTAATGAGTCAGGCTCCATGGGCAGCCCCCTGCAGCTCTGAAAATCCCTGGAATTTGCTGAGGTTCCAAGGAAGGGTGGCTACGAAGTTACCATCACCCCACCCCAACAGGTTATGGCACAGAGATGAGGTAGGACTACAAGACACTTACCTAGAGGAACAATGTTTGCCACCATAGCAAGCAGAAAAGGAGCCAGTTTCCACGATGGTTCCCCTGACTCCTATGCTGTAGCCTGTAACTGCCTTTCCTTTGGCTGCCCTTGTACTTTTGCTTCTGTGTCTGAAACCCAGATGAACTAAGAATCCAGACACCAAGCTTGGGGTCCCTATCCCCATAGCTAGGTTAGGATTTGATATCCCCTCAATAACTGGAAGCATTCAATCCAGAGTCCTCCGTTTTTTAGCAATAAATTCTCTCAGGATGATCTCAAACATAGACCTGTTGAATACAGGCAACTGGACTGGTTGGTTGTCAATCCTAAAATCCCAAGGTGAATTAGCTACTCTATAAAGTACGTTAAATTAACTGGATTCACATGAGTTTGTTGAATTTAGGTTACTCATCAGTAAAATCACTAACAAGAAACCAAAAGAGGCTTCCAACAGGATTTGTGTAAACGGCTAGTTCTTAAAGACAAACAAACAAACAAAAACAAACAACAAAAAAACTCACTTGGGCCTTTGGTTCATTATTTGGGCAATCCTGCCCCCTACAGGTTCTAGAGAAGAAAAAACTGCAACACAGGCCCAGTTCATCAATGAGAAGCTTGTTTTATTTTACTTGCGGTGTTGGGTCCTATTATCTGAGAATGTCCTCAGTGATGGCAGGAAAAGGTCATTCAAGTCAGATTAGACTAAAATAACACAAATAGCCGCACTGCTGTTTACATGAATTCCACAAACCAAGTTTCTTAGGAAAGCAAGGAAACCTGGAAAGAGAAGTCAGAAGCTTACAGCCCTGCAGAGCCATCTCCAGGGTCACCCAACTTCCTTGCACTTCCACATGGGGAAAGAAAGGACAGGTAAACGCCAGTCCTCTGCCGCTGCATGCAACACAGCCAGACTCCGATCTGTTTTCTAGCCCTGATTTTCCCACTTAGTAGTTAATTCAGTCAGAGCATTTCGGTCTCATGTTTCAGACTCCAACTGTTTCTCGTCTCAGAATAAAATCTTAGAGGCCAGCATTGTGTTTCAGCAGGTTAAACTACTGCTTGTAATGCTAGCATTCCATATGGGTGCCAGTTCAAATCCCACATGCTCTGCCTCCGATCCGGCTTCCTGCTAATGTGCTTGAGAAAGCAGCAGAAGATGGCCTCAAGTGTCTGGGCTCCTGCCACCCATGTGGGAGACTGAGGTGGTGTTTCTGGCTTCTGGTTTTGGCTTGGCCAAGCCCTGGCTGTTACAGTGATTTGGAAAATGAACCAGTGGATGGAAGATCTCTCTCTCTCTCTCTCTCTCTGCCTTTCTTTTTTTTTTTTTTTTTTTTTTTTTTTTTTTTTTTTTTTTTTACAGGCAGAGTGGACAGTGAGAGAGAGAGACAGAGAGAAAGGTCTTCCTTTTGCCGTTGGTTCACCCTCCAATGGCCGCCGCGGCCGGCGCGCTGCGGCCGGCGCACCGCGCTGATCCGATGGCAGGAGCCAGGAGCCAGGTGCTTTTCCTGGTCTCCCATGGGGTGCAGGGCCCAAGTACCTGGGCCATCCTCCACTGCACTCCCTGGCCACAGCAGAGGGCTGGCCTGGAAGAGGGGCAACCGGGACAGAATCCGGCGCCCCGACCGGGACTAGAACCCGGTGTGCCGGCGCCGCTAGGCGGAGGATTAGCCTAGTGAGCCGCGGCGCCGGCCTTCTCTCTGCCTTTCAAGTAAATAAATCTTAAAATAGAAGGAATAAAATCTTCCCTTCCTTGGGCTATAAAACCCTCATGAGGGACCAACATTAGGGTGCAGTGGCTTGCATCACTGGCATCCCATACTGGAGTGTAGTTTCAGGTCCTGGCTGCTCCACTTCCGATCCAGCTCCCTGCTAACATGCCTGGGAAAGCAGCAGATGATGACCCAAGTGCTTTGGTTCCTACACCCACATGGGAGGGCCAGATGGAGCTCTGGGCTCCTGGCTTCAGCCTGACCCAGTCCTGGCTGTTGTGGCCATTTGGGGAGTGAATCAGCAGATGAAAGATTCTCTCTCTCTTGCTCTGCTTTTCAAATTCATTCATTAACTCCTTATGAACTGGCCCCTGCCTTCTCTCCTTTTGCATCTACCCCCATACCCCCATTGCCCCTTTCTGTCTTCCAAATACAGAACCGAGCTCATTTCCTGGGGCTGGAATGTTCTGCTTCCTTCTGTTCATTCAGGTCTGTTTGTGTAACCTCCTCAGAAAAATCTTCTTCAAACACCCTACTTCATCTCAAGTCACAACTCCATCCCCCCATTTTATTTCCTTCCTCATATTTGACCACTATCTGACTTTTTATTTACAAATATATTGTTATCTGTCTCTTCCTGTTAGAATGTAACCTCCATGGAGGCAGGGATCTTTGTCTTGTTGGCCAGAGAGTCCCCTGCACTTTGGAACATAGGCTCCTAGAAATATTTTTTGATTGATCGATAATGGCAGTGGGATCTGGGGCATGCCACTTACCCTCTAATTCTATTTCACTTACAAAACGCAAATACACATTTCCTCCCAGCCCCCAAATTGTTAGGCGTATCAAACAGGAAGTAAATGGTGAAAAGGCCTGGTGGCTAATAAACATTGCAGGATGTGAGCTGCTCATGAATCTATCATCTTCTCTCCATCTCCCTCTCCCTGTCAGGGCCACACAGGTAGCCCACATAAACCTTTCAGTGGGATCAAAGTGTGTGCAGGGCAGGGGCGTGGGTGATAGGAGAGGATGGCTGCTCTAAATCATAGTATGCTTTCTTGTGGCTCCCTCAGCACTCACTTGAAAAGATTGTGGGAAGGTAGTTGAGTCATCCACAAAGGTATCAGTCAGGAATCTATCCCATTGAAGTATCTAGTTTGGTTTACAAGCTGGCATTTTTATACAGGCACTAAGGCTTTTAAGCCAGATCAAGTTAATATATGCTGGGCAGTTAACTTCTAAAGTATTCAGGATCAAACATATCAATAGTATAAGTTGAAGGGAACACCTTGGGTGTAGATTAAAGAAGAAGGGCTTCTCCAACTTTATCATTTTTTCCCAGGTGGTTTTGACCTCAGTGTTAAAAAAAGAAAGAAAGAAAGAAAGAAAGAAAGAAAGAAAGAAAGAAAGAAAGAAAGAAAGAAAGAAAGAAAGAAAGAGAGAGTTCAATCAGTGCTCATGGCTGTATAAGGGCTCCTAAATAGCATGTATACTAAAATGAAGTTTGCAATGTTTTTCTGCTTAACAAATTACACGTATTTTCTTATTTAAATACAAGGTCTTTGGGTGGCATTTTGGGAGTAAACCAGCAGATGGAAGCATGCTCACTCACTTTCTCTCTCTCTCTCTCTGCCTTTCAATTGAATAAATCTAGGGGCATGGCAGGTTAAGCTACCACCTGTGATGCTAGTATCCCATACAAACACAAGTTCAAGTCTTCGCTGTTCTACTTCCAATCCAGCTCTCTGCTAATGCACCTAGGAAAGCAGTGGAGGGTGCCCAAGTGTCTGGGTCCCTGCCACCCATGTGGGAGACCCGGATACAGTTCCTGGCTTCAGCCTGGCCCAGCCCTGGTTGCTTTGGCCATTTGAGGAGTGAACTACTAGTGGAAGATCCCTCCCTTTCTGTAACTCCACCTTTCAAATAAATAAATAAATCTTAAAAAAAAAAATAAAAAAAATACAAGTGGTTGGGAGTGGGCATTGTGGCATAGCAGGTTAAATCACAACTTACGACGCCCACATTCCATTTTGGAGTGCCTGCTGGAGTTCCAGTTACTCTGCTTCCCCTCTAGCTTCCTGCTTATGCACCCTTGAGGCAGTAGATGATGGCTCAAGCACTTGGGCCCTGCCACTAACATGGGAGACCCAGATGGACTTTCTGGCTCCTTGCTTCAGCTTGGTCCAACCCTGGCTGTTGCGAGCATCTGGGGAGTGAACCAATGAATGGAAGATTTCTCCCTCTGTTTGCCTTTCAAGTAGATGAAAAATAAACATTAAAAAATAAATATGAGGAGGCCAGTGCTATGATGTGGGCTAAGCCTCTGCCTGCAGTGCTGGCATCCCATGTGGGCACTGGTTCATTTCCTGGCTGCTCCTCTTCCAATCCAGCTCTCTGCTATGGCCTGGGAAAGCAGTAGAAGTTGGCCCAAGTGCTTGGGCCCCTGCACCCGTGTGGGAGACCTGGAAGAAGCTGCTGGCTCCTGGCTTCATATCGGCCCAGCTCTGGTCATTGTGGCCATCTGGGGAGTGAACCAGCAGATGGAAGACCTTTCTCTCTGTCTCTCCCTCTGTCTGTAACTCTACCGCTCAAATAAATAAATAAAATTTTTTAAAAAATAAGTATGAGGGATCATCATAAAATTCATGTAAAATGTACAGTATAAAAAACTGGGCACATGAATTTCAATTTTTTTTGCACTGAAATACTTTTAATCCATTTTTTTCCATGAACTGTTGGAAGTATTCTTGTATGTAGGTGCTACTGGTTGTCAGAGGTGGAGAAAAGGGATTAATTCAGATACTAGAGAAGACAGCTTCGTTACTAGGGGAAAGTCACTTTTATACCAGCGATAGGGCAGAACTGGATTTGGCTGCTGAATTGGTTTCTCCTTTTTAGGAACAACCCTGGATTTTCATGCTCATAAGGCCTCAGACACTATTCCATTCTTTTCCTTTTCCCAGGAAAGGGCGGGACCAGGACAAAATAGAATGAATGAACTTTTGTCCTTAATTTATAGGGGTTTCACCCAAGATTCCAGAGTGACAAAGCTGGGCAGTACATTCCTCCCTCTTCCCACAAACAAGCAGTCAAATTCACATGCTGGAAATAGGTTGGAGTTACCCACCCTAGAAACCCATATCCATTCTCTGCGACTCAACTGGTTTTCAGATTGTTAAATAAAAAGGCCGCAAAAACTGTTACATTTCATTCACCTAGAAGATACAAACAAAGCCAAGCCAAATGAATCAGCTTTTTCCAAACCCTTCACTCCAAAGGCTCTTTCTTCATAGGACTGTTAATATTTCACTCCATGTTGCCAAACAAAACAAAAAACTGTCAGCAATGCTATCAGAGAGACTTGGTGTTGGGAAATACTTGCGTTCATTGGGGCTGAAGTCTGATCTAGTAGCCTTTCTTCTCATGCAGTCAACTTTCTCCTTGCAGCCCAGGAAATTTACTTAAACATATATATTATCATTATTTAACGACTAAGTGAAGACAGATTGTAAATTCAGGTTAGCAAATTCTACCAAACACCAGGAATATTCAAACACAGCCATTTCAGATGAACTGCTTTGGAATTAAGTTTTGCTAATTCTTCATTTCAAGCTTTGGCAGGAAACATATCCTTTGTTTAAAATGTTTATTTAAGAGGGGCTGGCATTGTGGCGTGATGGGTATAGCTGCCAGAGGCATGCGGTGCCAGCATCCCACATGGGCGCCAGTTGGAGTCCTGGCTGCTCCTCTTCCGATCCAGCTCCCTGCTAATGCACCTGGGAAAGCATCTGAGGATAGCCCAGGTACTTGGGCTCCTGCACTCACGTGGGAGACCCAAAAGAAGCTCCTGGCTCCTGGCTTTGGCCTGGTCCAGCTCCAGCTGTTGTGGTCATTTGGGGAGTGATCCAATGGATGGAAGATGTCTCTATCTTGGTCTCTCTCTGTGACTCTGCCTTTTTCTTTTTTAAAGATTTATTTGTTTATTTGAAAGTCAGAGTTACACAGAGAAAAGAGAGAGAGAGAGAGAGAGAGAGAGAGAGAGAGAGGTCTTCCATCTGCTGGTTCACTCCCCAGATGGCCACAATGGCCAGAGCTGCGTCGATCCAAAACCAGAAGCCAGGAGCTTCTTCCAGGTCTCCCACGTGGGTGCAGGGGCCCAAGGACTTGGGCCATCTTCCACTGCTTTCCCAGGCCATAGAAGAGAGCTGGATGGGAAGTGGAGCAGCGGGACTAGAACCAGTGCCCATGTGGGATGCCAACACTTCAGGCCAGGGCTTTAACCCGCTGCGTCACAGTGCCAACCGGCCCCTGTGACTCTGCCTTTCAAATGAAAATAAATCTTTTAAAAAATGTTTATTTGAGAGACACATAAAGAAACAGAGCTCCCATTGCTAGTTCACTTCCCAAATGACGGCAATGTGGCCAGCTGGTGGCCCAAGCTAGTTGGTACTCAACTTGAGTCTTCCATATGGGTGACAGGAACCCAACTATTTGAGTCATCATTGCTTTTTCCCAGGGTTTGCATTAGCAGGAGGTTGGAGTCAGGAGACAGAGGAATGCATTGAACTCAGGAACTCTGATGTAGGACATGGGCATCGTAACTGGCATTTTTTTTTTTTAAAGAAGATCAAGAGAGTTATCTTCCATCTGCTGGCTCACTCTCCAGATGGCTGCAATGGCCAGAGCTGAGCCAATCTGAAGCCAGGAGCTTCTTCCTGGTCTCCCAAGCACTTGGGCCATCTTCCTCTGCTTCCCCAGGTGCATTAGGGTGCCGGATTGGAAGAGGAGCAGCCGGGATACGAACTGGCGCCCATTTGGCAGACAGAAGGTTAACCCTGTAGGAGCTCTAAAGCTCTAAGAGTTATGAGGTATCTGGAGACAGATAATTGTAGGATAAGGAGACGAGCATTTGGCCTATCAATTAAGACACCAATTGGGATATCCACCATCTCATATCAAAATGTTGCTCTACATTGCAGTTTTCTGCTAATGTGCACCCTGGGAACAAATGCCAGGAAGCAGTGATGACACCACCCACAAGGGAGACCCAAATTGAATTCCTGGTTGCTGGTTTCACTCTGGCCCAACCCCAGCTGTTGTGGGCATTTAGGGAGTGAACCAGCAGATGGGAAACCTTGTATTTCAAATAAAGTGTAAAATAGTTATTATATTAAGTACATGTCTTAGGGTCTTGGCTAGGGCTTTACACATTTTGTGGAGAGGTGAGGTGGGTGTTCAGCCCAGCAATTAAGAGGCCAATTAAGACACCCATGCCCCACACTGGAGTGCCTAGGTTCAATATCTGGCCCTAGCTCCTGACTCCACCTTCCTGCCAATGCAGACCCTGTGAGGCAGTGGTGATAGTTCAAGTAGTTGGGTCCCTGATACCCACCTGGGAGACCTGGATTGAGTTCCCTTGTAGGGGGGGCACCAACCGAAAAGGAAACAAAGTTGCTAAGCCTTCACTTGACAAGGCCTCTAAGCCTTTGCTCGAGTTTGCCGCACTTCCGCATCTCAGTGACTCAGCGGTTCCAACAATCCAAGATGGCCCCCGGGGGAGGTAATTAGACTGACAGGAGACTTCCGTACTCGTGGACAGTATGTGTCCTTGGCTGTGATAGGCCCTTGAGGGTGTGCCCAGCTCGTGTCCTGCCTTACCTTTCAGCTGGCTGGCTCAGTCCCCTTGTGCCCTGGACAGCCCCCTTTCTGTGTCTATAAAAGCTCTTCCCCTCCCAATAAAGTCGAGAACCCGGCTGTGCCCTGGGCGTTGACTGATCTCCCGGCTCTGGTGTGGTTCCTTTGCCGCTGACACTCATCCCGCTCGGCCCCTGGGCTCCCCAGGCTGGCCCTGAGGAGCTCTATCGGACCTGCTGCCCTGGGAGGAGCAGCATTCTCTGTTCCCAGCGTCAGCCTGGCACACTCCCAGCCATAGTGGACATTTGCTTCTCAAATAAAAGTTCATGGAAAATGGAATTAAAAGATGCTTATTTTGGTGCAAGAAAATTGAAATCCACACGAGTATTTCTCTTTTTTTAGAAATATTTACTTACTTGAAAGGTAGAGTTAGAGAGAGAGGGAGAGACAGAGAGGGGTCTTCAATCCACTGGTTCACTCCCCAAATGGTCACAACGGCTGGAGCTTTGCTGATCTGAAGCCAGGAGCCAGGAGCTTCTTCTTGGTCTCCTATGCAGGCACAGGGGCCCAAACTCTTGGGCCATCTTCTTCTTTTTTGATTTATTTTATTTATTTGAAAGAGTTACAGAGAGGTACGGCACCGCGGCTCAATAGGCTAATCCTCCACCTAGCGGCACCGGCACACCGGGTTCTAGTCCCGGTCGGGGTGCCGGATTCTGTCCTGGTTGCCCCTCTTCCAGGCCAGCTCTCTGCTGTGGCCAGGGAGTGCAGTGGAGGATGGCCCAAGTCCTTCGGCCCTGCACCCCATGGGAGACCAGGAGAAGCACCTGGCTCCTGCCATCGGATCAGCGCGGTGCGCCGGCCGCAGCTGTGGCAGCCATTGGAGGGTGAACCAATGGCAAAAGGAAGACCTTTCTCTCTGTCTCTCTCTCTCACTATCCACTCTGCTTGTCAAAAAAAAAAAAAAAGTTACAGAGAGGTAGAGAGAGAAGTCATCCATCTGCTGATTCACTCCCAAGATGGCCACAATGGCCTGAGCTCAGCTGATCTGAAGCCAGGAGCCAGGAGCTTCTTCCAGGTCTCCTATGCGGGTGCAGGGGCCCAAGGACTTGGGCCATTTCTACTGCTTTCCCAGGCCATAGCAGAGAGCTAGATCGGAAGAGGAGCAGTTGGGACTAGAACTAGTGTCCGTATGGGATGCTGGCACTGCAGGCGGAGGATTAACCTACTGCACTACAGCGCCTGCTCCAGTATTTCATTCTTTATTTACATGCCTCCTTACTGAAATGCCTGCTCCTTGTGGGCAGGGATTGTATCTTTATCCTTGAGCTTCAAATGTTGAAAGAGGCATAATAATCTCAAAGTTCTCACCTCAGCAGCCACTTATTCTAAATACCACTGTACCCATTTAAAAATGCCGTGTGATTGCCTTTAAAATACACATTACATTGTTGAATATGTTTAAGAGTGCTGAATCTCAGGGCAGGTAATGTGGTATATATGGGTTAAGCCGTCGGCTGCTATGCCAGCATCCTATATAGGCGCTGGTTTGAGTCCCAGCTGCTCCACTTCCAATCCAGCTCCCTGCTAATGTGCCTAGGAAAGCAGCAGCAGATGGCCCAAGTGCTTGGGGCCCTGCAACCCATGTGGGAGACCCGGAAGAAGTTCCTGGCTTTGGCCTGGCCCAGCCCTAGGCTGTTGTGGCCATTTGAGGAGTGAATCAGCAGGTGAAAGATTTCTCTCTACTCTCCGTGACTCTAGCTTTCAAATACATAAAAAAATAAATCTAAAAGAAAAGGCCAGGGGAAAGGAGCCAGCATCCTCTATTGACGCTGGTTCATGTCCTGGCTGCTCCATTTCCAATCCAGCTCTCTGTTAATGGCCTGGGAAAGCAGTGGAAGATGGCCTAAGTGCTTGGGCCCCTGCACCCGTGTGAGAGACCCAGAGGAAGCTCCTGGCTCCTGGCTTCAGATAGCAGCCCAGCTCTGGCCATTGCGGCCATTTGGGGAGTGAACCAGCACAGATGGAAGACTTCTCTCTGCCTCTCAACTAAATAAATAAATAAATCCCCATTCACTGTGAAAAAAGGTAAGTCTTGGAAACAGCCAAGATTTATTTGAAAGGTGACAAAGTGAACTGAATAGTTGTTTCTCAGTGGCTCATAAAATTGTTCCTGAAAGCAATTTAAGCAAGTTCCAAATATCTTCTGACAATGATAACATTCTTGGGATGCCAATGGTTGCCCAAGGCAACTAACTTTTAAGGACATTTAGTTAGATGCCAATAAGCTGGCTGATACTTAAAAAAAAATCCAGCTGCAATTCTTTCTAGCCAACTTCTATTTCAGACTGGGGTCAAGGGCACAATAAAGGGTTGAGATAATCATTAAAGAACCCCCCCCCCCCCAGGGGCTAGAGCTGTGGCATTGCAGGTAAAGCCACCGCCTGCAGTGCCAGCATCCCGTATGGGCGCTGGTTTGAGACCTGGTTGTTCCACTTCCAATCCAGTTCTCTGCTATGGCCTGGGAAAGCAGTACAAGATGGCCCAGGTCCTGCGGCCCCTGCACCAAGTGGGAGACCTGGAAGAAGCTCCTGGCTCCTGGCTTCGGATTGGCACATCTCCGGCTGTTGCGGCCAACTGGGGAGTGAACCAGTAGGTAGAAGACCTCTCTCTCCTTCTGTAACTCTTTCAAATAAATAAATAAATCTTTAAAAAATTAAAAATTCATTAAGTCACTTTGGATATTACCAAATATACCTTAGCCATAGATAATATGAACCTTTGTTTTAGCAGGTTGCATCTTTTTTTTTTTTTTTTTTTGACAGGCAGAGTGGACAGTGAGAGAGACAGAAAGGTCTTCCTTTGCCGTTGGTTCACCCTCCAGTGGCCGCCACGGCCGGTGTGCTGCGGCCGGCGCACCGCACTGATCCGATGGCAGGAGCCAGGTACTTATCCTGGTCTCCCATGGGGTGCAGGGCCCAAGGACTTGGGCCATCCTCCACTGCACTCCCGGGCCACAGCAGAGAGCTGGCCTGGAAGAGGGGCAACCGGGACAGAATCCGGCGCCCCGACCGGGACTAGAACCCAGTGTGCTGGCGCCGCAGGTGGAGGATTAGCCTAGTGAGCCTCGGCGCCGGCCAACAGGTTGCATCTTGTAATGCACTCTAAGGTAAAAGTTGTTAAGGTGTTTCATTTCCAAAAGTTTGGGAAGTGGGCTAGAATAATAAGTAATAAGTGGCCTCTAATCCTCCTCAGAAGAAATGATTTGCCCTTTTAAGTTTTCCTTGTCCAATCAGCTAAAATTGATGTTTGTTTTAAAAAACATAACTTATTTATAAGCAATCCAGTCTAGGGCTTGGGAGAAATAAAAATCTAGAGGCCACTTAAGCAACGTGATTAAGATCACATTCCACTTCCAGTCCAGCTCCCTGCTAACGTGCCTGGGGAAACAATGGAAGATGGCCGAAGTGCTTCAGCCCCTGCACCCACGTGGGAGACCAGATGAAGCTCCTGGCTCCGGCCTCACTTAGCCGTGGCCATTTGGGGGAGTGAACAAGCAATATCTTTCTATTACTCTTCCTTTCAAATAAATAAATCTCTTAAAAATAAAATCACAAGATTAACTCAGAAATCAAAGATCTGAGTAGAAATATGCTGCCATTTACCATGTGACCATGGGCAAATTACCAAATATCTACATCTCAATCGTCACCTGTAAAACAGGGCTATAGTCGGGGGCGGTGCTGTGGTGAAGTGGGTTAAGCTCGTGTCTACAGCACTGGCATCCCATATGGGCGACGATTTCAGTCCCTGCTGCTTCACTTCTAATCCAGCTGCCTGCTAATGTGCCTGGGAAAGCAGCTGAAACTGGTTTAAGTATTTGGACTCCTACACCTATGTGTGAGACCCAGAAATTCCTGGCTCTGGCTCTGGCCTGGTCTGGTCCAGTCCAGTCCAGTCCAGCCCAGCCCAGCCCCGGCTGTCATGATCATTTGGGGAGTGAACCAGCGGATGTAAGACTTCTCAGTCTCTCCCTTTAATTCTGGCTAATAAATTTTTAAAAAATGGAGCAGTAGTAACACTTCTACCTTAGTCACTGTGAAGACTAATTCGTAGGTTACTTAATATAAAGCCTTGACAGCGATCACGTTTACCTATTTCCAATATAGCTATTACTAATGCATTTGCAGGGTCTTAAATGCCTACACACTTACACTTTCTAGACTTCAATGGTAGAGCTGACTCTCAAAGAATACAATCATGAGACACTGAAATTAAAGCCGGGCGGGGGGGGGGGGAAGTCATGGAGTGAACTGACTCTACCAAAACCACCCTGAGAATGGAGTTCCAACACCAAGGATACAACTCTGTAGGCACCAAAGCAAATGAAACTAGGGGGTTCTCAAAAAGTTCATGGGGACTGGAGCCACTGCTGCGATGCTGGCATCCCACATGGACCCCGGTTCCAGTCCTGGCTGCTACACTTCCAATCCAGCTCCCTAATGGCCTAGGATAAGCAGAAGACAGCCCAAGTGCATGGGCCCCTGCTACCCATGTGGGAAACCTGGAAGAAGCTACTGGCTCCTAATCTGGCCTGGCCCAGCCCAGGCCAGCTGGTGAGTGAACCAGCATTTGGGAAGTGAACCAGTGGATGAGAGCTTTCTCCCCTTCTAACAGACCATGGAAAATGCGTATTATGAAAAACCTACGCATACATCTCAAAATTTCTTGCACCAAGAAAAAAAAAAACATCTTTCAACTCCATTTTCCCACTTTTAAAAGCACCATCGTATAATAAAATTCATCACTAGTTAAGTGAGTAATAGAGGGAAGTCTCTTCAAAATGTGATGATCAGAAATAAAGGACACTTGGTGGCTTAAGCAACATGTTTAAGAGCCTGGGGGTAGGGATGGAGGACAGAAGCTGCAGGAGCACATATGCATCCCTCCAAGTGTTTGGACACAGAGATCAAGCAAGGGTGTGCTCAGGGCAATGGTGAGATTACAAGAAACAGCAAAGACGCACCTACTTCAGATGTCAATTACATCCTTGTATCAGAATATACTTGAGTCTTTTATTTTATCAAAGATTAAGCCGTTCCTGACATAAGGCAAATAAAATGGAAGTAATTCTCACATAAACCAGTACCTGTCTGCTCACACAGAAGTGAGGGGTTCCAAATCAGGATTGCACTGTAATTCCACTTGATTCTGAAAATCAAGCCTATTTGACATTGATTTGAAGCAATAGAACCTTTATCAGATTTCCCTTTTGAAAGAAAAACCCAAGATGATTGAACACAAATGATCACTTCATGCATTTTTATTGATAGTCTATATTTTAAATCTGCAGTATGACATCTTACATAGGGAAAAAGCTTCTTCCTAAAAGATAACTATTAATAATCAAACCAGCTTTAATATGACTGACCTTTCAAGGTCTTGTTTTGCATTAAACAAGTTAATTTTTAGCAGTTGTAAAGCACTGTACAAAAAAAAAAAAAAAAAAGGAAAACTGGGTACATTCTCAAAATTTAATACAGGGCTTCCCAACTAGGAGTCTGCTGGATAGAGATATTGGAAAAGGGTGTTATATCCAGATTTAAATTGATAGAAAATGAGAAACCAGATAAAGCAAGCCAACCAAATTCACTTCATTTTGTGCTCCTCTCTGCTTTTTGAAAAGTCTCTCCCAGAGTCAGGAAGCCCTGGTATCACAATCACTTTAGTCTTTACAGAACATACATTTATGTGCTTCATGTTCAAAGACATAAACGCAGCCTTTGTCACTGTCCCATCTCCAAATCCCTTCAGGTTCTTACAGGTTTCAGAAAGCTTTTCAAGATTGCTACCCAGTTCTTTCTATGAATCCAAGTAAACATCTATACCAAAGCAGCACTTCCTGGGAGAAGATAAAACAGGCACAGATTTATAACCAGGCCAACCACGTACCTACTCAACTTGATACCTGATCACATGGCCCTACACCTTTAAAAGCAGCACCAGGGACAAATGGAGCTATCAAGAGGTAAAATCCAAACATTGGACATTTAAAACACATACTAATCAATCAGTTAAAAGAATGTTAGTTAACAGGGCACTAGAGTTAAGGCTGGGCAGCTGGTTCAACCACACCTTGCTATTGGAATCAATCTGCAAAATGAGGAACTGACAGAGGAACCTTGACATAGTGAGGCACCGTGGTAGTACTGGGGTCACTTTCAGGGCACATTTTTAAGGTATCTACCACTCAACCCAAGTGACTATATAGTTTAGGGAACTCAAGTAAAACAAATCCCAATCAAAAACAATTATCTATTTCACTGTTAATTCTGAGTGATGGAGGGTATGCCTATTTCCTTCAGATTTTAATCCAAATCACCACATCAACATGAAAGGAATCATAAAATTGACAAACTATTCTATTATTTCTCAAGAGATCTGACATCCTGGTAATAGCTCTATTCTATGCTGTAGACTTTCACGTACAAACAAGGGTTACTTAAATGAGATTACTCCTTTGTTGGGATTATCTATTTTAGAAATGTTCCAGTGACGGAAAATAATTTTTAATTTCAGAATGCTAAAAAATTTCATGGGTGGGGATGGAACTCATAATGGATTTCAGTTGCTTATTAAAGATCAGATTGAAAAATCAAGCGAAATACTAGTTCCTCAGACAATCCATCTCAATTTTCAAATTAAAGCACGTTATATCAATTTATACCTTCAAATTTTTTTCAAAAGAAAACTCACTAGTTAATTCAATGAATTACAAAACTGTTAATGAATATTAAACATACTGAAAAATTGTAACTCAAGGAAAAAAACACACCTGACACTTTAACATGTGCTTTCTCAATCTCTTGCATTATTAAGGTACAGAATACTACAGAAAATAGCAATCAGTGTAGTCTTAAAAAGACTAGGAGGAATAAAAGTGCCTTATGAAAGTGGCTTCTACTTACTAAAGTAATGATAAAACATTTGACAGGGAAACCAGCATTGTAGAACTTTAAAACATCAAATAAGGCAGATTATATGTCCTCCATCTTTCAAAGAAAAGTATCAACCACCACAAGGTGCCACTGTATTCTAGCAAGCTGTAAAAATGGCCTTTTAAGAGGCATTTTGCAACAACCACTTCCCTGTCACGTGGGCACCTTGAGAACTGACTCTAAGTCCCTGATGGATGCTTGACCCATTTCATGTCGTGGACGTTTGGGAAGCAGGTGGTTAAATACAGAGCATTTAAGTGATAACCCTTCATAAATGTCACTTGAGACACAGACACTAGGAAAGAATTCTTGGCACAGAAAAGACATGTTTAACCAGGGGGAGAAAAACCATTACTTGAGGTAACACTTATAGCTAACCATTTTCCTGAAGTTTGGGTGAATTCAAATAATCTCAGTCTTGAAGATTGTGTGTATATGCATGTGTGTGTTTACAAAACAAACTTCTGGTGCTAAAGGTTTTCTGATGGTACAAATGTCTATATTCCAACACAAATGTGAACACTTTTTCTCAAATCCCAACTTCTATTAACACCACTGAGGTATAACTATTGTGTTCCTTTTAGAGCAAATATTCCAAATTCACAACATGGCTCATCTGCTAGTGTTGGTACAGATAAAAGTCAGCAAATTTTTAAACTAACTTGCTCAATTTTGTTTCTAGAATGAATAAATCTCAACCCTGGTGGCTGCTTGGAGTTCAACAACAAAAGAAACATTTCAGACTAGTAAGTGGATTTTTAGGAAACATCTGAAATAGTCAAGGAAATTCAGGTTTTAGTACTTTTCCCTATGCTTTGAACAATGTCATGTTCCAGCATTGCTTTTTTTTTTTTGTTCCTATTTACTGCATGAAGTTCAAACTAGGTCTTAAAAGACAGAATCTTTCTGTAATAAAAGTAAAAGTGCAAAGATACAAAATGAAATGTAAAGTCTCCTGCAGGAAAATGCTCCCTTCAAGAATAGGTGTTTGGATGCTGGTGGCAATTTAAAAAAAGCAAATTTCTGTTCTCCATTGTGCATCTGACACCTACAAAAGACCTTGTCTTCAATGTCCACAAGGCTAGTATGCCGCAGTCATGGACTTATTAGCAAAATAAAAATTAAGTGGTGAATTCCACTAAAAAGCTTGTATCCATTCTACACAATCCAACGGCAATTACTGAGTGCTATTGAAAAAGGTGTCCACATGCACATGTCCAATATGTGCATTCTACTGAAGGCTAAAAACATAAAAGTCTATTTCCAGTGTTTATGAGTAGCTTCAATATCTACATTCAGAACCAGCATTCTGCTCAGTTGCCATACTTTAATACTTCACAAAGGAGTAATACATTTTGGGAGGTCAGGGAGGTACCTGTTGTCAGTTAACTTTCTTTTACACTTAGAATGTGCTGCAGATGTTTTTAAACTATTTTAAAATGAACATTTTTATACCAAGAGGAAAATGCATTTTTTTTCTTTTTTTTCTT
This sequence comes from Oryctolagus cuniculus, assembly GCF_051225735.1. Lineage (NCBI taxonomy): Eukaryota > Metazoa > Chordata > Mammalia > Lagomorpha > Leporidae > Oryctolagus > Oryctolagus cuniculus. The sequence continues at coordinate 53,945,650 of NC_142888.1, forward strand.
TTTCTTTTTTTTTTTTTTTAGCCAATCAGGACTACCCTGCAGATCTGAAAACCATAGGTTACACCCTTAGAAAAGGAGACAAGGAGGCTCACAAATATAAAGGAATCCTGACTTTTGCATGGACAATTTTTTTTAAAAGATAAAATGTATTACATAAGCGCCATAAACAGTGAAATCTGCTTATATTAAAAAAAATAAGTGAAGCTTTGTTTGAACATTATTTCCTTGCAAGAGCAGTACATATCCTTTAGTAAACAACTACCATATTTACAAGTTAACTTCCTTGATACTTAGGTAGGATTGAAAGCGAGAAGAAAACATGAGATAATGAACTCTGAAATAATCTTTATAGTGAAGTTGCTAACAGTGAAGGTAGCCAGGAACAATTCCTAAAGCAGACTTGTTTACTCTGTAGAGGGATCTGACTATGTCTGGGTAGTTAGCTCATTTCGCTAAAGGCCAAGGACGTGTTCAAGCCCTCTTCTGGCCTATTGGCTTTTCCCAGAAAAACAAGTACCTGCTCCACAGACTGACCCCAACCAGCTTTAAGAGAGGAATTAGGCAAAAGTACTGGGGTTATCATTATTTACTCTTACTACTAAGAAAACATAAAGTGCCTGTCCATAGTGAGTGAGCTGTCTCATCTTCAAATATGGACACCACAATTAAATTTTGAATTTCAATTAAGCCAAAATGATACACTTTCAAGGAAAGGTAAAAAAATCCCTTAATTCACCTGGTCATCATATGCAAGATATTAAGTCTGCGATAGACTGTGATGAAATATTAGCAAGTGTGCACTAGTACCTTAAATGGCAAATCTCAAAAACACTGCAAATTCGAGACTTTCCTATGAGCACACACATCTGTACCAACTGCAATTTATGCTAAAAGTGGTTTGTAGTCTCTTTCCTCCACTGTTGGAGGTGCAGACTTGCAAAAACATCAACTTAACTTGATGTAGTGGTTTGTGTCTCTGCAACCAGAGTTCTGCCAAATTTGCCGATCTGCCTCATATGTTCCTGTAGAATGCCAAGTCATGCTGCTGCTGCTCTCACTGTATGGAACCAGTTGTTGTCTGCATTATTACTGTCTACATGAAAATTTTATGCTCCTCAGAGCAGTTTTCTTGACTCCAATCTGTCATTTCCTGCCTAAATTCAAGTTAAACACACAATTTCCATTGGTCTTTAATGCAGTTTGACTCTGCATGGCCCTATCCTATGCATGTCACAGTAGCTGTTCACATACATTAAATATTATAGATATGTTCTGCTCTTGACACCTACACACTTACAAAAGCAGCTTTGTACTTTGTTTGGTGTGTTTTTTTTTTTTTAAACTATGTTGGCTCACAAAAAGCAGTTCTCTCATTTCTAAGCATGGTACTTTACAATTTTTTATGCATTAATACAACAGTGCATTGGAAAAGTACTGAGCCTCTACAAAATAGCTTTACATTTTTAAACAAATGAATGTGATTTTTTTCACTTACACAAGCATAGGCTTTTTAATATTTCCACAAGATAAATATCTCAATTAAACTATAAGCTCACTCTACAGTGTGCCACAGTGATGGGCTTAGGAGACAGTTATACACTTAGAGGATTCTAACCTTAGTGTTATTTACACTGACATGTCCAGTATCACCTAGTCTGAAAGGTGAACAAACAATACTCAGAATGTGGCTGAATTTGTGTCAATAACTGGGAATGGTACAGTTTTAAGTAATCACTTAGGAAACACATACTGTAACTTAGCCTAAAGTGGGAAGTTCCTTCACCCCTCTCTCTCCTATGGCATGGGAAACTTTACATAAAGATCAACATGAAACAGATAGGAGCCATTGCTAAGGCAGATCCTTTAAGATAACAAAGGAGAAACCAACAAGTGTATATGATACAAATTATCAGTAACAGAGATGTCATCAATTCAACTGGTACTGAAATCAGATTGTTAGATCCTAAAATGTTGCTCTTTAAATGCTTCCTTGTGTTCTGGGACAGAAACTGCAAAAAAGGACAATGATTCCTTCAGAAAGCAATGACTCAATTCAGGTTGTTACTTTACATTTAAGCACCACTCAAAAAGTGGACATAAAACAAGTGATTCCTGTTTGCCCATCACTATACCAGCTACATAGCTGAAAGTTCAGATCTTAATTACACAACACTTTCTCTGTTACCAGAAGCTAAGACTGCTCTGCGACAAATAGGGCAGGTAGAATTCTCAGACAACCAGCGATCGATGCAGTGCACATGGTACTCATGGGAACAAGGTAGTTTACGAAGTTTGTTGCCTTCTGTATATTCTGTAATACAAACACTACAGGTTTTTAATGCATCGTTTTCACCAAAACTTCTCATTGCCAAGTTGTCAATCTGTTCTTTGGTGAGTCCTCTAGGTTGGTCATCATCATCCTCATTTAAGAGGAAAAACTGAGCCAGACTAAGGAAGGGCAAAGAGCCACTTTCATCAAATGTGACCGGGGCCCTATGTCGACCCTCTCGCCTGGCGCCTGATGATGAGCTTCCTTCATTACTGCCTTCAAACACCTCTGAGCTACTTTCTGAACTTTCACCACTGGAACTGGAACTGGAGCTAGGGCTCGAACTGGAACTGGAACTGGAACTGGAACCAGAACTGCTACCACCACCAGAACTCCCTCTTCCATTCCGTGGCTCTGCCCTCTCCATATTTCGACTTGGGACTGAGCCACTAGGTTCTGAATCACTATCACTGTACATAAAGTAGCTTAACTCACCAAAACCTGTCATTATCTGCCTTAACATGGTCTGAATTGCAACAGATGTAGTCTCACTTAAACCAGTATTTAAGATTCTACGAATGGGAATTCTGATGGTACTGACATAGGTTCTCACACCTGCCCGCTCAGAACGTGAAAATGTACGCCTAAAACCTCCTCGTTCACTTTCATAAGTGACAGTGTTGTTTGATGTCTGAGACCTTGAGCGAGTTCTACTAGCTATGCTATCTCTTTGCCGATATTCCCCAGGACGAACTCTTCTCACTTGAAGATCAAGGACTATGGTTGGAGGTCTCTGCCCTGATCCTGTGGATTCACCATTGCTGGCTGTGTCTGAAGAACCTGCTCCTTGAGAGGCATTTCTTGTTCCAGAAGCTGCAAAAAGACCCCTACTTAGCAACTCTGGTCCAGTGATCTGCTGTCTTAATGTCACATGGTGTCTGGTTCTAGAACTTCCCTCAGTCTCATTTACCAAAGGATGCTCAAAAGTCTGAGATGAGATACTATGATGAGACCTTCGTGGAATTTCACTCATTGGATGCAGAGGTGACCTGCTTCTTTCAGCTCTCGCTCTGGTTCTCCGATGGTCGGGGCTCCTGCTTCTTGCCCTCCTCAGACCTCTGGCAGGTGGAGCCTCTGCTAATGCTTCAGATGAATTTCGTTCTGATCTAGACGATCTTGTAGATGTTGATTCAGATCGCGGATTTTCCACTTGCCTTTGGCTGTTTTCCACATTTTCTCCACTAGAACGTCTTACAGATGGCTCATTTTCATTCTCTGAATTTTGGCTCCCATTATTACGGTTAACATTTATTTCTAAGCTGAATCTGAAATCACCACTGTTTGGATTAGTCCGGCTCACTGCTCTCCAAGACTGGTTTCCTCTTTGCCCACTTCTTGTTGTATTTCCAGTTTGTCTGACAGAGTTAAGCCAGTCTATTATGGAGTCACCATTAGACACATCATCTGTGGAGTCTCCACCTGGTTAAAACAAAGGAAGGAAAGAAGGAGAAAAAGGAACTACTAAAATTAGGACAATCATGCTACTGTTCTGAAACCTTGTATTAAAGATACAACTTGAAAAGTCTGAACAGATTTCACATTTACAGAGTTTTGTTAACTACACTGCATATTTGTTAAGAAAAGGAAGGAAAATTTCCATCTCATTTCGAAAAACCAAGGCAATTCCAGAGGAATTTAGAAAACTGTTTTAGTTTAAAGGGGATCTGGACTAACCCTTTTTCTCTAGCATTTCATCACATGCAGAGCCTGGCATACTACTGTGGGACTGCCAGCAGACATTCTGCCAGCCAACCACCCAAACACTAACGTAATCAAGCTAGACAGGCATTAGCTAAGGTATGTGACAGTATTTTAGTTCAAATTACTTTTTTTCCTTCAAATTTTCATTATTATACATTTCCTCTCCTAGGCTCTGGATGTGCCACTGATAATACCATAAAATCGCTTTAAAATTCAAGACTTTTAGGAACAGTAAAAATGTAAATGTTTATCATTTACAAATATTTGAACATTTCTTAGTATCATCAAGATTTTAAATTGACATGAAATTGCAGATCAAATCAGATAAACACCCTGAACATAGCATGACATATATAATGGCATGTTTAGGAACCAAACTATTGGGGTGGGCATAGTGACATAGCCTGTTACACCAATGCATGAGATGCTCACATACCCTACTGGAGTGCTGGTTTGAGTTCCAGTACAATCCAGGTTCCTGTTAATGCACCCAGGAAGGCAGCGGAAGATGGCCCAAGTACTTGGGGCCCTGTGAACCACATGGAGTTCTAGGCTTCTGGCTTTAGCCTGGCCCAGTCCTGGCTGGGGCAGGCATTTGCAGAAATGAACCAGCAGATGGAAAGTGTCTCTCTCTGTCTTTTCCCCTCTCTTTGTCACTATGCCTTTCAAATAAGTATTCTCAAAAATATCTAAACTGTTGTCATAGCATCTTAAGTTACTGAGTCAAATTCCCTATTTCTCGTTAGGAGGGAAACACCAGACCTTTAGTTAGAGCAGAATTTCTCTATAGCAGGACTACTGACATTTTCAGCCCATTAATTCTTTGTCAGCAGGAGCTGTGCTGTACATTACAGGATGACAGGATGTTTGGTACTATCCCTGCTCTCTACCTGCTGGATGCCAATAGCAAACTCCCAATAAACCAAAAATGTCTTCAGACATTGCCAGTGCCCACCAGGGGCAAAATTATTCCCTACTAGGAACCACTGGGTTAAAGAATACACCATTTCTTTTTGCTGGTGAAAAAGGTCCCATGTTTATAAATATAGAATTAAGCAGCAAGAAATTTCAATGGACATAGAAAACTAAGGCGGGGGGGGGGGGGGGGATGAAAGGGAAAACACACTTAAAGGGCCCGTTTCTCACTACCCTAATTAACACAAACAATCCAAAGGTGAGGCAGAAAAAAAAAAAAACCATGTTGACATTCTCAAATATCAAGAAAATGCCAGTTCCCTTTTTACGAGCAGTTATTTAGCACCAAATTAATTTGTGCCATTTCTGGATAATCTTTGGCTGACATTTACTATATCATTCCACCCTCTCTAACCATCCCCCAAAGCAAAATATACCTCTATTTTCATCTGGGTTTTGTGGTGGTGGGCCCTCTTTAATTTGCTGTAGTCGTCTCAGCAACTCTTCCTCGGTACTTTCACCTGAAAGTTTTAAAATGTTTGCCAAATTACAAATGAAAACCAGTGATTCTTGGAACAAGCACACACCACCAGGCAAATATGAGGTTGGGGCAAACCCATCAAATACTACAACAATGGCCTACAATGATCTGACACACTAATGACAAGAAATAGTATCTTAGTAATAGTTCAGAGAAGTTAAGATTAAAAAAAGAAAAACAAGGTGTGAACAGGAACCCAGGTAAAATTCACTTCTTTGGGAGCACAGGTTTACAACCTATATTTCTAAGTGTCCAGTTTATATCGTACTTTCTGGCTTATAATTCTCAATTTCTAAAAATTCCAACTCCAAGAAGTAGATTTCATTACCTGCATGTTAAAATGAGGAAACAGCAGTGGGCATTTGGCACAGCAGCTTGAGTGCTTGCCTGGGATGCCCACATCCCATATCAGAGCGCCTGGTTCAAGTCTCCGCTCTTCCACTTCTGATCCGGCTTCCTGCTAATATGCATTCTGGGAGGCAGCAGATGATAGCTCAAATACTTGGTTCCCTGCCACCCACATGGGAGACCCACATGGATTTCCTGGCTCCTGGCATTGGCCTGGCCCCACTCTGGCTGTTGTGAGCATTTGGGGAGTGAACCAGCAGCTGGAAAATCTGTTTCCATCTCTCTCTCTCCCCGTCTCTCTCTGTCTCTCTGCCTTTCAAATAAAATGAAAATAAGTAACAATTTAAAAAAATGAAATGAGGACACAGACTAAATGACAGACTGTCTTGCCAGAAGCCACACCAAACAACAGCAGAGCCAGAACTCCAACTAAAGCATGTTGACTCAAGTCTGGTATAAATGGCTCAAAATGCTCTGCTTTTCTTAAAATGTATGCTAAAACTTACTTTTTAAAATTTAACCAGCCTTTCAAGGGTTAGTGGAATAGAAATGAGAAAGACAGATACTGGGTTTTAACTAGGATCAAATGAGGCTTAGTACAGTAAAGAGAGTCACGAAGTGCAAAGTTCTAATTGCCATTTTACTCACAGCTAGATTTAGAGCACTACAACTGGGTTAAAATCAGGAAATCAGAGACAACAAAATGTCTTTCCCAAGAGCTAAAGTTCTCATTAGCTATTCCACACTAACACACATGTCTAATAGGTTTTAAAGCAGTGTGTAAGAGGAAAAGGTTGTTCAGTTCCATTCTTTTTGATTCAGTTCACTAAAATGTCATAATGGCAAAACTTTAAAAATCTAACTTACATTAATTCCAATATAAATAGGAAGAATCAGGTAATAAAGTAAAGCAGCATATGCCACTTTGCATTCCGTGTACTAAACAATCAAATTTCATAATCACTAAACATTTTGTAAAGTAGTTTGAAAAAACATCATGTAATTTACATATATAAATTACACACAACATACCTGGGGTGCCCAACAAATTGTTATCTCTCATAAGCCTATATTCTTCTTCACTCAGGTTATTTACAAATTGATAGAAAGCTTCTTCCCGATCCAATCGGTCCATCTGACTTCTGCGCTGTGCTGCAGACCGATCACCACTTCCTTTATCGTTAGAATCTGAGTTTTCCATCTTGATGAACAAGTGGAAAATTATCTACGAGAAAGGAGACCAATCTTGAAAACAAACATTACTATATATTCTACACAAGCTTTAATTATGTGAAAATCCAGAAACCAGGTCAAGGCGTGGAATTTTTAAGACCTCAAATGAATGCAATTTCATAACAGAAAAACTCCTGAAAAGCATTACTACACCAGGAAAACACCAGGTCAGGGGTTGGCAAACTACAGCCCTCAGGCTAAATCCAGCCTTGTTGCCTGGTTTTATTCTCCTTCAAATCTAAGAATTTCTCTAAGGGGTTTAAAAAGTATGTGGTGATGTGTAAAAATCATATGAAATTCCTATTTCAATGTTCATAAAGTTTTACTGGAACACAGCCATACACATGCACATGTTGTCTACGGCTGCTTCAGTACTGTGATGGCAGAGTAGAGCAGCTGCGACAGACTGTTAAGCGGCACTCTCCTTGCTTTGCACTGCTGCTGTGTACGAGAATTTGCTACGATGCAGTTCTAACATGAAAGCACTTTAAGTGTCATGTGCATCGCCATACTCTGACTTTTTAAATTATCAATATGTACTCATCATGACAAATAAAGAGAAAAGTGCACTGTGAATATCATGCTTAAAGGCATAGTAGATGACTTTTTTTAAGATTACATGACATATATTGCATATATTATGCAAAGATACTATAAATGTGCTAAATTCAATACACACTAATGTTAGACTACACACTTGCCATAGTATTCCCAAATCACAGGAAAACTACACTAAAAAATTAGAAAATGTAAAATGAAATTTAAAAAAAGGGCCGGGCTAGGCCAAAAGCCAGGAGCCTGGGACTCTGTTTGGGTCTCCCACGTGATTGGCAGGAGCCCAGGCACTTGGGCCATCATTTACTGCTCTCCCAGATGCATTAGCAGAGTTGGATTGTTCAAGTATTCATTATACAGCAGATACTTTGCAGAAAATACTTGAATATATTATATTACTGAACCAATGGTGTTAATGGTGAATTTCATTTTTGTGGACCTAAACATCCTCAGAGTTTTATGGATTTTTTAGTCAGAAAACTTGAATTTCTCTACCACATGGCACTTTGATGGCTTAACATTGGTATAAAGCTTTATTCTGATTTACTGTACTCAGGGCAAAGATCAAATTTTTCTCTGGGGCTAGCATTGTGGCATAGTGGGTTAAGCCACAGCCTGCAATGCCTGCATCCTCTATGGGCACCAGTTCGTGTCCTGCCTGCTCCATTTCCAATCCAGCTTTCTGCTAGTGATCTGGGAAAGCAGCAGAAGACGGCCCGAGTATTTGGGCCCTTGCACCCATGCAGGAAACCTGGATAAAGCTCTTGGCTTCAGCCTGGTCCAGCCCCAGCTGGCCACTGCTGCCATTTGGGGAGTGAACCAGTGGATGGGAGATCAATCTCTCTAATTCTGCCTTTCATCTAAATAAAAAATTAAAAAAAAATTCTTTTCTCTGAATGAGAACCACCCTTCAATTACTATTATCAAACAATGAAAACTTAGGAAATAGCTTTTGCTACAGACTTGATAATATTTCTTAATGAATAACAAATAATGCTTAAATGTGAAACCCATTTATACTGTGAAAAAGTAATTTCAACAGCAACTAAAGTGCATCACAAGTAATATCAGGCTGCTTTATGCACTTCTTATGCTGTTAAAGAAAAAACTCCATTCCCACACTAATTTGGAGCAGATCTACACCTACTGAGTAGAGAGACTTGCTTTGGGGCACAGCTGCCACGCCTACCTCTCCTATGAGCACATTTGAGTCCCAGCTGCTCAAACAAAAAACAAAAAACCTACAGTAGAAAAATGTTTTTTGGAGTTCAATATAAGTGCAAAGAAACTTCTATTTCAAAATCCATTTAACTCTGCAACTGAAGAGTCTCCATACAAACTTTAATTGGAAGCAGTAACTGTGGTGTAATGATATGTCAAAAGGTAAACATAAGAATCTAACAAAAATTCTCACTGGAATCATAGGCTTGTGGGTTGCTCACGACAGCAGTACCTATCAATGTGAAAAGACATTTTCAAAGATGAAATACAAAAAAATCTCATTTCAAACCAGCAAGCACAGGTGAACATTCAAAAATGACTGGTAAGGAATATTAACCTCAACTATAGCAAAATTCTACACCTCTAAAACAAATGCTATTCTTTTCAGCAGTAAATCTGTATTAGAAAACACTACTCAAATTATAACTACATTTTACCAAGAAAAACTGTGGAAATATGACTTCTCTCCATTTTGCATTTTGATCTGCAAAGCCTAAAATATATCTGGCCTTTTATTAGTTTGCCAGCCCCTTTTCCAGATAATACCTTAAGTAAACTTAGTCAAAGATTCTTAATCATTATTTGCACAAACTTGAGGAAATCAAAATATTAGCTGATTTTCACACACTCTCAATTAAGCACACCGATGAAAACCAATGGCAGAAAACAATCTAAAATAAGGAAAAACTCCAAATAAAAAACTTCTTTAATTCTTTGCTTCCTAATCTGAGATTCATCTTATTTAAGTTAACATCAACAAAACTTAATTTTCACGAACATATGTGCTATGGTCTGTCTGTCCCCCAAAATCCACATGAAGTTCCAACCCCTATGTTGATGATATTATGAAGTGAGTGTGGAGGTGGTTAGATCATAAGGGTGGGACACCCCCCCCCCAACTTAGTACACTTAAAAAAGAGGCCTCAGAGAGTTGCCTTGCCCCTTCTACCATGTGAGGATACCACAAGAAGGTACCATCCATGAACCAGGAAGTCAGCTCTCACTAGACACCAAATTTGCTGGCACCAAGATCTTGAATTTCCCAAGCCTCTAGTTTTCTCCTGCTTATAACCACCCCAAGTTGACTGACTAGGACAATACGGAAATTTGATTCTTAGAAAAAAAATGTAGGCTATATTGCTACTAGGATTTAACCTATACCAAATGAACTACTAGAACTTTCAGAAACCAATCCCAAAGGGAAAAATGAAAACAAACCCTCTTTCAGACATAAACACAAAGAAGCCTATTTTGTCAAATTCTGTTTAGAGTCTAGATAAAGTTTATAGACATGGGCACACCTAGGTCTCCATTCTGTTTTTCTAAGATAATTATTTTGAGAATTAGCCTCATATCAAGGAAGTAGAAGTTGTGGTGGAGCGATGACACTAACATTTCCAGAAAGTTTCCTAGTTTCAAGACTAAAAGTTTCGGCCGGTGCCGTGGCTCACTTGGCTAATCCTCCACCTGCGGCGCCGGCACACCGGGTTCTAGTCCCGGTTGGGGCACCGGATTCTGTCCCGGTTGCCCCTCTTCCAGGCCAGCTCTCTGCTGTGACCCGGGAAGGCAGTGGAGGATGGGCTCTGCACCCGCATGGGAGACCAGGAGAAGCACCTGGCTCCTGGTTTCAGATTGGCGTAGTTCCGGCCGTGGCGGCCATTTAGGGGGTGAACCAACAGAAAACGGAAGACCTTTCTCTCTGTCTCTCTCTCACTGTCTAGCTCTGCCTGTCCAAAAAAAAAAAAAAAGGACTTACAGTTCCTTAACTTTTAAGTCTGAACTATATAAATTGCTGACAAACGCTGTTTTTATAACTTGAAACTTGAGCAATGTTAAAAAAGAACAGCTTAAAACACTCTTAAAAATTATATGGGGGAGCAGCACTGTGGCATAGTGGGTAAAGCTGCCACCTGCAGTGCCAGCATCCCATATGGGCTCCAGTTTGAGACCCGGATGCTCCACTTCTGATCCAGCTCTCTGCTGTGGTCTGGGAAAGCAGTGGAAGATGGCCTAAGTCCTTGGGCCCCTGTACCCACGTGGGAGATCCAGAGCAAGCTCCTGTCTCCTGGCTTCAGGTCTGCTCAGCTCCAGCCATTGTGGCCATTTGAGGAGTCAATCAGCAGATGGAAGACCTCTGTCTCTCGCTCTAGCTCTGCCTTTCAAATAAATAAATAAATAGACGAATGAATAAATCTTAAAAAAATTATATGGGCCAAACAAAAATAGCAGCCCCCCAAAAAACTCCAAAAACAAAAGGAACCCTAATACTTCTACATGTACCTCAAAGGAAGACAATTTGATATTTCTGAGAGTAAAAATAACTGATTTTTAATAAAGTATAAAGGAAAAAGAAACTTTAGCCATAATTTCTCAAACCAAATAAAAAAATCAGGAACATTTATTAGTATTTTACATGAAAGGACAAAATCTACTTGCGACATGAACCATTAGTAAATGGTTCTGAAAACAACTGTAGAGTAAGATGGTTTACTATTTATTTGAAAGGCAGAGTTACACATAGAGAGAGCGAGCATCCATCTGCTGGATCACTCCCCAAATGGCCACAATGGCCAGGCCAAAACCAGGAGCTTCTTCCAGGTTTCTCATGTGGGTGCAGGGGCCCAAGCACTTGGGTCATCCTCTGCTGCTTTCTTAGGAGCATTAGCAGAGAGCTGGATCAGAAGTGGAGCAGCCAGGAATTGAACTGCCCATACGGGATGTTGCCCATATGGGATGCTGGTGGCACAGGTGACAGCTTTTACCCTCTATGTCACAGAGCCAGCCAAGATAGTTTTAACGATAAATCATCTTGGGGTGGGCCTTCAGGACAATGATTAAGGCACTGCTTGGGATGCCTGCATTCCATACCAAAAATGTTTGGCTTTAAGTACTGTCTCCACTTCCCATTCCAGCTTCCTGATAATAAACACCCTGGGGAGCAGCAGGTAATGGCTCAAGTAGTTGGTTCCCTTCCACCCACATAGGAGACCTGCATTGAGTTCAGTGCTCCTGACTTTGGCTTGGCTCAGCCCCCAGCTATACTGCATATATCTGGGGAGTAAACAAGAAGGTAGAAAATCTCTTTCTTCCTGCTTTTAAAATAAATGGAAACTCAGAGCCAGTGCCATCTGAGACACCAGCATCCCATATGGGCACAGGTTTGAGACCCGGCTGCTCCAGATTTAGCTCCATGCTAATGTGCCTGGGAAAACAGCAGTGCTTAGGTTTCTGCACCTACGTGGAAGACCTGGAAGAAGCTCCAGGCTTGTGGCTCTAGCCTGGAACTGCCTCAGCGATTGCGGCCATTTGGAGGGTGAACTAGCAGATGGAAGATCTCTCAGTCTCTCGTTCTCTCTTTCAAATAAATAAAAAATAAATTTAAAAAACCATATATATATATATATATATAAAATACACACAAACACACACACACACACAATCTTCCAAGGAAGGAAAAGAACATTCAAATTCTGACATTTGAAGGACATGAATCAAAGATAATTGAAAACTCACACACCAAAGGCAGTCACAACAGTGTCACAAAGTCTTCAGAGTAATACCCAGGAAAGAAAAGCCCAGAAAGAGCAAAGCCTTGCAAAAATGTGGAAAAGATAAGGAAAAAAATGGAATACAAATCAAGAGGCAAGAATAATTTCTAGCAAAAATCTTTAGGCCATCATAGTGACCAAGAAATGTTAAAATATTAGATTTGAAAAATTATCCAGGGGTCCGCATTGTGGTGCAGTGGTTTGTGTCACTGCCTACAACATCAGCATCCCACAAGAACACTGGTTCAAGTCCTTGCTGTTCTACTTCCGATCCAGTTTCCAGCTGATGCGCCTGGGAAAACAGCATATGGCACAAGTATGTGGACCCCTACACCCATGTGGAAGTCTCAGATGGAATTCTAGGCTTCTGGCTTCAGCCTGGCCCCACCCCAGCCATTTGCTGCCATGTGGAGAGTGAACCAGTTGATGGAATATCTGTTTCTCCCTCTGTCACTGCCTTTCAAATAAATAAAACTTTTTTTTTAAAGATTTATTTATTTATCTGAAAGTCAGCGTTACACACAGAGAGGAGATGCAGAGAGAGAGTCTTCCATCCACTGGTTCACTCCACAACTGGCCACAACGGCCAGAGCTGCGCCAATCCGAAGGCAGGAGCCAGGAGCTTCTTCCGGGTCTCCCACGCGGGTGCAGGGCCCCAAGGACTTGGGCCATCTTCTACTGCTTTCCCAGGCCATAGCAGAGAGCTGGATTGGAAATGGAGCAGCCGGGTCTCAAACCGGTGCCCATATGGGATGTTGGCACTTCAGGCCAGGGTGTTAACCTGTTGCGCCACAGCGCTGGCCCCCCAAATAAATAAATCTTAAAAAAAAAAAAAACTATCCAGAGACAGGGATCATTGTGCAGGTTAAGCTGCCGCCTGCAATGCTGGCATCCCATATGAGGGCCTATTCAAGTCTCAGCTGCTCCATTTCCACTCAAGATCCCTGCTAATGCACCTGAGAAGGAGCAGAAGATGGCCCAAGTGCCTGGGCCCTTGCCACCCACATGGGAGACCCGGATGAAGTTCCTGGCTCCTGGCTTCAGCATGGCCCAACCCTGGCTGTTGTGGCCATTAGGAGGGTAAACCAGTGGAGGAAAGACCTTTTTCTCTCTCACTCCAACTCTGCCTTTCATACAAAACTTAAAAAAAAAAAAAAAAGACTAGGAAAATCCATTAAGGAAAAATTTCAAGGAAAAAATTGAAATAGCAATGTCCACAAGAAACAATGCAAACCATAATATGTAATTTTAAAATTCCAAGGAGCTACATTACAGTAAAAACAGGTGAAATTTACTTTAGTATCCTATTTACCCAACATAGCAAATACCATCATTTCAACATATTATCAATACAAAATCAATAAGGTGTTCTTACATACTTTTTTTTACAATACTAAGTCTTCAAAAAATTATGTGTATTTTACACTTACAGCACATTTAAAATTGGATGCTAAATTTTCAACCATTAAAGTGGAACATAGTCCAACCAAAACCATATAGTTGTGTTTAGTGGAAAAAAAGGTTTATGCTATCATTTCAGTTTTTAAACTTAAAGTGGAAGAAAAACAAAACTCAGTTCCAGTTACACTAAGCCACATTTCAAGTATCTAAAAGCCACATGTAGTTTGTGACTACCAGACAGCACAGCTCTGAAGCACTTCTTTATAATGTAGAGAAATCCCACACACAGTTTTAAATGCTCGCAATATACTGTTCATAGCAAACCCACTATTTATACATCCCTTCTGTTTTTCAAAAATAAAATAAAAATGTTGAATACTTCACAGACATGCATGGGGTAATTCTTGCCTATGTTCACCAATATTCAAGAACTCACTCTTGACCTTTTAGAATTTCTACAATTTCCCACATGGAAACTAGAAACAAAACATTATGAGGGAGCTACAAAAAGTTCACTTTAAACTCACAACTTTTCACTCCAGTATTTTCATGAATTTTCAAAGCCCACTCCCCCCATATCTCTATTCAAAACTCCTCTGATACTGTGATTTTCTTGGATTCTATTCCACTCAAGAGATTTTTCCTTTGTTTAATTTCCTAATTAAAAATTTTAACAATGGGACTCACAAAACAACCTGTGAACAAATCTAAATCCTTGCTCCTTCTGTAACAGGAGTAACATGCTGCTCTCCTTTGCACCTAGGAGGGTACTGCAAAATGTTTATGGAAGGATAGAATTAAATGGTACATTTGTTTTTTTTAAAGATTTTGTATGTTTTACTTGAAAATCAGAGTTACAGAGAGGCAGAGGCAGAGAAAGAGAGAAAGTCTTCCATCCGCTAGTTCACTCTCCAGATGGCTGCAACGGCAGGAGCTGTGCAGATTCAAAGCCAGGAGCCAGGAGCTTCTTCCAGGTCTCCCACATGGTTGCAGGGGCCCAAGGACTTGGGCCAACTTCTACTGCTTTCCCAGGCTACAGCAGAGAGCTGGATCAGAAGTGGAGCAGCCGGGACTTGAATCAACGCCCATATGGAACGCTAGCACTGCAGGCAGCGGCTTTACCTGCTACACCACAGCGCTGGCCTGGTACATTTATTTTGGTGCAAAACCTTTTTGAAATCTATTTAATTATTTCATAATACCTTTTTCTGTGACTTTTTAAAGATTTATTTAATTGAAAGGTACAATGACAGAGATCTTCCATCCACCAGTTCACTCCCTAAATGGCCCCATAACAGCTGGGCTGAGCCAGGACAATAAGGAGTGGGAACTCCTTCAGGGTCTCCTCTGTGGCTGGCAGTAACCCAAGTACTTGAGATATCTGTCACCTGCTGTTTCCCATGCACATTAGCAGGGAGCTGGCTTGAAAACAGAGCTGCCATGACTCAAACTGACACTCTGATAATCAGATGTGGGCATCCCATGCATCAACTCAACCCACTGTGCCACAACACCTGCCTTTCCGTGATCTTTTTTTGAAGACCCCATGTATGCATGAATTTCACAATTTTCTGCACCTGAATAAATTTATCTTTTAATTCCATTTCCTACAAACTTTCTGAAGTACCTTGGTAAATGACAGAGAAAAATCAAAGGAATTCTATTCTTGCAACACACTTACTTGTGATCTCAAAATTGTAACCCAACTAGCAAGTCTTCATTAAACAGAATGCTTTGTTTTCCCTAAGGTGCAAGTTTTCATCAAAGCAGCAGTTTATTCCTTGTAGCTGCTTAAGGGAATTGGAGAGAAAAACTGATTCGCTTCTCTACTTTTCCCAAAGCCTGAGTCCTTTATGCTTTGATTCTGCAGTTCCCCAAGACTGGGAATGAGAGTCAAGAGATTTCATCACTGGCAAAGCATCTCTACCCTAACCTGACATTTAAAGGGTGAGTTACAGCTGCCAACACCTGCAGAGGTCCCTTAGCCTAGAGGCAAATAACATTTTATAAGAGGAGGAAATCCTTGGGTCTGCATTGTGGCTTAGCAGGTAAAGCTGCCACCTACAGAGCACCAGGTCTGGTGAGTCTCAGCTGCTGCACTTCCAATCCAGCTCCCCACTAACTGCAGGGGGGAAAGCAGCAGAAGATGGCCCAAGTGTTTGGGCCCCTGCCACCCATCTGGGAAACCAGATGATGCTCCTGGCTCCTGGCTTTGGCCTGACCAGCCCAGACCATGCAGCCATTTGGAGAACGAACTGGTGGATGGAAGATTCATGCCCCCCCCCCCCATTTCAGATAAATAAATAAATCTTGAAAAATAAAAAAAGGAAATCCTGAATGTAAACTATATTCTCAAAGATCCTGTAAACCTGAAATGAGCCTGGTCTCATTTAAACAGTCCTTCACTAACTGGCATAAAATGAAGAAATAAAATAAATCTAAACCACAAGTTCTGCCTCACAGATGATATGCCACTATTCCTTGCTAAATGAAAAATATAATAAAATTAAAGTAAGTCAAAGATAATAGGGAAGCTTAGTTCAAATGGTCAAATACAGATTCTTCTGCATTTTGATATGAAAATATTAGTGAAGAATTACTTTAAAATGGGCCTCCAGATTCTACTTTATGGTAAAAAAAAAAAAACACTGAGCAATCCTTACACACTCCTAGGTTCCATCAACATCATCATAAATCAATGTATTTAGTTACCTCACTCTCAAGTTATATTATTCATGTTCATAATTCAGGAATTTTGGCTTGGGGCTGCTGTGGTAGTGGGTTAAGCTGCCATGATCAGAGTGTGGGTTCAAGTCCTGGCTGCTCTACTTCCAATCTAGCTCCCTGCTAATGCACCTGGGAAGGCAGCAGAAGGTGGCCCAAGTGCTTAGATTCCTGACACCCATGTGGGAGAACTAAACACCCAATGAGCCTGGCTGCTGGCTTCAGCCTGGCCCAGCCCTGACTGCTGCAGATGCTTGCAGACTAAAGATCTCTATTCGTCTCCACCTCCCTCTTGGTCTCTCTGCCTTTCAAATAGATAAATCTTCATGAAAGAAAACAACGTTGGATTGATATAAGATTAGCATCAGACATTCTAAAAAGATTTATTTATTTGAAAGGCAGAGTTAGAGAAGGGGTGGGGGGTGGGGGAAGAGAGAGATTATCTTCCATCCACTGGTTCACTCCCCAAATGGCTGTAATGCTCAGGGCTAAGCCAGGCAAAAGCCAGGAGCCAGGAATTCCATCTGATCTCCCACATGGGTGCAGAGGCCCAAGAACTTGAGTCATCTTCCACTGTTTTCCCAGTAGCATTAGCAGGGAGCTGGATCAGAGGTGGAGCAGCCAGGACTCGAACCAGTGCCTATGAGACGCTGGCATTGCAGTCGGCGACTTAACCTGCTACACAACACCAGCACCTACATCAGCCATTTTTAGATATTTCAATGAAAAGATTACCAATAAAATGAAAAGAGTGAAAAAATAAATGTTAAGTCACTCAGGAAAAAAAGGGAGGCAGTGTTATGTCATAGTGGGTTAAGCCACTGCCTGTGATGCCAGCATCCCATGTCAGAGGCTGGGTTTGAGCCCTGGCTGCTCTGCTGACAATCTAGCTCCCTGCTAATGTATTTGGGAAGGAGTAGAAGACGCCTCAAGTGCTTTGGAACCCTGCCATCCATATGGGAGATGCAAATGGAGTTCCTGGCTCCTGGCTTCCACCTTGCTTCACCCTGGCCATTGTGGTCATTTGGAAAATGAAGCAGCAGATGGAAGTTTTCTCTCTGCCTTTAAAAAAATCTGAAAAAAAAATCACTTCATTGTTTCCCTGTTTAGAAGCAATACCCATGGTATATCTATACAGCCCTTTCACCTATATTTCATTTAACCCGCAGAACAATCCCATGAAGTAGGAATCACCTCCACTTTATAGGTAACAAACAGAAGCATGAAAGGAAGCAATTTACCAAAGACCAGGAGGCTTTATTAAGTGGGAAAGTCAGTGATTAACCCAGGTCTCCACATTCTGAATCCAGTCATCTTTTCACTAAATGACAACATGCATTGTCATGATTACATACTTATTTAATCTCACTATGAGCTTTTTATACCAAGCTCATACCATGGTTATTCCTTGCATGCAAACTTCAAAAATGACCCAACACCTTTTATAAACAGCATGAATCCAGTCAACTTTTTGTATGTTTGTATTAAATATAGTTTCCCCCTGAAGACCACATTTCATTAACCATCTTTTTTTTTTTTCAGAGTACTATGTGACAATACATCCAAATCCCTTCCTGAAAACAATCAGCCAAATTAGAAATTTAGGCCAGTCTTCTCAAAAAACTACTTATTTGATCAATGATATATTTAATTTGGATGAAGAAAAATCAGCAAGAAAATCAACCCTAAGATTTATTCAGTAATTAGGTAATTTCAAGCATATTTTATGAAGGCACTTAAAAAAGTCACAAAAAATAAAGTGTAAATTAATCTTAGTGCAAAAGTTTTTTGGAAATCTATATATATTTTCATAATATACATTTCCATGAGCTATTTGAAGTCTCCTCATTTTTACCATGAGAATTTTAAAGCAGTCAACAATCTCAATTTCTCCTAGTCTTCATCATGTGTTAATGTAAGCTATGCAAATCATGATTCTGACTACTGCTGAAAAGTATCATTCAATTCTCTTCCTCCAAGCACACCAACCTTCAAAAATTTAATGCCGTTATGACATTAGGGCCAAAAGTCACTAAAATCATTGTCCAGTACTAACAGGAGGCCTGGTGCTAAGTATTAAGCACACACACATACTATTCTCGAAAGACACACTACATAATAGCACTCAATTGAGAAGACATAAGGCATCAAAAATTATTGTTAACAGACTTTTGAAAACTAAACTCTGAACCGTTAAGTGAAATGCATGCTAAGTACCAATAAAAAAATAAGCAGTATCTGCAAAGTACAGAAGAAATTACTTTTTTTTAAAGCCAAAGAGGAATGAGTGACAGAGAAGTAAGGTAACCTAACATCTGGAGTCCCAGGCTCCTAGCTTCAGCATGGCCCAGCCCTGGCTATTGAGGCCATTTGGGGAGTAAATCAGCAGATGGGCAAATCTCTCTGTCTCTGTCACTCTGCTTTTCAAATAAACAAATCTTAAAAAGACAAAGTACACTCTTAGAAGGGCAAGTACTATTTCTTTTCCCAATAGAGCTGCTTTAAGAATCCCATAAAGGAGATAAGATTAATGATGTGATCCTTTTCATTAAATCAAAGAAAATGTTAGCTTAATAATACCATTACAGGGGCCGGCGCTGTGGCGCAGCAGGTTAAAGCCCTGGCATCCATATGTTCTAGTCCTGGCTGCTCCTCTTCCCATCCAGCTCTAGGCTATGGCCTGGGATAGCAGTAGAGGATAGCCCAAGTCCTTGGGTCCCTGCACCCATGTGGGAAACCCGGAAGAAGCTCCTGGCTCCGGATCGGCACAGATCCAGCCATTGCAACCATCTGGGGAGTGAACCAGCAGATGGAAGACCTCTCTCTGTCTCTACTTCTCTCTGTAACTCTGTCTTTCAAATAAATAAAATAAATCTTTTAAAAAATTACAATTACAGGGGCCAGTGCTATGGCATAGCAGGTGAGGCTGCCTGTAGCACCAGCATCCCATATGGGCACTGGTTCAAGTCCTGGCTGCTCCACTTCCCATCCAGCTCCCTGCTAATGAACTGGGAAAGCAGCAGAAGATGCCCCAAGTATTTAGGCCTCTGCACCCACATTGAAAACCCAGAAGAAGCTCCTGGCTTCGGACTGGCCCAGCTCTGCCTGTTGCAGCCATTTGGGTAGTGAACTAGTGAATGGACGATCTCTCTCTGTCTCTCCCTTTTTCTGTAACTCTGCCTTTCAACTAAAATAAATAAATCTTAAAAAATACCATTACAAGAACTTTAAAAATCCTGTATTCAGCTGTTAAAGAGTTAAATCACAAAGAAATGCTAGTTGCCAGCATCCCATATGGGCGCTGATTCGAGTTCTGGCTGCTCCACTTCTGATCCAGCTCTCTGCTATGGCCTGGGAAAGTGGTGGAAGATGGCCGATCTCCTTGGGCCTCTGCACCTGCATGGGAGACCTGGAAGAAGCTCCTGGCTCCTGGCTTCAGATTGGCGCAGCTCCAGCCATTGTGAACATCTGGGGAGTGAACCAGCAGATGGAGGATCTCTCTGTCTCTGCCTTTCGGTAACTCTGTCTTTCTGTAACTCTTGCAAATAAATCAATCTTAAAAAAAAAAAAGAAATGCTAAATTTGAGGTCAGGATATGAAGTACTATCATACATACACACATCAAGAGTGTTAGGAATGCTTCAAATAGATTGTTTAAAGTTTCATGGCATGTGTAACTGACAAATACATGCTGTTAATGACCAGTTTTATTTCACACATGGGTGGCAAGGTGGAATTCAGTTCTGTGAATAGAAAAAAAAGATACTGTGCTCTATCATCGACTATAACTTGGCTTCGTGAATTTGGTCAATTCATTTAACCTCTTGAGCCTCAGACCTGGATCCATCAATATTAGAGTGCTTGTTGAAACCACCTACAAGATGCCTTCCAGTTCAAAGAACCTATGATTGTGAATCAGACATAATCTAGGTCACATTGCTGAATTCAGAAAAGTGAAGCTTAAGTAATTAACATTAATAACTAGCACAGAAGCTCAGAAGCTGTACTTGTCTCATGGCCACTGTGTTCATTATACCCTTCTACCTTCCCTTAAGTGACTATGTTATCGTTTTGAAACTAAGGAAAGGTGCTGGTATCGTGGTACAGTGGGTTAAGCCACTGCTTGGGATGGCTGCATCCCATATTGGAATGCCCAGTTTGAATTCTGGCTCATTCGTGCTTCAGTTCAAATTCCTGCTAACGCACCTAGGAGGCAGTTTATGGTGACTCTAGTACTTGGGTTCCTGCCACTCATGTGGGAGACCCAGATGGAGCTCCTGGCTTCAGCTTGGCCCAGCCCTGGCTGTTGCAGACATCTGAGGAGTGGACCAGCAGATAGAAGATTGAGCTCTCTGTTACTCTGCCTTTTAAATAAATCTTAACAACAAAAAAAAGCAAGCAGGTAGAGCTGATTTGATGTTTCACTGCCTTTACTCATCAAAAGACACCCCTTAACAACCCATCAAAGCAACCATAGGTATCCAATACTGCAGATACTATAGCAGTGAGATTATAAAATATTATCTGAATGGCAGACCTAAGACCATGCCAAATGTTGTCAATTGATAGGATCATGATAGTTAAAACAGGAAGTTATTATGACATTTCATCTCACTTGAAGTATTTTAATTTAGATAGTGAATTCAATCTTCAATTACCTATTTCTTGTTCTTTTATTACTGAGCTGTGTCACTAAAGTATAATCTGGTCTCATCCATAAACTCAATTTTGACTTGCTTCTTTATTTCCAAGAAGTAAAATAGCCTCAAAAAACACAGAGTTTTTTAATTTAAAAGTTATCACTGCAAAATCACTGGTTACTAGCAATGTTGGTGTTCACAAGTAACAGAAGTACTATTTTAAGAATCTGAGTTTCTGGAGCAGGCATTGTAGAACAGTGGGTTAAGCTGCTGCCTGTGACACTGGCATCTCATATGAGTGCTGGTTTGAGTCCTGACTGTTCCACTTTCTATCCAGCACCCTGCTAACATGCCTGGAAAAGTAGCATAAGATGGCCCAAGTCCTTGGACCTCTGCCACTCACATAAGAGACCTAGATGAAGCTCCAAGCTCCTGGACTGACCCTGATCCAGCCTTAGCTATTGTGGCCATTTGGGTAGTGAATCAGAGAATGAAGATCTCTGTCTCTCTCTTTCTCTGTGTCACTCTGCCTTTCAAATAAAAAACCCCTTAGGTTTCTTGCAAAAAAAAATCAACTTTTTAAAAAGAGTGAAACCAATTTCAAGAATTAAAATCACTCGACAAGAAAAGATTATGTACACCAATCACTGTTATATTTGAGGACAATTAACTTTGTGTTTAAGAACAAACATACTGACAACTGTCTTTGCTGAAGCAGTGCTCCTACACAGAAATGATACAAGAAGGGAGATCGCATATCCCTGGTTTTTCCAGAAGAGTACTGGTTTATACTTAAGTTTTGCTAGAGTAGTCATTAACACACCCCCCCCCCCCCCGAAAAGTATCCTACTTTGGGTAATTTATACAGTCCTGCGAATTATAGCTGGCACTAAATGGAATTTGGTCAAGGAAAGATGGAAATTGGGGGGTTGACACTGTGGTGCAGAGGGTGGGTAAGCCACTGCCTGGCATCCCGTATGGGTGCTGGTTTGGGTCCAGCTCCCTGGACCTCCCTTTCCTGGAAAGGAAACAGAGGATGGCCCAAGTCCTTGAGCCCATGCCACCCAAGCAGGAGACCTCTGTCTCTCCCTCTAATTCTGCCTTTCAAATAAATCAATCTTTTTTAAAAAGATGGAAACTATAGTTAACTACTTTCTTCCTACAGTCAAGGGGAGATCAGAAGGAATGGGACTTCCTCATTCCAGACAAGATTTAAGATATTAAACATTAATATCTCCTTCCCTCCAGGAAGTATCATGTTCACCACCAGACTGTCAAATATTGTTAACAGCAGCCCAACTTGTAGTTGTGGAAATTACTGCAAGAGATAAAAGAATCTGGGTCAGCAATGTGGCACAGTGGTTAACGCCCTGGCCTGAAGCGCTGACATCCCATATGGACGCCAGTTCAAGACCCGGCAGCTCCATTTCCCATCCAGCTCTCTGCTATGGCCTGGGAAAGCAGTAGAAGATGGCCCAGGTCCTTGGGCCCCTGCACCCAAATGGGAGACCTGGAAGAAGCTCCTGGCTTCGGATTGGTGCAGTTCTGGCCGTTGCGGCCAATTGTGGAGTGAACCATAAGATGGAGGACCTCTCTCTCTCTCTGTGTAACTCTTTCAAATAAATAAAACTTTTTTTTTAAAAAAGAGAGAGATCCATGAATCTATACTCATAAACCAGGCATTCTCCACAGATACTTGTTTCACATACATATAGGTGCTATTATGATTAGAGAAATTGAAAAGCTATAGTTGCTATTATGATTAGGGAAATTTAAAGCTTGGGTTGGGGCACATCTAGAGCAAAAGTATCTACTATATATTTTAGGAGGAAAGCCACAAATTCACAAATATATTCCTAAAATCGAGGTACTGACAAAAGGAAAACTGAACTACTTGACTGTGTGGGAAACTTCTAGATTCAAGGTTGAGAAAAAAAATAATGAAGGTGGAGCTGGCGTTATGGCATGGCAGGTTAAGCTGCCACCTGGAACACCGGTGTGGGTGCCTGTTCTGATTCCTGGGGCTGCTTCACTTCTGATCCAGTTCCCTGCTAAAGTGCTTGAGCCCCTGCCACCCACATGGGAGACCCAGAAGCTCTTGGGTGCTGGCTTCAGCCTGCCCCAGTCCTGGCCATTGTGGCCATTTAGAGACTGAGCCAGCAGATAAGAAATCTAACTCTGACTTTTGAATAAATAAATATTTTTTAAAAATGAAGGAAATAAATGAACACAGAAGTACCACTGCTTTCTTACACTGATAATGAAAACTCCAAAATATTATTTAACTGGATACTTTTTATAAAATCAGTGTATTGTAAGGTATTGGAAATTTGTGTTATATAAAAAATGTTAAAGAACTGGACTTATAAAAAAAAGTTTGCCCCCATCTAGACGGTGGCCCAAAATTCTAGAACCAATTCATTGGCATGGGTTTGACAGAAGACTTTTCACTTCCTAATTTGCTATCCATTCATGCTATGGTAATGCCAGGGAACATGGGGTTAGTTGTCGATTTGTTCTGTTTCCCAATTCACCAGGGCTATGGAAAAAGTAATGCACACATAAAATAATTCCATAAACCAGACACCCCATTTGACCTGCTATGTTATTTAGGGTCTCACTCCATGTTCATTAACCTGACAGACAGCCACCAACGAAACATTTGTAGATACCATTTCATTATTAAGCTATGCCTTAAAACAATTTCAAATTAAGCTTATCAAACCATATCAAGGGTACTAACAGCTGAAATAGGAACAGTAACATACAAAAAGAGAGGGGCAATCGCTAGGTGAGTCTCATCTTCATGAGGCAGATTACCTTTTGAGTATTAACAAAAGTTTTTTGGTGCAGCATGAAGTATAGATTTTTTTTATTACAACTTTTCATTTCCATTGCATATCCAATCTCATCCACTAGCAATCAAGCCTAGAGGCACTACAGTTTAGTAATTTCAGTGTCAGACAGACTTGGGATAAAATGAGGGTTCTACTATCTACTGTTTACCTGAGGACAAATTACTTAACCTCTTCACTGAGTCTCATTTTCCTCTGTTAAACACTTAAATCCTCATAAGGCTATACTTTGAGCATTATGAAATAATGCATTTAGAGCACAGGGCCTATCACATAGGCCTTCAGCAGAAGTTAGCATGAGTTTAGGCTAATAATCCACCCCAGCTTGCCTGGCACAGTCCATATTTGTACCTACTGTCCAGGAATAATTATCAATGTTCCTTTTGCTCTTTTTTTTAATAGGCAGAGTGGACAGTGAGAGAGAGAGAGAGACAGAGAGAAAGGTCTTCCTTTTCTGTTGGTTCACCCTCCAATGGCGGCTATGGCCAGTGGGCTGCGGCCAGTGTACTGCGCTGATCCGAAGCCGGGAGCCAGGTGCTTCTCCTGGTCTCCCATGCGGGTGCAGGGCCCAAGGACTTGGGCCATCCTCCTATGCACTCCCAGGCACAGCAGAGAGCTGGACTGGAAGAGGAGCAACTGGGACAGAATCCGGTGCCCCGACTGGGACTAGAACCCAGTGTGCTGGCGCCGCAGGCGGAGGATTAGCCTAGTGAGCCGCAGGGCCGGCCCCTTTTGCTCTTAAGAAGTGTTTTGCGTAGCAAATTATGTAGTTACTTTAACAATGATGATAATGAAAAGTTAATGCTAATTAGACTATTATATATCAATTATTACTTTTTAAATATTGAAGTAAAAAAATAATCAAACACCTCACAAAATAATTTAAGAATATATTCCTGTAAGATATTCTGCTGACATTTCACTTAGTTACTCAATAAACATTTAAATACTATTTTATTTACACTCATGTCATTCCAACAATGATTTATGGCCACAATTTTTTTTGTGCTTTCTGTTCTAGATAGGTTTTGGTAAACTTCAGACATCATTTTAAAAATTCACAGGTAAAGCACTGATTGAGTTCCAGGTACTCAGAAACATTACCCTTTGAATTCCCAGTGAGAAGTACCCATTCTCATCATGAAGAATGCCCAAGACCAATTAACATATATCAAAGAGCCCATCCAACCACAAGGCCTGGAAAACAGAACAATAAATATTTGTAAACATGCATTCTACATATAAATTATCAGGAGACGCAACAAAAAATAAATTACCTGACTGTTATGACATAGTATTGAAATACAATAAACTGGATTTTAGTTTTCTTCACACTCTGCTCTAGAAAAAAAAAGAATTCATTATTCTTCCTCTTTTATAAGATATACATTTTCTTTGAAATAGACACATCCTTTAAAAAATACACATCCTATGTATGTCAGTTACACATACCATAACCCAATCTAATTCATTACTACTATTAGGATATTTGGGGCAACCAAAGAAGTTAGATATAACATTTCCTTTAAAGGCTGAAAGTCATTCTTTTAATATAAACTTACTTAAAACAGGCCTTCCCTTATCAGACCAGTAATTACTTTCAGATTCTTATAATCACTTTCGAGGAGTTATCTGGCACATTACACTAACCTAAGGCAGGAAATGAAAGTATTAAAAAGCACCAGGACATCTTGAGCTACAGAATGCTAACATCTTTCTGTAAGAGGACAGTACTCTAAAATCACGCTTGGCGTGGTCTTTCTACCTTCTTAACCTCTATTGCTACAGTTTAGAAAACTGATGGGGGACGGGGTGGGGGTGGGGCAGCTATAATCTTGCCTGCCTGTTCTCAAAAGTTCTCCCTCCAGGACAGACAATGTATCTGATGGGCGTAATATGAGTAGTTTTCGTCTGTAGTCAAGGAGACTCCAAGAAACGAGAACAAGCAGTACCTTTATGATTTCTCCTTCTGTCCAATCAGCCAAATGCACTGCAGTTCGGATTCAGATTAAAATGCAGGCTCCTTATTTGTAGCAAAAAATTACTGGGAGGCCTTGCAAATGGTGGATGGCAATGTCACAGAAACGCCTCCTCTTGCCCCCAAACGAAAAAATGACCCAAATAACAAGTCTACTAGGCCTCAGATTCCCGGACTAACCTGTGGAATAAGTATGGTGAAACTGTCTAGGGAAGGAACGTGGCTGTCTCCTCCATCTTGAAATTAATCAGCAGAAGGGAAAAAGGGACTGAGTGTTCAGGAAGCAGAAGCCCAACCGGTTAATACTAGTTACTAAGCTATGGCGTACGTGGCAGGTACCGCCCGCAGAAGCCGGGACCCTTAGGCTTTTCTTTTTTTACTAGGGGGGGAGGGGTTGGGTTGTTGGCAAATTGAATGGAAATTAACTTGAAAATAATTTGGCCCAGTTCCCGCTCTTACCCAGGGAAAAACAACAAACACGCAACGGCTTTTCCCTCCCTTTTTGAGAGAGAGAGTGTGTATGTGTGTGTGTCGAGGGGGGAATCCTTCCAGTGGTATCTGGCAAAGGATATGCCAGAGTTACACGAGCAAAGGAGTAAACCACATTTGCTTCGAACCTCAGGGAAGATGTCATCGCGGCCCCACGGAGCGCCTAACTGGCAATGCCCTGCAGAAGGGCTCCAAAATGGGCTTCTACAAATAAATCGTGGGAGATCTACAGGCCCAAGAGTTCACAGCATACCTGACTTAGAGCAGCCTGCTCTGCGCACCCTCCCCCTCTCATCCCCCACCCTTCCCAAACCCAAACCCACCCCGTAACACGCGGGCCGGCAAGAGAAGCCTTCCGAGAACACGGTAGAGAAAACCCGAGACGCTCTAAGATTCTCATGCCTGAGGCCAAAACTCGAAAACCGCCTGCCCCGAATTCTTAAGGCTCTGAAGGGCCCGGGCTGCGGCTCGCGCGGCCACGGAGAGAGGAAGTACACTCCCCACCTCCTTCCCCTTCTTCAAAGCGCCTGTCGACTATACCACCCTGCTAAAATGGCAGCGGCGACTACCCCACGGAGCCCCCCGCAGCAGCGGGCCCAGGGTCCGGAGGCGGCGCTGAGCCTTCGCCGCGACGCGTCACTCAGGCCATTTTGGGTGAACGCGGCAGCCGCAGCTCCTGTCTTCCCCTCGCTCTCCATCCATTTATTGGAGGAGCCGCATGTCTGCACTTACTTGGTCTGGGGGACACGTTCCGACTCAGTTCGTTCGGCTGCCGCAGCCGAGGCTCCTCCGCGCCGCCCCTGCAGCCTCTTGCAAGCCCGCCTCCGATGAGTCTCTGGTGGAGACCCGCCTCTAACCCAGCGCCTGCTCCGAGACGTTGCTCAGGCAGCCATTATCTTCCCCATTGTTACCAAGCAGCGACAGGAAACGACTGCCCACAACAGGAAGTGATGATGCCGCCTCTCGGCTCCGCAGCCCCACTCCCAGCCTGTTAGCCAATCCCGGGCGATTCCTCGAAAAAGCTCGGCGGGAGGAGGAGGGGGACGGCCGACGACGCGGCAAGGCGGGCCGAGGTTTGGAAAAGGAACGCTGCTGTGACGCCCACCATGTGACAGGCCCCACCCTCCTCCGCCATTTTGAACTGTGGCGAGAAATTTGCGTTCCGAGGATTGTGGGAACTTGCGCTTTCCCATTTTGAGAACTGAAGGACGTCACCGCCTGAGTGCGAGAAGCCTTTTTCGGAGAGCGGGGAAAGTGATAGGAGTCTGACCAGTTAATGCAACGTTCTGCGTTTTAGTCAATTTACGGTTATTGAGAGCCAAGTGCACGTCAGGCACAGTTCTACATGATGGGAAATTTAAACCAAAGTGAAAAAATAAGAAATTAAATAAAAAATAAAAACAGCCCCAAAATCCCAGTTCCCATGACTCTGCAATCTACCGGGGTGGGGGAGGGAGGGGCAATATTGTTTTAGAGAAACCCAGAGCAGCGGCTTGAGTTGTGGCGCGGCGGGTATAGCCACTGCCTGCGCAAGCATCCAATATAAGTTCGGTTTTCAAATGCCCGCTGCTCGGCTTCCGAGCCAGCTCCCTGCTAAAGCACCTGAAAAAGCAGCAGAAGACCCAACAGTCTGGGGAGACCCAGTCGGAGTTTTTGGTTCCTGTCTTCCATGTGGCCCAGCCCCTGTAATTCTGTTCTCCAAATAAATACTTTTTTTTTTTTAAAGCGAAGATATAAATGCTAGGGAGGAATATTGGGTTAAGAAGGATGGGAAAGTGGCCTGTGAGCGCAAAGGGCAACTGCAATGTTTAAAAGATAGTGATCTCTTTGAGGTCCTAACTCTGAAATTCTTACAAAGGAACAGTGATTGTAAAAGGGTAGGGAAATCTGATAACATTGGAATCTGGAGAAAGTCGGTTAAGATGGGCCTGTCTTAGGTGATAATGCCTGGAGGAATAGAGAGAAAATGGAAAATAACCTTATCCAAGTTTTTAGGGTGTTCCTTTTCCCATTTTTCTCTTTTCTTGTTATAAGCAAGCTGTGTCAGCCCTCTTGTTTTGTTTTTTTTTTTTTTTTTTTTTTTTTAAGGCTTATTTTATTTATTTGAAAGGCAGAACGACAGAAAGGGAGAGACAGATCTTCCATCTGCTGATTCACTCCCCAAATGGCTGCAATGTGGGCAGCAGGGGCCCAAGTACTTGGTCCATCTTGCATTGCCTTCCCAGGCACATTAGCATGGAGCTGAATTGGAAGCGAAGCAGCCAGGACTCAAATGGGCACTCCTATGGGATGCCAGTGTTGCAGGTGGCAGCTTAACCTGCTGTACCACAATGCCAGCCCCATAAACTAATTTTTAAAAAGATAAATATTCCAATTTTAAAATGTGCAAAAGGCATAAATGGGCATTTCAAAGTAGGAAAAAATACTTAGGTGATAAGCATATGAAAATCAAAATAAAAGTCAATCAAAAATGAAAATCAAAAAGTTATTTCTCTTTTTTGCCTATCAGAATGTCAATGGCTTAAAAATCAAAGATCCTATTAAATGGACATATTTGTACATTATTGCTATAGTTTGATATAACCTTTGTTAAGCAATTTGGTAATGTGAATCCCTATTGTTTGACTAACAAGTCCACATAAAAATATTTATTTTAGGGGTGAGCAGGTTAAGCTTACCACCTGAGATAACAGCATCCCGTATGAACCCCAGTTCCTATCTGGGCTGCTGTGCTTCCAATACAGCTGCCTGCTAATGCACCTCAGAAAGCAGCAGAAGATGGCCCAGGTACCTGGGCCTCTGCCACCCAGCTGGGAGACCCAGATAGAGTTCCAGGCTCCTGGCTTTGGCCTGGTCCAGACCTGGATGTTGTGACCATTTGGGTAGTGAACCAGCTGATGGAAGATCAATCTCTCTCTCTCTCTCTTAATCTGCCTTTTAAATAAATAAATAAATCTCTCTCTCTTTTTTTTTTAAAGAAATCAGTTTAAAAAAGAAATGGACAGGTTTGCAAAGATGTGTGTAATGAATGCATAAAAATGTGTAATCATTTTGGTCTATAATATTGAAATGTTGAAAAATCAGAAAAATAACTTTAATAATAGTTAGATTTAGTACATCTACATAATGAACTGCAACATAGACATTAAAAATGAGTAACTAGATCTGTAAATATATTTGGGTTACTTTTTTATTTGAAAAGAGAGAGCTTCCTTCCACTAATTCATCCCCTAAAACCCCACTACAGGCAGGGCTGGGCCAAAACAAAGCCAGAAGCCAGAAACTTAATCTGGGTCTCCCAGTTGGATGGCAGGGAGCCACCTACTTCAGCCATCACCTGCTGCCTTCCAAGGTGTGCATTAGCAAGAAAGTGGAATTGGAAGCAGAAGCAGAGCCTGACTTGAACCTGGGCTCTCTGATTTGGGATATGGGCATCCCAGGGGGAGGCTTAATCACTGTGTTGTACACTGACCCAAGTTTACATTTTAATGAAAAAGCAGGAGTTAATTGAGTCTAGTGGTTAAGAATTCTGCACTCCACATCAGAATATCCAGGTTTGATTCCCAGATAGTATTATTGACTTCAACTTCCTATTAACGCAGACCCTGGGAGGCACCAGTGATAGCTTAAGTACTTGGGTTCCTGCCACCCACACAGGAGACTTAGACTGAGTTCCTGGTTCCCGGCTTTGGCCTTAGCCAAGCCCTGGCCATAGGGAGTGAACCAGCAGATGGGAATTCTGTCTCTCTGCCTCAGATAAATATAATTTTTTTTTTTTAAAAAGCAAGTTAGGGACCGGTTTTGTGTTGCAGCGGGTTAAGCCACTGCCTGGGACACCAGCATCTCATAGTAGCTCCAGATCTAGTCCTGGCTGCTCCACTTCCAATCCAGCTCCCTAGTAATGTACTTGGGAAAGCAGTGGAAGATGGCCCAAGTACTTGGGCCCCTTCACCCACAAGGAAGACCCAGATGGAGTTCCAGGCTCCTGGCTTTGGCCTGGCCCAGCCCTGGCTGTTTTGGTCATTTGGGGAGTGAAGCAGCAGGTGGAAGATAGATCTCTCTCTCTCCCTCTGTCTCTCTTTGTCTCTCTGTCTCTTCCTCTCTATGTATCATTCTGCTTTTCAAATAAATCTTTAAGAAATAAATCTTTTAAAAAGTAAGTTATAAAAGCATATGTATTACTCCATTTTTATATTAAAAGATATGTGTACATAAATATGCCTAGATGACAATACAAGCAAATAAAATGTTACAGGATTATTAAACATTTTCACTTTCTTCTTTACCCCTTTCTGTACTGTCCTGAATTTTTTTTTTTGCGTGTGATTTCTTTTGAGATTTATTTATTTGAAAGTCAGTTACACAGCGAGAAGGAGAGGCAGAGAGAAAGAGAGGAAGAGAGAGAGAGAGAGAGGTCTTTCATCTGCTGGTTCACTCCCCAGATAGCCACAATGGCTGGAGCAGCGCCGATCCCAAGTCAGGAGCCAGGAGCTTCTTCCGGGTCTCCCACGTGGGAGCTGGGGCCCAATGACTTGGGCCATCTTTGACTGCTTTCCCAGGCCATAGCAGAGAGCTGGATTGGAAGTGGAGCAGCCAAGACTTAAACCGGCGCCCATATGTGATACTGGCACCGCAGGCGGCTTTACCCACTATGCCACAGCGCCGGCCCCTGTCCTGAATATTTTTAAATGTGCATATATTACTTGGTATTGGATGAGAGACAGTCATTTTCATTTTGAAAGAAAAAAATCTATGTGAATTTGAAAAAAAGAAAAAGAACATTTCTTCTACCTGCTTATTTGTCCCCTGTTTTCTTCTCTCTCTCTCTCTCTCTCTCTCTTTAACTTATTTAATTGAGGGGTAGATTTACAGACAGTGAGAGGGAGAGACAAAGACAAAGGTCTTCCATCCACTGATTCACTTTCCAAATGGCTGCAGCGGCCAGGGCTGAGCCGATTCGAAGCCAGGAGCCAGGAGCTTCTTCTGGGTCTCCCACGTGGGTGCAGGGGCCCAAGCGCTTGGGCATCTTCTACTGCTTTCCCAGGCCATAGCAGAGACCTGGATCAGTAGAGGAGCAGCCAGGATTCGAACCAGCGCCCATATGGGATGCTGGCACCACAGGCCAAGGATTAACCTACTGCCACAGCACAAACCCCCCTCTTTTTCTCTTGTACATATTCTTTCATGCTCTTTTAAAAACATGGAGCTGCTTACTTCCAGTATCTAGGAAACGACTTATTTCTCAGAACAATTTATCCTTTGATGGCATTCAGTGCCACTTCAGAATCCACACTAAATACTTATTCAGTTTCCTTTCAGCTTAATTGCATTTTCATCCCATGTACTTTTAACTTATGTGCAACTATCAAATAATTCTTATCTCTTTTTGATCAAGGAACCCTTAACAGGAAAAAAAAATCAAAGAATTTCCCAATGTCCCTTCTGCTCATTTCAACAAAATGTACTGATCTATGATATGCTGGTCACCAGGGATATATCAGCAGCTCTATCAGTAATCAAACACAAGAAGTCCCTCTCTTGGGGCAAGACAGATAATGAACAAAAATGTACAGAAGTAATGAACATTAAAGGAGACATGTGGGTGCAATGCTGAGTATGTATAAGGAACCATTTAACCAAGGGAAGCTACCATTTTTGGCTGAGAACTGAAGGAAAAATGATGGTTCAGGAAGGGAGTAAAGTATGGAAGAAACCCTGGGACAGAAAACAGCCTATATAAATTCCATGGGAATTTCCAGTGGAGCCTGGGGAACAGCAAGAACAGCTTCTTTTCTCTAGCTGATGTCTTATTTTCTTCATAGCATTCACCACGTGGGAATTTATCCTATTTTGTTTACCGATTTTATTTATATGCTTTTAGTCTGATCCTCTTCCCACTGGCCTGCCCCACCCCTTGAAGCATAAGCTCCGTGGGAACTGAGGCCTTGCCCCACCCACCTTCTCTACTTATTTTCAGAACCTAAAATACCAAATAGGCACCTTTCCCTTTCTCTCTCTGCAACTCTGCCTTTCGCATAAATAAATCTTAAAAAAAAAAAAAAAACAAACAAACAAACAAAAAAAACATAGCCTTTATCCTGAGCATGTTCACAAACCAGGAGAAGAGAGACATTCTGGGAGGACACATTTTATCTATGGTTTTATTTATTTATAAAAGATTTATTTATTTATTTGAAAGGTAGAGCTGCAGAGAGAGATCTTCATTGGTTCACTCCCCAAATGGCCACAATGGCTGTTTCTGGGCTAGGCCGAAGCCAGGAGACCGGAGCTTCCTCCAGGTCTCCCACATGGGTGCACAGGCCCAAGGACTAGGAGACCGGAGCTTCCTCCAGGTCTCCCACATGGGTGCACAGGCCCAAGGACTTGGGCCATCTCCTGCTGCTTTCCCAGGAGTATTAGCAGCTGGATCTGAAGCAGAGCAGCCGGTTTAGAACCAGCGCTGTGTGGGATGCCGTTGTTGCTTTATCCACCATGCCACAGTGCCAGCCTCGATCTGTGGGCATTTTGTATGAGATGTGTGGAAACTGAAGCTGATGTGTTGCTTCCATTGCAGAGATCCAGGTAGTACAGTCAGGAAGTCGCTCATAAGTTTGTATTTGTAGAATGTCAGAAGTCTTAAAGTAAATGAAAGATTCTGGAGTGAAACACACAAAGTATAAGAGCTAAGCCATTTTAGAATGAATTTTTTTAGAAAAATTTTCCCCCCAAAGAAACCTTTTATTTAAGGAATACAAATTTCATGCATTTCATAAGTACAACTTTAGGAATATAGTGATTCCTCCCACCACACCCGCCCTCCCACCCACACTACCACTCCTCCTCCTACTCCCTCTCCCATTCCCAGTCTCATTCTTCACTAAGATCCATTTTCAATTAACTTTATACACAGAAGGCGTATTTTTAACCTAAAAGTCTTAAGAACAACATCCCGTATATTTGCCTTAGGCTAGTGAAAGAATGACAATTGCTTTCCTTCCAAACAGCACAATGTACCATTTATACTGACATTGTTATTGAAAACCTACTAAGGCCGGCGCCGCGTGGCTCAATAGGCTAATCCTCCACCTAGCGGCGCCGGCACACCGGGTTCTAGTCCCGGTCGGGGCGCCGGATTCTGTCCTGGTTGCCCCTCTTCCAGGCCAGCTCTCTGCTGTGGCCAGGGAGTGCAGTGGAGGATGGCCCAAGTCCTTGGACCCTGCACCCCATGGGAGACCGGAGGAGGATCAGCGAGGTGCACCGGCCGCAGCGCGCCGGCTGCGGCGGCCATTGGAGGGTGAACCAACGGCAAAAGGAAGACCTTTCTCTCTTTGTCTCTCTCTCTCTCTCACTGTCCACTCTGCCTGTCAAAAAAATAAAAATAAAATAA
Organism: Oryctolagus cuniculus; assembly: GCF_051225735.1. NCBI lineage: Eukaryota > Metazoa > Chordata > Mammalia > Lagomorpha > Leporidae > Oryctolagus > Oryctolagus cuniculus. Next base: position 53,979,515 of record NC_142888.1, read on the forward strand.
AAATAAAAAAAAGAAAACCTACTAGCTGCTCTAGAACTCTGTTTCTCTTTTTGAAAAAGGTATTTATTGCTTGGGTGACTTTCTAAATGGAGTTGTTATCTGCAGGGGCCCTCCCTGCAACCCAGGAAAACATACTTTAGAAATAGGAATGTTATTGCAAATGAACCTGAGAAGGCATCAGAAGATGGCCCAGGTACTTTGGGCCCCTGAAAACCCTGTGGGAAACCAGAATAAAGCTCCTGGTTTTGACCTTCCCCAGCTCTAGCTGTTGCAACCATTTGGGCAGGGAACCAGTGGATGGAAGATCTCTCTCTGCCTCTCTATCATTCTGCCTTTGAAATAAATAAACCTATTTTATTTAAAACAAAAAAAGAAATGCTATTATGAACATTCACACATAGTAAAAAAAAATGCACTTATACCCAGTTAATTAAATTAATATTAGGGAACTCAGCAGATTTGCTGTCATGCCTTTTCTTCCCAGCTATAGCAGCAGAGGAAGTCCTCTCTTTCCAATGTTTTCTGGAAATATAAAAAATAATTTGCCTAGTGAAGCAAAGCAAGTACCTTACACATTCACACACAAAGGTTTCAGATACTCTGCTTTAGAGAGCAGAGGGCAGTTTTCCAACGCAAAGCAACTGGAAAGTAATCTTGTGAAAGCAAATTAAGAGCAGCCTAACAGGAAGAGGACAAGAGACTTAGATTTGGAAAAGATATACTCATCTTATCTTTAATTAGTAAGCGACTGAAATGAATAGGGATTCTGCATTTAGTTATTTAAACTGTGAAGAATAAAATGTTAACAACTATTTAATACACACTCTCTCTACCTGTAAGGTTTTCCAGCCTGCCAACAATCTCCACTGAGCCCCCTCGGGGACTCACTGATAAACTCCCCTCTCCTCTGCAGTACTTTGTAAAGCTCCAACTTCCAAAAAAACCTCCGTTCCCCCAAGGATTCACTGAGGAAAAAAAAATCCCAAGTGCAGACATCCTTCCTTTCTCAAATCCAGGAGAGATGGGAGAGGCCCGTCATTAAAATACAGATTCTAGGCACTCCTCTAGGATTCCAATCAGAGTTTTAGGGGAGAACTCAGGAACTTTAAGTTTGAATAAACTTGATAGAAGATTCAGATACAGATTATCTGCCGGGTTGTGTTTGAGAAATGAATTTTAGTTAAAATCGTAATAGTTTGCTATCTCATTCAACTGGCACTAAAACACCTTCAAAGACATTATGAGCATTCTACAGATGAGGAAATGAAGCCCAAAGCACAGAGAAACTAACAAAATTTGCCCAATATTACATTAATGGTAAATAACCAACCGCAGGGCCAGCACTGTGAAATAGAAGGTTAGGCTGCATCCTGCAGTGTGGCCATCCCTTATGGAAGCTGGGTTGAGTCCTGGCTGCTCCACTTCCAATCCAGCTCCCAGCTAACGAGCCTGGGAAGGCAGCAGAAGATGGCCCAAGTCCTTGTGCCCCTGCATGCACACTGGAGACACAGAAGCTCCTCACTTCTGGCTTTGGCCTGGCCCAGCCCCAGCTGTTGCAGCCATTTGGGGAGTGAACCAGTGGATAGAAGATCTCTCTCTCTCTAGCTCTGGCAGACTTACAGAGAGGCAGGGGCAAAGAGAGAAAGAGAAGTCTTCCATTTACTGATTCACTCCTCAGATGGCTGCAGCTAGAGCTGGGCCTATCCGAAGCCAGGAGCCAGGAGCTTCTTCCAGGCCTCCCACGCAGGTGCAGGGGCCCAAGGACTTGGGCCATCTTCTACTGCTTTCCCAGGCCATAGCAGAGAGATGGATTGGAAGAGGAGCAGCCAGGACTCAAACCAGCTCCCATATGGGATGCCAGCACTGCAGGCCGCAGCTTAACCTTCTATGCCACAACAGCAGCCCCAATAAATAAGTCTTTAAAAAAAAAAGTAACAGGTAGTATTTGAATGCTACTTCTAACAACCTAAATCTCCTAGCTACTTAAACTAGGTCTCAAGTGAAGCATGCATTCATTCTTGGTGCTGGCATCTTGGCACAGCGGGTTAAGCCTACGCCTCTGACAACAGCATCCCATATCAGAGCAGCAGTTCAAGTTCCAGTTGCTCTACTTCTGTTTCAGCTCCATGATAACGCACCTGGGAAAGCAGCAGAAGATAGCCCAAGTGCTTGGGCCCCTGCCACCTATGTGGGAGACCCAGATGAAGTTTCAGGCTCCTGGCTTCTGCCTGGCCCAGCACTAACCATTGTGGCCATTTGCAGAGTGAACCAGCAGATGGAAGATCTCTTTTTCTCTCTCTTTCTCTTTCTCTTTCTTCCTCTCTTTGTGTAATTTGCCTTTCAAATGAACACATTTAAAAATACCTACGAGGAAGCAACAGTTGCTTAAAAATAAATAAATAAAAATATTTTCTTTTTTAAATGTTTATTTGTTTCATCTACTTGAAAGGCACAGCAACGAAGAGAGAGAGAGAGAGAGAGAGAGAACGAAGCAAGGGGGAAGAGAGAAGAGAATATTTCATCTGCTGGCTTACTTCAATGCCTGCAACAGCAAGGGCTGGACCAGGCCAAAGCCAGGGGTCAGAAGCTTTATCCAGGTCTCCCACATGGGTGGCAACAACCAAAGCACTTGAGCCATCTTCTGCTCCCTCCCAGAGTGCACATTAACAGGAAGCTGTATCAGACATAAAGTAGCAGGGACTCAACTCCGACATGGGATGCTGGCATCCCATGTGGTGGCTCGACCCACTGCACCACAATGCCAATCCCAAAATAGTTCCTTAAAGACAATTTAGAAGATGGAAATCTTGGCTCTTCTGGAAATTTCAGTACTCAGAAGTTCTATATATCTTATAATACTAAAGATTTTTTTTTTAACTTTTATTTAATGAATATAAATTTCCAAAGTACGGCTTATGGATTACAATGGCTTCCCCCCCATAACGTCCCTCCCACCCGCAACCCTCCCCTCTCCCACTCCCTCTCCCCTTCCATTCACATCAAGATTCATTTTCGATTCTCTTTATATACAGAAGATCAGTTTAGCATACATTAAGTAAAGATTTCAACAGTTTGCTCCCACACAGAAACATAAAGTGAAAAATAATAGATGATTTTTTAAATGATGATGAAATCAGATCAGACCTATTGTCATGTTTAATCCCAGTAATACTAAAGATCTTGAATGTAGATAGTCTTTTCAAATATTCTTTCTCTCCCTTTCCACTCCGTTCCCTACCACCTCTTCCTCTCTTTTTATGCAGAAATTAGCAAGTCGTATATTTATTTGGCTAGGTTTATTACTTGCTTCTTTTTGGCAAAACTAAAGTACATGGAAACACCTAGAAAGAGCATGCAGCCTTTTGATCTGAGCAAAGCACAGGCAGGGCTCAACTACTTCCAAGCACTCAAGATAATCCAGCTGTGAGAAAATGGCTATCAATCTTCCATAACTCAATAGTTCAAGGAGAAAAGTAAAGCTATTTAAAAATATACCTCACGGCCTACATACATAGTTAACAAAAGTAAATATTTATCGTCCATTTAAAATATGTCAGGCTCTTTACTAAGTATCCTAGTTAAGGCTCACAATGAACCTGTAGCATAGTTTTCTTTCTTTCTTTCTTTCTTTCTTTCTTTCTTTCTTTCTTTCTTTCTTTCTTTCTTTTTTTTTAAAGAAATCCCTAGATAGAATCCACAAGCCAATGTTTTTTTAAATTAATTTTTTTAGATACAAAGAGAGAGCCTTCATGCTGATTCACCTCCCAAATGCCTGCCATGGATAGGTCTGGGCAAATGCCAAAGCTAGGAGCTGAGAATTCAATCCTAGTCTCCCAAAAGAGTGGCAGGAACTCAATCACTTATGCCATCAAAACTGCCTCTCAGGGTCTACATTAGCACAAAGCTGGAGTCAGGAGCTGGAGTCAGGAATCAGGCACTCTGATAAGGGGCATGGGCTTCTTTAACCAGTGTCTTAACTGCTAGGCCAAATGTCTATATCCATTTTACAGCTGAGAAAATTAAAGTAACTCTAACAAGGCAATCTAGTTAGTTACTGGAAGAGCCAGAGATATAAACCAAATCTGTCTGACTTCAGCACAATGAATGTGCTTTAGCATTCTATCAAAACTCCAGAAACTGAGTTGGTGCTGTGGCATAGTGGGTTAAACCACAGCCTGCAGTGCCAACATCCCATATGGGCTCTAGCTCAAGCCCTGACTGCTCCACTTCTGATCCAGCTCCCTGCTAATGTGCCTGGAAAAGCAGTGGAAGATGGTCCATATGGGAGACACGGAAGAAGCTCCTGTCTTCGACCTGGTCCAGCCCCATCTGTTTTAGCCATTTGGGGAGTGAACCAGAGGATGGAAAACCTCTCTCTCTCTCTCTCTCTCTCTCTCTCTCTGTGTGTGTGTGTGTGTGTGTCTCCCTCTCTCTTTCTGTAACTCTGCCTTTCAAATAAATAATCTTAAAAAAAAAAAGACTCCAGGAACCAACTTTTCAAGAAAGTGGCATACCTCAGACAGAAAAAGAACTGCAATGATTCAGAATAGGGAATGGAACAGAATATTTTCATTTGGGGCCGGGGCCGCGGCTCACTAGGCTAATCCTTCACCTGTGGCGCCGGCCCCCGGGTTCTAGTCCCAGTTGGGGTGCCGGATTCTGTCCTTGTTGCTCCTCTTCCAGTCCAGCTCTCTGCTGTGGCCCGGGAAGGCAGTGGAGGATGGCCCAAGTGCTTGGGCCCTGCACCCGCATGGGAGATCAGGAGGAAGCACCTGGCTCCTGGCATCAGATCAGCGCAGCGCGCCGGCCACAGCGTGCCAGCCATGGCGGCTATTTGGGGGGTGAACCAACGGAAAAAGGAAGACCTCTCTCTCTCTCTCTCTCACTGTCTAACTCTGCCTGTCCAAAAAAAAAAAAAAAAGAATATTTTCATTTGGGATGCTTTTGTTTTCTCCATGGAGCAACTGGGCCAACAGACACGCACATTTTTGAACTGTTAACTGCCCACCCTGTCTTACAGCACTCTCGTGTTGAATGGAGGCTGATCTGCACTAGTTTGAACAGAGGGCAAAGAAAAGGAAGTGTGTGCTACTTTTCAACTGAGTATACTATTTCTCCACCATAGTCTCTTAGTTACTCCCATACTGGAAGATGCTCTTCTACTTTATAAGAAAGGATTACTGCTTGAATCTGGCTCATTTTGAACACCTACAAGCCCTCATTAATAGAAGTGAGCCTTTTTCCTGAAGAGTGAAGAGTAAGGTTTCTCTGATTCTGGATGCCAGGGTCTTAGATAACCATTTTGAAGAAAACCTATAAAAAGATAGACAGTAATCCAAATATCGTCAAAGAAATATAACCAGATTTCCTATCATCTTCTTTGATTTAGAACTTGTTTCAGCAAGAGACCTATAATCATAAACAGAACATCAGACTCGCAGCAGGATAGATGAACTGGTCATTTTCCATTAGTCATCAAGAGACTAACATATAACATATGTTATATATGTATAACATATATGTTATATGTATAACATATTTAGTTTACAGATCTTAACTGACTTTATTTGCATTTAATAAAATATACTACCACTAAACAAAAGAGGTTGGTTTTCTAGACAGAGAAGGGTTGAAGGAAGCAGAAACAAAGAACAAAGAACAGATTGGTCATTTCAAAGCCACTTTGCTTGTAAGATGGGGGCAGGGAGACAGAACAATGGAAAACTGATTGGTTAACATCAGATTACTTCAGGTTACTTTTTCTGGAAAGATTAAAGCACAGGGAACTCATTATCATGCTTGCTGAAACTGGTCTTTTTGGGAAACCTGACTGTCATCATCTCTTTCCCCTGATTTCTTAGAAGATCAGATAACCACTCTGTTTCAGTTTGGAGATGTGGGAATTTAGTATGAGTGACTCCATTTTGATTTTTAGGGACCTAGCACAGAAGCTTAGTCCAAAGCAGTGGTCTCCTATAATTTTTATTTAATAGTGTGGAATTGAAATTATGTAGCTTGACATGCTGCCTATTGAATAAATACACTACAAGCCAATAGAAGATAAGAGATATTAATACAGCTAATGTTAGCTGTGACTCTGAGCAAAACTGCCAGATAGACAAAGCCGATTTCAGTTGTCCCTTGTGCATTCCTCTCCCAACTAGACTTGGGTGCATATAGCCCAGGAATCTCATCATCAGTGTTTACTCAACTTTAGTCATTTCTAACCATATTCAAAAGTTTTGTTATATCACTTTGTTGTCAGTGATTTTTCTTTCAATTGACTCACCTCTTAAAGTGTAAATATATTTATTAAAAATTATATTTTGCATCACTATTAAAAATACAAAGCAAGCATCACTTGTCATAAATGAAGATAGAAAAATCAACACATGTTTATTAAAATACAGAATATTCATTAGAATATCACTCAAAATCATGCTTACCACATTTAATATAGTGACTAATATAAGCAAGGGAAATCTTTATGGATTGACTTTCTTGGTTTGGAACCCATTGTTGGCCAGAGGTTACTGTATTATGTTCTTTCCTTCCTTTCCAAATTAAGTCTGTTCTGTAGTTTTTCCTCTTAGGATTTAAGCCTCTTTGGTGATCTATTTCAAAGTGCTAATTAACTCAAATCGAATAAGCCAATTTCCAGTCAGGAAAGAAGATTGGAGGAGACTCTCCAGGTAATACATATAGGCTTTAATTCTTGCCTTCTTTAGATAACTGCAGCTTTTTTTCCTGGAAATCAATGGTCTCCATAAAGGACAATACAGCTCACAAGAATATCACCCTTTCACCCTCCCCTGCCCCCCGCCCCCACTGTGGGAGATCCGCTTATGCTCTCTCTCTCTCTCTCTCTCTCTCTCTCGCCACCTGCAAAATGGCTCGCAAAACTAGGTAAATGAAAGGCCTTCAAAGCTTATAGAGAGCTCCTGGTGCCAAGTTCCCTCGGCAACCAGACCAGACAAAAGCTCAGCCCTATGCATGCCCTGCGCAGTCTCTTTGGAGACTGCCACCTCTTTGCTTCAATAAAGCAACCCGTTTCTGTTGAGGTAGGTTTCATCTCCTTTTTAGCCATCTCTCCTTTCTGGGGGTATAAAAGGCCAGAACCCCAAGCTACTCCAAACTTAACACTCCAAAGTTCCAAATCACTGGTAACAGAGCAAGTCAGATTCAGTGGGCCCAGAGTCCAGTCAAGATATCTGCATTTTTTTTTAATTTGAATATGCAACCTGCTTGGGGACTTCAGTATAACCAGAAGGGAAGTCTTTGGGATGCCACAGCAGGTTGGTGGGGAAGATCTTTCCCAGGTGGGAGCGCTTGATGGCATTCGTTGCGCACATTATAGGCAGTTACTGAGGCAAGATTACTTCTGTAGACTTGAGCACCCAAAGAATAATTTAAGAGTAAATGAGGTATACTCTGATTATTTTAAGAGAATTTCAGAGAAGCAGTGCCAAATAAAAAAAAGCTCAGAAACTCAAATGATACACAAATATTCCAAGTAAGCATCCAATAAAGATGACATTTCAAATCATCTGAATACTAGATTACTTTTTAATTGGTGATAATGAGACAACTAGTTAACTTTGAACAAAAAGTCCCAAAATAACATCCATATGGATAAGATTATGTTATCTATCATGGGGCCGGCGCTGTGGCGCAGTGGCTTAAAGCCCTGGCCTGAAGCGCCGGCATCCCAAATGGGCGCTGGTTCTAGTCACGCTGCTCCACTTCCCATCCAGCTCCCTGCTACGGCCTGGGAAAGCAGTAAAAGACGGCCCAAGTCCTTGCGCCCCTGCACCCACGTGGGAGACCTTGGAAGAGGCTCCTGGCTCCTGGCTTTGGATCAGTGCAGCTCTGACCGTTGCTGCCATCTGGGGAGTGAACCAACGGATGGAAGACCTCTCTCCCTGTCTCTACCTCTCTCTACCTCTCTCTGTAACTCTGTCTTTCAAAAAAAAATTATGTTATCTAAAAAAACAAACTGGTACAATTGGTGAAAGTGTACACTGGTGCATTCTTTTGCACTAAAATTGGATATACTCCAAAAGCCTGAAAAACATGCTTAATCTTTTACTTAGTAATGCTGCATTTGGGATTTTTAAAAAGCTTATTTATTTGTTTGAAAAGAAGAGTGATAGAGAAGGAGAGAGATCTTTTATCTGCTGTTTCACTCCTCAAATGCCTACAACAGCAAGAGCTGAATCAGCCTGAAGCCAGGAGCTAGGAACTCCATCGAGGTCTCCCATGTGGGTGACAGAGACTCAAGTACTTGTGGTGTCATCTGATGCTTCCAAAGCACATTAACAGAGAGCTGGGTTGGAAGTGGAGTAGCCAGAACTCAAACCTGCACTCTGATATGGGATGCAGGTATCCCAATGGTGGTTTAACCTGCTGCACCACAATGCTTGCCCCATTGATTTGGGAATTTAATCTTAAGGAAGTAACTGCTTCAGTGCACAAAGCTGTATTTGTAAGATTGTTCATCAAAACGTCTTCTATTGCACAATAGGAAGACTATAATGTTAATGTACTATATATTTCTCTACTTAAAAAACCCAGAAGATAGGATTTTGGATGTTTCCACCATAAATAAATGTTAAATATTTGAAAAGATAGATATGTTTATCCTGATAGGACATTACACCATATCTACATATATCAAAACATCCCACAGTACCCCGTAAATATGTACATCTTTTCTATGTGAAAAATTTTAATAAACATAGTAAATAAAAACATTGTGGTTAATAATGCAAAACTAGAAATATACATATTAAAATAGCATTGACTGCATTACTTATAATCATACAACAAAGTGTATTACAGAAATGAAATATGATTCTGTCTGCCTATATTTATTAGTGTGGAAATATTCTTATGACATTATATAATATGGAAATGCAGGTTACCAAATATAGCATATTCCTATTTTAAATACGAATAATGAGATATAAGAAGAAAAAGCTTTGGATGGCTATTTAACAAAATATTAATAGTACTTATCACTAAGTGTAGGCATTTGGTGCAGCAGATAAGTTGCCACTTGGGACACCTGCCTTCCTTACTGGAGTGCCTGGGTTCAAGTACTACCTCCACTCCCGATTCCAGCTTCCCGCTAATATACACCCTGGGAGGCAGCATATGATGGCCCAAGTATTTGGTTCCCTGCCACCGACATGGGAGACCTGAACTGAGTTCTAGGTTCTTGCCTTGGATCAGGCCCAGCCTCAACAATTGCAGGCCTTTGGTGGAGTGAAACACCAGATAGAAGATCTTTCTCTGCTTGTTTCTTTGTTCTATCCCCACCACCCCTGCCTTTCCACTAAAATTAAAATAAATAAAAAATAGGGGCTGGCATTGTGGCATAACAAGTTATGCTGCTGCCTGCAACAACCAGCATCCCAAATGGAGGCCAGTTCAAGTCCTAGCTGCTCCACTTTTGATCTTCTTATGTGCCTGGGAAAGCAGCAGAAAAAGGCCCAAGTCCTTGGGCCCCTGGATCCACATGGGAGACCCGAAAGAAACTCCTGGCTCCTGGCTTTGACCTGGCAAAGCCCTGGCCTTTATGGCCATTTGGGGAGTGAATTAGCAGATGGAAGATCTCTTTATCCCTCTCTTTGTAATTCTGCCTTTCAAATAAATAAATAAAAAAAGTTAGGTTTAGAAAAAGATAAATAAGTAAAAATAAAAATTTTAAAAATTAATAAAAGGGAGAACCAGGGATATGAACACGCACAAAAATAACACTGAAGGATTGTTCACTGCAAAACTATTTATAATAGTAAAAAGTTAAAATACTAGCTCTTCAGTTAGGTTATTTTTTTGGTTTGTTTTTCAAAGTGTTTTTCCTACCATCTTAACTATTTTAAATTTTTTTTAAAAAGTATCTATTTTATTTATTGAAAGGCAGAGTTACAGAAAGAGAGAAAGAGACTGAGATCTTTCATCTTCTGTTTCACTCCCCAAATGGCCACAACAGCCGGGGCTGGACTAGGCTAAAGCCAGGAGCCTGGAATTCCATCTGGGTCTCCCACGTGGGTGGCAGGAGCCCCAGCACCTGGGCCATCAACTGCTGCTTTCCCAGGCACATTAGTAGGAGCTGAATCTGAAGTGGAGCTGCCTGGACTTGATTAGCACTCATATAAGATGCCGGTGTAGCAGGCAGCAGTTTAACCTGCTGCACTGCAATGCCAGCCCCTCTTAATCATTTTTAAATTTTATAGTTCAGTAGTAATAAGCATATTCACATTGATGTAAATTAGGGTATCTGTTAATAAATTATAGCATAATAACATTAAATGCATTGGTTTAGTTAAATTTTTAAGTTTCTATTTATTTGTTTTCATTTATTTGAAAGGCAGATCTGTATATCTATGTGTATGTGTGTATATATACATATATTTAGAGAGAGAGAGAGAGAGAGAGAGAAAGGCAGAGACAGACATAGATCTTCTATATATTGGTTCACTCTGAAAAAGCCTATAACAGCTTGTGCTGGGCCAGCCCAAAGGCAGGAGCCCAAAACTTAATCCAGGTCTGCCATATGGGTGACAGGGACCAAAGTGCTTGAGCTGTTTCCCAGGGTGTATAGATGAACTATTTTAGACGAAAATTTAATGACACAGAAGATGTTTACATATTATCAAATGACAAAAATAAGTTTATTAAATGATATGCATCATATGATTCCAATTTTTTTTAAGATTTATTCATTTATTTGAAAGGCAGAGAGAGAGAGAGAGAGAGAGAGAGAGAGAGGTCTTCCATCCGCTGGTTCACTCCCCAGATGGCCGCAATGGCAGGAGCTGTGCTGATCCGAAGCCAGGAGCCCAAGGACTTAGGCCATCTTCTGCTGCTTTCCCAGGCCATAGCAGAGAGTTGGCTTGGAAGTGGAGCAGCTGGGACTAGAACCAGCGCCCATACGGGATGCTGGCACTGCAGGTGGTGGCTTTACCAGCTAGGCCACAGCACCGGCTCCCCAATTTTGTTTTAAAGACTTATTTTTATAAGCATAGGTAAAACTAGCTTATTTATTTATTTTAATGTTTTTTAAATGTATTTTTATCTGCTTGAAAGGCAGAGCAGGCCAGTGTCATGGCAGAGGAGGTTAAGCCATTTGAGGCCTGTTCAAGTTCCAGTTGCTCCACTTTCTATCCAGCTCCCTGCTAGTGCACCTGGGAAAGCAGGGAAAGATGATCCAACTGCTTGGGACCCTGACACCCACATGGGAGACCCAGATAGAGTTTTGGACTCCTGGCTTTGGCCTGGCAGTCTTGGCAATTGCAGCCATTTGGGGAGTGAACCAGTGGATGGAAGATCTCTCTCTCTCTCTCTCTCTCTCTCTCTCTCTCTCTCTCCCTTTCTCATTCTCTGTAACTCTGTCTTTCAAATAAATAGATAAATCTTTTTTAAAAAGTAAAGCGACAGAGAAAGAGAGAGAGATTGTCCACCCAGGTTCACATCCCCAAATGCCTGCAACAGCTAAGGCAAATCCAGGTCAAAGTCAGATGCCTGAAACTCCATCCAGGTCTCCCACAAGCGTCGCAGGAATCCAAGCTCTTGAGCCACCATCTGCTGCCTCCTAGGCTGCATTAGTAGGAAGCTGGATCAGAAGTGGAATAGCTGGGATTTGAACAGACACTGACACAGGATGTGGGCACCGCAAGTAGGGGGTCAACCCACTGATCCACAATGGTCTGCCGCATGAAGGATTTATATAGAAATGTAAAATACAAAGGGGCTTAAAAAGTTTGTAGGCAAAATATAGTTAAAATATAAGTTTATTTTGATGCAAAATTTTTGAAATCCATGCCTAATTTTTTTGGATAACATACATTTTCATGAACTTTTTGAAGTACATATTTCTAGGTACTGTCATTACTGGTGATTATTTTAAAAATTTTTTTCAAGAAGCATGTATTACTTTTGTGCTCGATAGAAAAAAAGTTATGAGAGGCTTTTATCTCTAGAGTAATCAATTTTTGCTCATCTTCCTGTGCATCACAAATTGTCCATTAGACTGTAACTATCATGTGGGCAGAGATTAGGTTTTTTTTTCTTTTTAATTTCCCCTGGTACTTCCTGCCACATAGTGTTCTGCATTCAATAAATGTTGAATAACTGCACTCGTGCATATGCATACACATAAGGCTATGTACCTATGTGGGCATGCATATTTAAATATGTCAACCTCTTTCTCATTGGTAATGAGAAAAAAAAATAGAAGGCAGGTTTTTGGAATGTTCTTTAGGCCTTCTGTCCTATGTTGGGAAAGGAACAAGTCTCTGTACCTGCCCTGGCTAAGGGTACAGAGTGATCTTAATTAAAGATTTGAGGTCACACCGGTCAAGTTTTTCCATTTCAGTACAAGCAATCACTATCATGTACTATCTCTGCTTGGGTGAAATTGTGTCCAACTCTTCTGTCGTTCTGCTAATTAGCTTGTCTGAACACCTTACAGGGGATATTTAAATAAAAAGCTACATCCATTGCTGCTGGTGAATGGGCTGTCTACACCCGCTCTGGGCTCCTTGCTGCAGCCAGTGTTAAATAAGCTGAAGTGACAAGGACCTTGTCCTGTTGAGAGGCCGGCAAGTGCGACAGGTTTCAGATCTTTAGTCCCATTTCATTTGTCATCTCCAGGCCTCTATACATCAAAACTGAGATAAGAAGACAAAGTTTGTACTTCAGGATATCAGCAGGTGCCCAAGAGGGAGTGAGTGTTAAAATCTCAAACGACTAAATTATTAAAAGCTCTCAAACAGGCTCTTCAGAATCAGACAGCAGAGCTCAAGGATTTACACATTTGAGATCAGAAATAGGAGGACAGGATAAAGACCCAATTTGAACCCTTGATGATTTGATTTTTTGAAAAGAATTACGGCTATGCAAAGAGGGGCCTGGAAACTGAAGGACATTTTAAAGGCAGATTATGGCTTATCCTTAATTATAGCTGCAACTGAGCTGAGGAGATGGGCTGGGGCCTAATCATGACTCTGGCCCTCCCTCAGAGACACAGCAGGTAATCGAGTAAGGCTTCTTTTGCTTCTTCAAAGCCTCTGATAGAGAATTATTGATTCTGAAATCTCAGGGAGGAAATTTTTACACAGTAAAGTGGGCAGTTTCGAAATGTGGGCAGATTGACCAACTGTGAATTTATACTGCCTCATTATGTTAACCCATTGGAGACTGTATCTGGGGACATACTCATGCTACTCTCTTCTTACATATTTATTGGGCTATCAGGATATAGAATGTCACTATTAAAATCCAGAGTACCACACAGCAGACCTTGGCTTAATATTCCCCCTGCTCATCACCAAGCCCTGTAAGTCTCCCAGACTAAAATCCTGATGGCAGGAGCCCCACTCAGCACAGATCTAATAGCATACGGCACTAGTGAGGCTTTATGTGACTCAGCTTTACTTGTGACTCAAATTAACCAGAAAGTGTTACTTGTAAAGAGTTAAAACCCTAACCCACTATAAGGTTCACCAACCATAACAGATAATATATTGGGAGTGATATCTGCTAAGAATCCTGTACTTTGCATTCTCTGGGAAGCTGCAGGGGGTACCCTTGTGAAGAAAAAAGGGGACTGGTCCAAGACTCAGTAAGAATTACAGGATTTCTAAGTCATATATTTACTAAAATAAAACTTTCTTGGTCCAAAAGTCAACAGCCCTATGCATATTCTTGTCTTGTGAACTTCCTATGCTAGTGGTAAAGTCTATACCTTTGTACAGTTTACTCAAAGCCTCTAATCTACTGGCTCCTTCCTCAGTCTCATTCTTGCACAAAATATATATTCTTATATTCTTAGATGAATGACTAATTGAGTCTAGAAAGATGGTGTATCTCAGTGCCTGCTGGTGTTAAATTCAGTATAAGTGGGGCAGGTTAAGTCACCACCTGCAATGCTAGCATCCCATATGGGTGCCAGTTTGAATCCTGGCTGCTCCATTTCTCATCCAGCTCCCTGTTAATGCACCTGCGAAAGCATTGGGCCCCTACACCCATGTGGGAGAACCAGAAGAAGCTCTCAGCTCCTGACTTTGGACAGGCTCAGCTCTTGCTGTTGTGGCCATTTGGAGAGTGAACCAGCAGATGGAAGCTCTCTCCCTCCCTGTCAACTCTGCCTTACAAATGAATAAATAAATCTTAAAAAAATTCAGTATAAGTGAGCTTTCTGAATTCAGTTCTTTTTAAAAAATGTAATTATTTGTTAATTTTATTTGAAAAGCAGAACAACAGAGAGAAAGATCTTCCACTTGCTGGTTCACCCCCCAAATGGCTGCAATGGCTGGGGCTGGACCAGGAAGCCAGGAACTCCATCTGCATCTCCCACATGGGTGGCAGGGGCCCCAATACTTGAGCCATCATTCTCTCCCTTCCTAGGTGCATTAGTAGGGAACTAGATTGGAAGCAGAGGAGCTGAGACTCAACCAGCACTCCCATATGAGATGCTGATGTCACAGACAGTGGCTCAACCTGCTGTGCCACAACGTCAGTCCCTTCTTCTTCTTCTTTTTTTTTTTTAATCTTTATTTACTTATTTGAAAGGCCTCTAGAGCAACAGAGAGACAGGGAGAAAGAGCAAAAGAGAGATCCCAAATGTAGTCTTATCTTAAAATTTGTGGCTAACTATAGAGAGTAGATCCTTGAAAATCAAAGTTTGTCTAGAAGTGACCCCTGAGCATCTGACCTCTTACCCAAGCACCTTGTCCTATCTGTTGTTGTTCTCTACTTGTAAAGAAAGTGAAACTATCCATGAAGGAAGGAATTTGCTTTCATTTCCCAATCTACACAAAACATGAAACTAAAAGGAATTTCATAACAAGACAGCTTCAAAGGCTTCATGGAAAATTCCCATGATGGTTTTTTCTGTGTAGTTTCACCTTTACCAATATATATATATATGAACTACTTTTTGCATATGTGTTTCTCATGCCATAAATATCAGAAGCATAATGTATATACATTTATACACTGCTAACATGCATTTAGAAATTTTCCATCAATAAATGATCTATATAAATTGACAACTTTTAGGCAAATTTAATTTAAAACTATATCTTTGACATGATTAGAATCAATTAATATATTTTATATCTAGATTAGTCCTCCTTTCATTGAAAATATTTCACATTTGAATCAAAGGTAAGTTCTGAATTATTTCATTAGTTCTCAGATGCAAATTTCCCAAATCTCAAGTTTCTGAAGAGAATACCTGGAGATTCAGCAAAATAAGTAGCATAGGGGCAAAATTGTGGTGCAGGGGATTCCAAGATGGTGGAATAGGGAACGGCATACTGCTCCAGGCTAGGAGTAAACAGTTAAAAAAAATGCAGGGGGCTGGCGCTGCGGCTCACTTGGCTAATCCTCTGCCTGCAGTGCCGGCACCCTGGGTTCTAGTCCCGGTTAGGGTGCTGGATTCTGTCCCGGTTGCTCCTCTTCCAGAGTCCAGCTCTCTGCTGTGGCCCGGGAGTGCAGTGGAGGATGGCTCAAGTGCTTGGGTCCTGCACCAGCATGGGAGACCAGGAGGAAGCACCTGGCTCCTGGCTTCGGATTGGTGCAGCACGCCAGCCGTAGCAGCCATTTGAGGGGTGAACCAACAGAAGGAAGACCTTTCTCTCTGTCTCTCTCTCACGGTCTAACTCTGCCTGTCAAAAAAAAAAAAAAAAAAAAAAAAAACAAACAACCATACAACTTAAAAAAAAAGTGCAGGAAGGACATTCTCAGGAGAAAGTTACAGAGAAAACCGCATTGGAAACTCTAAAGAATGAAGAGCAATACCATGGATCAGTGTGGAAGGCATGAATGTACAGCACAAACACAGGCACAACACATGACCCCAGCAGCCGAGAGCCAGAGAAAGCACCAGCTTTGGAGACTGAGGTGAGCTCAGACTGCAGCAATTCCACTGGTGATATAGGCAGAAGGAGAGTGTGACCTGAGTCCAGCCTGGAGCCCTAAGGGGGAGAGAGTACCCATGGACCCAGTTACAAAAAGGTGCACATTTCTCTTATACCATCCCCCCAACAATGGCGCCTGGCAACTGGCTGAGAGAGGGTGGGTGCCATTTTGGGCACAAGTGGCCGCTGTGCACACTCCCACAGCAACTGGCTGAGACAAGATGCCATCTTCTCAGCAGTACTGGCAGCAGCCCCTCCAATGCAGGCACCTGGCAACCAGCAGTGAGAAGGCAACATCTGGTCAGTGGCTTTTATGCACACATGTGATCCAGAGAGTCTAGCAGAAGGAAAAATCCACATTCTCCACTGACTTTGAGTCTGACTAGGAGGATGGACAGGGTGCTGAGCACCCACATAGGACTGTGAGATTCCCCCAGCCTCCCAACATACCACAGGCTCTGGGACTGTAACTTCCTAGGTGGAGCACCCATGGGCAGCTGGCTCTGGGAACATCTCTGCCTCTCTATGGATGGGACAGGCCAGTAGAGTGGAGCAGATCCTCAGCTCTGTGGGATCCCTGTGTACTAAGGAGCCCCGTGTACTGAGACTGTAGGAATTCTGTGACTGCATGAGGGGCACAGGGTGTATTTGGGTCTCTGGGGCAATAAATGTGAGCGGGTCCACATGCTCAGAACTCCCTGATTGCCTGGGATGGGTCATTGCAGTGGGATCTGTGCTCAATCTGAGGACTGCACAAATCCTTTGTGAAGTTGATACAGAGGCATGGATGAGCATTGTACACACTGAAGGCAATGATCACCTTGGAAGAAAGGAGGTGAGGGTGTGATTACACCAACAGAGGTGACCATTCACCCCCTTCTGTTAACAAGAGGAGATCTATCACCCCCAACTTGAATGTTACTCTGGATACTTGCCCCACCCTGGAGCACTGACCAGAGCTCCTTGGCCACACCCAGCACATACCGTTGAGTATTCACTAAAAGAACAGACATTCCACTAAGCCACAGAGGAACAGTTCAAAGATAAAAGCCATCAGAGGAAAAAACCAACAAATATTTCCACAAATGCCTAAAGTAAATGCAGAAATTCAAGAAATAAGAATAAGGAAGACAACATGACCTCCTCAAAGGAATACAACACTTCAATATTAGAATGTGAAGATGAAGAATTCAATAGGTCAAATAAAAAATACAGTGGAAAGCCTTAATAACAGAGTTGGTGAGGCAGAAGAAAGAATATCTGAGCATCTGAGCTAGAAAATAAATATTTAGAAAATTTTCAATCAGAACAAAACAACAAAAATTAAAAAACAATGTTGGAGATTTATGGGATACTATCAAATGACCCAATATATAGGTCTTAGGAGGTCCAGAAAGTGTGGAAAAAGAAAATGGATTAGAAGGTCTATTCAGTGAAATAATTACAGAAAACTTCCCTAGTTTGGAGTAAGAAAGAGACATCCAAGTACAGGAGGCACACAGAACTCCTTATAGACAGGACCAGAAAAGATCTTCACCACAACACATTTTAGCCAAACTTTCAACAGTTAAACTTAAAAAAAGATTCTAAAATGTGCATGAGAGAAATGACATTACTTTCAGAGGATCTCCAAATTAGAGCTGATTTCTCATCAGAAACCTTATAGGCCAGGAGAGAATGGAGATACATAGTCCAAGTCTTAATAGAAAAAAATTGTCAACCCAGAATATTGTACCCTGGAAAGCTCTCACTTATGAAGGAAGGTGAAATAAAGATCTTCCATAACAAACAGAAATAGAAAGAATTTTTCACTGCTCGGTCCATCTTACAAAAGATGCTTAAGGATGTGCTACACACAAAAGCACAGAAAGACAGTCATCATTATGAAAGAAGGTAAAGGCAGAAAAATCTCCGAGCAAAGTTCAAAGGAAATCCAAAGCAAACAACAGGAATATTTACAGGAAAATGGCAAGGCCAAGTTGTAATTTATCAATAGTAATGGTGAATTTAAATGGCCTAAACTCTCCAATTAAAAGATACAGGCTTGGCCGGTGCCACGGCTCACTAGGCTAATCCTCCGCCTAGCGGCGCCGGCACACCGGGTTCTAGTCCCGGTTGGGGCGCCAGATTCTGTCCCGGTTGCCCCTCTTCCAGGCCAGCTCTCTGCTGTGGCCCGGGAGTGCAGTGGAGGATGGCCCAGGTGCTTGGGCCCTGCACCCCATGGGAGACCAGGAGAAGCACCTGGCTCCTGGCTCCTACCATCGGATCAGTGCAGTGTGCCGGCCGCAGCGCGCCGGCCGCGGCGGCCATTGGAGGGTGAACCAAGGGCAAAGGAAGACCTTTCTCTCTGTCTCTCTCTCTCACTGTCCACTCTGCCTGTCAAAAAAAAAAAAAAAGATACAGGCTGAGGCTGGCACCATGGCATAGTGGGTTAAGCCTCTGCCTGTGGCACTGGCATCCCATATGGGCACCAGTTCAAGTCCCGGATGCTTCTCTTCCAATCCAGTTCCTTTCTTATGGCCTAGAAAAACAGCAGAAGATGGCACAAATGCTTGAATCCCTAAACTGGCATGGGAGACCCAGAAGAAACTCCTGGCTCCTGGCTTCAAATTGGCTCAGCTCCAGCTGTTGTGGCCATTTGGTGAGTGAACCAGTGGATGGAAGACCTTTCTCTCTGTCTCTCCTTCTCTCTTTAACTCTACCTCTCAGATAAATAAAGAAATCTTTAAAAAAAGATACAGGCTGGCTGAATGGATTAAAAAACAAGACCCATCTATTTGCTGCCTACAAGAAACACATCTCGCCAACAAAGAAACACATAGACTGAAAGTGAAAGGATGGAAAAAGATATTCCATGCTAATGGAAAGCAGAAACGAGCAGGTTTAGGTATCCTAATATCAGACAAAGTAGACTTTAACATAAAAACTGTTAAAAGAGACAAAGTCACTATGTAACAATGAAGGGATCAGTTCAACAGGAAGATGTGACTATAATAAATGTGTATGCACTGAATTCCAGGGAGCCTGGAGATTTAAAACAAATAGTAAAGTAATGGTGACTTCAACACCACACTTTCAGCAATGGACAGATCAATTAGACAGAAAATCAACAAAGAAACAACAGAGCTAATCTACACTATGGACCAGATGGACCTAACTGTTATCTACAGAACCTTTCATCACACAATTGCAGAATACACATTCTTTTCATCAATGCATGGGAACATTCTCCAGGCTAGATCATATCTTAAAGCAAGTTTCAGCAAATTTTTAAAAATCGAAATCATACCATACTCCTTTTCTGACCACAATGGAATGAAGCTGGAGATTAACAACTCAAGAATCTCAAGAATATATGCAAACACCTGGAGACTGAACACCATGCTCCTGATGAACAGGGGGTCATAGAAGCAATCAAAAGAGAAATAAAAAAAATTCTGGAAATGAAAGAAGATGACAATCCAACATATCAAAACTTTCAGGATACAGCAAAGGAGTTTCAAAAGGGAAGTTTATAGCAGCTGGTACATAGGTCAATAAATTGGAGGGGCCAGTGCTGTGATGTAGTAAGCTAAGCCTCTGCCTGTGGCACCAGCATCCCATATGGGCTGGCTGCTTTTCTTCTGATCCAGCTCTCTGATATGGCCTGGGAAAGCAGCAGAAGATGGCCCAAGTGCTTGGGCCCCTGCAACCTCGTGAGAAACCGGGAAGAAGCTTCCTGGCTCCTGCCTTCAGATCGGTGCAGCTATGGCCGTTGCAGGCATTTGAGGAGTGAACCAGCAGATGGAAAACCTTTCTCTCTGTCTCTCCCTCTCTCTGTCTATAACTCTACCTCTCAAATAAATAGTCTTAAAAAAGTATAATACCATATTATGATAAATATTATTAAAAAAGAAATTGGAAAAGCACCAAATTAATGAGCTATTAATTCATCTCAAGACCAATAAAAACAACAACAAACCAAACCCAAAATTAGTAGGAGAAAATAATTAAAATTAGAAGAAATAAACAAAATTGAAACAAAAAAATACAAAATATCAGTGAAAGGAAGAGCTTGTTTTCTGAAAAAAAAAAAAAAAAAAGCAAAACTCATACACCATTGGCCCAACTAATCAAAAAAAGAGGGAGAAGACTCAAGTCAGTAAAATCAGAGATGAAAGGGGCTAGTGCTGTGGTATAGCAGGTAAAGCTGTCACCTGCAGTGCTGGCATCCCATATGGGAAACAGTTCTAGTCCCAGCTGCTCCACTTCCCATCCAGCTCTCTGCTATGGCCTGGTAAAGCAGTAGAAGATGGCCCAAGTTCTTGGGCCCATGCACCCACATGGGAAGACCTGGAGGAAGCTCCTGCCTCCTGGCTTCAGATTGGCACAGCTCCGGTCATTGCAGCCAACTGGGGAGTGAAAGAGCAGATGGAAGACATCTCTCTCTCTGCCTCTCCTTCTCTCTCTGTGTATGACTATGACTTTCAGATAAATAGATAAATGTTAAAAAAATCAGAGATGGAAAAGAAACATAACAACAAATACCACAAAAATAAAGAGAATTATCAGGAGTCAATACAAAGTGCTATATACCAACAAATCAGAAAATCTAGAAGAAATGGATAGATTCCTGGGCACATACAATTTACCAGTACTGAGTCATGAGACATAGAAAATGGAACCAAGCCAATAACCAACATGGAGACTGATTCAATAATAAAGACCCCACTCCCCACTCCAACAAAGAAAAGCCCAGGACTGGATGGCTTCATTGCCAAATTCTATCAGACTTCTTTTTTTTTTTTTTTTTTTGGACAGGCAGAGTGGACAATGAGAGAGAGAGAGACAGAGAGAAAGGTCTTCCTTTTGCCGTTGGTTCACCCTCCAATGGCCGCCACGGCCGGTGTGCTGCAGCCAGCGCATCGCGCTGATCCGAAGCCAGGAGCCAGGTGCTTCTCCTGGTCTCCCATGCGGGTGCAGGGCCCAAGCACTTGGGCCATCCTCCACTGCACTCCCGGGCCACAGCAGAGAGCTGGCCTGGAAGAGGGGCAACCGAGACAGAATCCGGTGCCCCGACCGGGACTAGAACCCGGTGTGCCAGTGCCACAAGGCGGAGGATTAGCCTATTGAGCCGCGGCGCCAGCCCAGACTTCTTTTTTATTTTAGTTTTTAAGATTTACTTATTTATTTGAAAGGCATAGGTACAGAGAGACAGAAGGAGGGAGTGAGGGAGGGAGGCCTCAAATGGCCACAATGGCTGGAGCTGGACTAGTCCAAAGCCAGGAGCTATCAGCTTCTTCTAGGACTCCCATGTGGGTGCAGGGGCCCAAGCACTGGGGCCATCTCTGCTGCTTTCCCAGGTGCACTAGCAAGGAGCTGGATCAGAAGTGGACCAGCGGAAACTTGAACCAGCACCCATATGGGATGCTGGCACTGGAAGCAGAGGCTTAATCTTCTATGCCACAGTGCAGGCCCCTCTACCAGACTTTTAAAGAAGAACTAATTCCAATTCTTCTCAAGCTATTCAAAACAATTGAAAGGAGGGAATCCTCCCAAACTCTATCTATGAAGCCAGCATCAACTTAATTCCTAAACTTGAAAAAGAAAAAACAGATAAAGAGAACTATAGACCAATATCCTTGACTTACATAGATGCAAAAATGCTTAATATAATACTAGCTAATAGAATCCAACAGCATATCAGAAAAATCATTCACTTGGACCAAGTGGTATTTACCCATGGTATATATACAGTGATGGTTCAATATTCGCACATCAATAAATGTGATACAGCATATTAACAAACTGAAGAATAAAAACTATATGATTATCTCAATAGATGCAGAGAAAGTATTTGATAAAATATAACATCCTTTCATGATGAACACCTTAAGCAAACTGGGTATAGAAGGAACACTCCTCGATACAATCAAGGCAATCTATGACAAACCCACAGCCAGCATTTTATTGAGTGGAGAAAAGTTGGAAGCATTCTCACTAAGATCCAGAACCAGACAAGGATGCCCGCTCTCACCATTGCTATTCAATATAATCCTGGAAGTTTTAGCCAGAGTCATTAGGCAAGAAAATGAAATAAAAAGAAAACAAATTGGAAAGGAGGAAGTCAAACTATCCCTATTTGCAAATGACATGTGTATAGGGGAACCAAAAGACTCCATTAAGAGAGTATTGGAACTCGTAAAAGGGTTTGGTAACATAGCAGGATGTAAAATTAACACACAAAAATCAATAGCCTTTGTATACATAGATAATGCCACGGCTAAGAAAGAAATTCTAAGATCAATCCCATTCAAAATAGCTACAAAAATTTAATACTTTGGAATAAATTTATCCAAGGATGTCAAAGATCTCCATGGTGAAAATTACAAAACATTAAAGAAAGATATAGATGAAGACACAAAAATGGAAAATTTTTCCATGTTTGTGGAAGGAAGAATTAATATTCTCAAAATGTCCATATTACTGAAAATCAATTTACAGATTCAATGCAAACTCAATCAAATTACCAATGGTATTCTTCTCAGATCTAGAAAAAGCAATGCTAAAATTCATATGGAAACAGAGACCCAAATAGGTAAAGCAATTTTATACAACAAAAACAAAGCCAGAGGCATTACAATACCATATTTCAAGACATAATACAATGCAGTTATAATCAAAACAGCCTGGTACTGGCAAAAATTAGACATGTAGACCAGTGCAACAGAATGGAAACTCCAGAAATCAATCCACACATCTATAATTAACTTATTTTTGACAAAGGAGCTAAAATCCACTCCTGGAGCAAGGACAGTCTCTTAGACAAATGGTGCTGGGAAAACTAGATCTCCGTGCACAGAGGTATGAAACTAGAACCCCACCTTACACATTACACAAAAACCCACTCAAAATGGATCAAAGACCTAAATTTATGACCCGATACCATCAAATTACTAGAGAACATTGGGGAAACTCTGCAAGACATTGGCATAGGCAAAGACTTCTTAGAAAACACCCAGAGGCACAGATAATCAAAGCCAAAATTGACAAATGGGATTACAGCACGTGGAGAAACTTCTGTTTTGCAAAAGATAGATTCAGCAAAGTGAAGAGGCAGCTGACAGAATGGGAGAAAAAACGCACATCAAAATCACAGTGAGGTTTCACTTCACCCTAGGTAGAATGGCTCTCATACAGAAATCAACAAATAAACAAATGCTGGCAGGATGTGGGGAAAAAGATACCCTAATCCACTGTTGATGAGAATGCGAACTGGTGCAGCCACTGTGAAAAACAGTATGGAGATACCTCAGAAATCTTAAAATACATCTACTATATGACCCAGCCACCACACTCCTGGGAATTTACCCAAACACAATGAAATCAACATATGAAAGAGTTATCCATATCCCTATGTTCATTGCAGTTCAATTCATAATAGCTAACATATAGAATCAACTCAGATGTTGATCAATTGAGGACAGAGTAAAGAAATTATGGTATATATACACTGTGGAGCAGTGTACTCAGCAATGCTTAACAATAAGTAAAAATAAAAAATGAAATCCTGGTTTTTTTTTGGCAACAAAATGGATGTAACTGGAAGCCATTATACGTAGTGAAATAAGCCAGTCCCAAAAAGACGAATATCATATGTTTTCCCTGATCTGTGGTAACTAACATAGTATATCAGTAATATATTGGAGTGAAGTTGACATTTGAGATTAGATGATTGTTTACAGCTCTTTACTGTTGAGGAATAGTGTTTTCTTTCTTCATACTATTTGTTGAACTCTTTACTTGGTGTAGAGTTAATCTCATGAGTATAGAGTAAACTGAAAAAAGATCTTTGTAAAAATTAAAAGTGGGAATAGGAGAGGGAGGAGGAGGAATGGCGAGATCGTGGGTGGGAGGGAGATTAGGGTGGGAAGCATCATTATGTTCCTAAATCTATACATGAAACACACGAAAGTTGTGTATCATAATAAACTTTTAAAAATAAACAAATATATGATATAAATTTTTTTTAAAGAAGAAATTGTGCTCAGTGGGATAAGCTGCCGCCTACGAGGCCACATCCCATATCAAAGTGCCACTGATAGTCCAGGCTGTTCAGTTTCCAGTGCAGCTCCCTGCTAATATTCCTGGGAAAACAGGTAAAGGTGGCACAAGTATTTGAAGATGAAATAATCTTATATTTAGATGGCAGCCATCTGGGGAGTGAACCAACAGAAGGAAGACCTTTCTGCCTCTCCCTCTCACTGTCTGTAACTCTCTCAAATAAATAAATAAAATCAATTAAAAAATGAAATCTATAAGAACCTTCTATGTGCCCCACACTTGTACATATGGTGGGTGAGAGACACGGACTACACAGGACCAGTCCTCGCTCTCAGGAACACCACCTCCTCAGGGAAGAGGCAAGACTGCTGGGAAGACACCCATCCCAGCCTCCACGCCCTCACCACACTCCACAGCCTCCACATTTCTCTGTCTCAACCCAGCCTGGATGCCAGTCGGACTCCAGTCAGAGCTCCCGTGTCCCGAGGGAAACGCGGTCTGGGCTCCTGAGAACACCGCGTTTCTCATCCCGCACACGGAGTCCCCCGCCCCGCCCCGCCCCGGGATCTCCCTCTCACCGTTCAAGCCTCCTGAGTAGACACCGACGCGCCCTGCACCCGCACACGTTCTCCAGACAGCCGCCTGCCTTCTGTCAGGACGCTCCTTCCCCAGCAGCGCTCTGCCCTCAGAGATGCTCTCCTCAGACACTTTCGCGCCCACAGGCAGGCGCCGGCTCCAACGTCCTGATGATCCCTCAGGGAACGCCTCAACCCCTCGGGGAACGCCTACTTCCGTGGGGCTTCCACCCTCGGGCTGCCGGGACGCACAGTATCCAGCACGTTGGGCTTGGGCAGTGGTGGTCTGGTCTTCCAGCTCTTCCTGTGGACGTGGACCTGGCCTCGTCCAACTTTCCGCCAGGGGACGGGCATCCACCAGGTGTTTCTGGGGTGGCTGAGAGAGTAATGGCGATTCTGGGGAAAACGGCCCCAGTACTGCTGATGCCTGCAATTCCCTTATCCATGTATTGTTTTTTCATTACATTTCTCACAAACTTCCTATCCCCCCCTTATTTGTTTTGTAATTTTAAAAAAGGATTTATTTATTTATTTGCAAGGTGTAGTTACAGAGAGACAGAGAGGCAGAGAGAGAGAGAGAAAGAGAAAGAGAGAATGAGAATCTTCCCTCTATTGATTCACTCCCCAAATGACTGCAATGGCTGGAGCAGAGCCAATCTGAAGCCAGGAGCCAGGAGCATCTTCCTGGTCTCCTTTTGGGGTGCAGGGGTCCAATGACTTCTTCTGTAGTAAGTTTCTGTTTTTAAAGATTTTTTATTTGAGAGGCCGAGTTCCAGAAAGTCAGAGGGAGGGATGGAGGGGGAGAGAGAGAGAGAGAGACAGAGACAGACAGAGACAGAGAGAGAGAGAGAGAGAGGTCTTCCATCTGCTGGTTCACTCCCCAGATGACCACAACGTCCAGAGCTGAGCTGGTCTTGAAGCCAGGAGCCAGGAGCTTCTTCCGGGTCTCCTACGTGGGTGCAGGGGCCCAAGGACTTGTGCCATCTTCTATTGCCTTCCCAAGCCATAGCAGAGAGCTGGATGGGAAGTGGAGTTGCTGGGACTCTGACCGGCACCCATATGGGATGCAGGCGCCACAGGCAGCGATTCTACCCACTGCGTCACAGCGCTGGCCCCTCTAGTAAGTTTTTGAAAGACAGAAATTTGTGTTCTCCAAATTTGTTCTTTTTCAGTATGCTTTCTGCTTATGCTCCTTTGAATATCCATATGCAATTTAGGATTAATTTGTCAATTTCTGCTTAGAAGAAAGCTGGGATTTTGATGGGAATTGTGCTGTATATGTAGGTCAATTTGGGTAGTACTGCTGTCTTAGCAATATTTATGTCGTTTGATCCAAGAACATGGGTTGTCTTTAATTTCTTTTGATAATATTTTGTAGTTTTCAGTGTTCAAATCTCATACTTCTTTAAATTAATTGCTAAGCATTCTTTTTGATGCTATTGTTGATAGGAATTATTTTCTTAATTTTATTTTCATATTTTATTGATTAGATCAGTGCAATAGATTTTTGTATATTCATCTTTGTATTCTTCAACTTTACTAAACTCATTTTTAGGTTTTGTTCATTTAAAAGGCAAAGTGGCAGAGACAAAGAGAGACAGAGACAGAGAGAGAGAGGGATATTTCTTCTGCTAGCTTACCCCCCAAGTTCCCCCACAACTCGGGCTGGGACAGGTTTAAGCCAGGATCCAGGAACTCCATCCAAGTCACTCACCCAAGTACTTGGGCCATCACGGGTTGCCTTCCCAGGTACATGAGCAGAAAGCTGGGTCAGGACTGAGGAGCTGAGAATCTAGTTGGCACTCTGATATGGGATGCTGGCATCCCAAGTGACAGTTTCACCCACTGCACTAAAACATCTGTCCCACTAAACTCGTTATTAGTTGTAATAGTTTTGGAGGAGATTTTAAGATATTTTCTAATTATAAGATTATTTCATCTTCAAATACACTTTTTATTCTACCTCTTCATTCTGGGTGTCTTTTATTTCATTTTCTTGCCTAATTGCCTTGGCTGGAGCTTCCAGTACAATGGTGCATACAAGTGGTGAGGGAGACATCGTCGTCTTGCTCCTGACCTTAGAGGGCTGTTTTTCATTCATTCACCATTCAGTATGAAGGAGCTGTGGTTCTTATTGTAGATGTTCTTCACCATATTGAAGAAGTGAGCTTCTATTCTTAATGAGTTTAGTATATTTCTCCATGAAAGCTTGTTTGATTTTATCAGATGCTTTTCCACTTTTCTTGAGAGGATCCTGTGAGTTTTGTCCATTATTAATAACAGCATCATGTGATTGAATCTTATATCTAAAGCAATCTCACATTTTTAGCATATATCCGTTTGATCATGTACAGAATCCTTTATATGTGTTTCGGATCTTGGTTGATAGTTTTAAAACATTTTTATTTGCTTTTATTTTCATTTATTTATTTATTTTAAGATTTATTTTAGGCCAGCGCTGCGGCCTAGTGGGTAAAGCCACTGCTTGCAGTGCCAGCATCCCATATGGGCTCCAGTTCAAGTCTTGGCAGCTCCACTTCTGACCCAGCTCTCTGCTATGGCCTGGGAAAGCAGCAGAAGAAGTCCTTGGGCCCCTGCACCCATGTGGGAGACCTGGAGGAAGCTCCTGGCTCCTGGCTTCGGATTGGCCCAGCTCTAGCCATTGTGGCCAATTGGGGAGTAAATCAGTGGATTTACAGCTTCAACATTTTGATTTTTAAGAATAATTTCTATGCCTTTGTTGATATTTTCTTTTTATTGAGATACTGTCATCATACCATCCTTTAATTCATTATGGAAGGTTCCATTAGTTCTTTGTAGCTGCTTTGAGATCTTTGTCTCTTACAGTTGACATCTAGGCCTTCCTACTGACAGTTTCTGTTTTCTGCTTTTCTTTCCTGTGTTTTTCCCCCCAAAACCAGAATATTTATACTACGAAAATGAAGTTAAAGTGCACCAGATACATCGTTCACACACAGTTATTGCAGTTGGCAGCCTGGAGAAAGTGGGACCCAAGGTGCAGTTATCTAAGGGAACAAATAAATAAAACTGCATTGGCCCAGAATGGGGTGGGAATGAGCTGAAGAGCAGTAGGTCTGCAGCTGTTCCCCAACCACCCTTTTTGCTGATCATCACAACCCATTGCTTGGGACAGTTCCCAGCACCCTATCTCAGAGTTGCGTTATGAGGAAACAAGATGTGCAAAACCCTGCCTTAACTCCTGAGAGAGTCCCTCCGGCAGAATGTTACTGGCTTGTGGGTTGGGTCCAGTAATCTTATCCCACAACTGATCTTTTCACCCCAGTGAGGGAAGAATTATTATTCCATATACTTCCTTGAAAGGAAAACAACTTCCCAATCCAGGCTATTTTCTAAAGCTGGAGATTTTGAATGTGGGGCCTCAGATAAAGCATGTAGGTTTTAGGGTGATGTCCTCCCCAAAGCCCTTATTTGCATTTGGATACACCGTGGTTGGAATTCCTTTGCCTCACTCCTTCCTCCCTACAAGGGGGCAAAAGGGGTGATGTTGTGAACCCCAGCCTGAGTTACATGGCAGTGCCAGCTCCCACCAACCCACCCTGTCCCCACTTTCTCCATTCTGTGGCTGATGCTTGCTTCTTGAAACTCCCCGATAGCAAAAGAACAGCCCCCACCCACTGTGGCTCATTCTGGACCTCAGGGAGCAGGGTGGGGCTGTGGATCTCTTCTTTCTTCATCTTCCCGGAAGTGGGCTGCCTTTCCCCAGAATCTGGTGGCATGCTGGGTCTTTGGGGCCCAAGGCCACCATATAGTTGATGCTCTGTCTGAGGTAGCACTTCTTGGGCTGGGGTGGCAGTTTGTATTCCTTGGCACGCTGGTCTAGACCACCACAGTTGCGACATCTGTCTCCCTTAGATCTGTGTCTCTGCATGTTTGGCCCCTTTGGCCATCTCTCACTCCCAGTACAGAACTCCACACCAGGCCCAGTGACATGGATGCATTCCAGGCTCTTGGCGGACTTCTTGATGGTGAACTTCAGCACTTTACCCTCCTTCAGACTCTGGAAGCCGTCCATATGCAGCTTATTCTGGTCCACGAAGACGTCCATGAAAGGTGTAGGGGTCGAGCGTGACCCAAGAGCGGGAAGTCATTGACAGGAAGCGAAGTTCAAGCTTGAGAGCAGGTTAAACCACTTACAAATACTGGCCGGTATAGCAGCCGCAGCTCATTCGCCGCTCAGGCCACTTACTCTGGCACCTGCTCGGCCACCTTTTCTGCCACCTTGGTGCACCCACGTACAAACTGTTGGCTGGACACGGGGCCCATGATCTTCTGCAGAGCCTGTGGCCCCTGGCCCCAGTCAGGTGGTTGCTGGCCCCAGAGAAGTCCTCCTGTGTTTTTTACATATCTCATTTTTTAAGTACTGAGCATTCATATATATTTATATTTATGATATATATTATCTAGATAGATAATAATACATTTAGATCATACATTGTAGCAACTCTAGTTACTGACCCAGCCTTATCCAGTTTGTTGTTTTTGTTGTTTATTTTCTTAGTGATATGGATAAACTATTTTTTATATTTCTTTATTTTTGGATAACTTCATTTAGTGAGGTCTGTTCCTCCTCTCCCCCTGCCATGTACAGACTTTAATGCGTGCGATCACCCTTAAGAAGACAGGTTTTTGTGGGGCTCTCTTTGTCTCTTTACCTGATCTTTCTGTTAAGCTGTCTCTATGGGTAGCACTTAGAGCTGTTAGGCACCACTAATTGCTGGCTAATTGCTCCACTTTTATCAACAATGCCCTGTGGTATAAATTGCTCAGTGTGATTTGGTTAGGTTTGGGCCCCTTGGCAGAGATAGTTTTTGTTGCCAGCTTTTGAGTTTTGTTTTGACTTCAGGAGGGCTTTTCTTTGCTCATTTTTCTGGCTCCATGGTAAACTGTCCATTAGATCAGCTTGTCCTCCTGGAGCAACTCGCTGCTTTTTGATTGCTTGCCCCCCAAATCTCCACTGTTTTGAGAGCCCACCTTGGCTTGAACTTCCTCTCTCTGTGTTCCAAACAGGGAATTCCAATGGGGAGAGCGTCAGAAATGTCTGTTATTCCAGCTCATCCCTCCTCCTGGGCAACAGCAGAGCTGAGTGTGGGACTGATGGTCTGTTTCTCTGAGAGCCACACCTTCTTTACAAGCAGAGTGTCTTGCCTGTGGAATGTAGCGATTATCCTTTGAGATAGGGTGAGCATGATCCAGGCCCAGTATTTTTGGCTGCCATGCCTGGGTTAGAGCTTTCATCCTATGAATTACAGATGGCTGGGAAAGGGAGTCCCAAATCCCTCCAAGCACACTTGGTTGGAACAGAGCTGCTGTAACATGGAGCCAAGGAGAATGTACAAGGCCAGTGGCTTGCTCCTTCTAGGGAGAAGCCCCATCTTTTTTGCTGTACTTGCTCAGAGTGGGGCTTCCATTGTTGAGCTTGAGACTCTTGCTGCTTTTACTAAGATTTAGTAGACTTTCTTGAATAAATGTCACTGTATTTGCTCTATGCCCTTGAGACAGTTTCCAAAGACTTTAAATAGCTGTTTTAAAAAACAGTTTTTACCAGTTATGGTTTATCTCTGGGGAAAAGGTCTATGGAGCATTTTATGCCTCTCTTCTAGAAATGATCTCTCTGTTCAGCATTTGACAAAATGTCACACTGTTTTCCAGAGTGGCTGTACCATTTTACATTCTTGTCATCAATGTAGGAGAGCCAAGTTTCTCTGCAGCTTCACCAGCATTTTTTATAGAAATCTTTTATTTAATAAATATAAATTTCATAAGTACAACTTTTGGATTATAGTGGTTCTTCCCCCATACCCACCCTCCCACACCCAGACCATCCCGTCTTCTACTCCCTCTCCTATCCCATTCTTCATTAAGACTCATTTTTAATTATCTTTATATACAGAAGATCAACTCTATACTAAGTAAAGATTTCAACAGTTTGCACCCACATGGACACACAAAGTATAAAGTACTTTTTGAAGACTAGTTTTACTGTTAATTCTCATAATACAACACATTAAGGACAGAGATCCTACATGGGGAGTAAGTGCACAGGGACTCCTGTTGTTGATTTAACATTTGACACTCTTATTTATGGAGTCAGTGATCACCCGAGGCTCTTGTCATGAGCTGCCAAGGCTATGGAAGCTTCTTGAGTCCACAAACTCCAACATTATTTAGAGAAGGCCATAATCGAAGTGGAAGTTCTTTCCTCTCTTCAGAGAAAGGTACCTCCTTCTTTGATGGCCTGTTCTTTCCACCGGGATCTCACTCACAGAGATCTTTCATGTAGGTCATTTTTTGCCACAGTATCATGGCTTTCCATGCCTGAAATGCTCTCATGGGCTTTTTAGCCAGATCTGAATGCCTTAATTTTTTTTTTAAGCTGTTCACTTATTTGTTGGCAGTACTCTATTTGGACATCAGATCTTTTTTCTTTTTCCTTTTCTCTTTTAAAGATTTATTTATTTATTTGAAAGTCAGAGTTACACAGAGAGAGGAGAGGCAGAGAGAGAGAGAGAGAGAGAGAGACGTCTTCCATCTGTTGGTTCCCTCCCCAGTTGGCCGCAACAGCCAGAGCTGTGCCGATCTGAAGCCAGGAGCCAGGAGCTTTTTCCAAGTCTCCCACATGGGTGCAGGGGCCCCAGGACTTGGGCCATCTTCTACTGCTTTCCCAGGCCATAGCAGAGAGCTGGGTTGGAAGTGGAGAAGCTGGGTCTCGAACCGGTGCCCTTATGGGATGCCGGCACTTCAGGCCAGGGCATTAACCCAAATGCACCACAGCACCAGACCCCTGAATGCCTTAAGGGCTGATTCTGAGGTCAGAGTGCTGTTTAGGGCATTTGTCATTCTATGAGTCTGCTGTGTGGCCCACCAGCATTTTTTTAAAGGACTTTTTATTTATTTGAAAGGCAGAGTGACAAAGAGAGAAGGACAGACAGAGAGAAAGAAATATTCCATCCACAGGTTCACTCCCCAAATGGCCACAACATCCAGGGCTGGTCCAGGCCCAAGCCTGGAGCCAGGAGTTTCATCTGGATCTCCCAAGTGGATGGCAGGGGCCCAAGGACTTGGCCCATCTTCAGTTGTCTTCCCAGTCACATTGGCAGGCAGCTGCATCAGAAACAGGGCAGCCAGGATTCAAACCAAACTATAACATGAGATGCCAGCATCACAAGCAGTGGTTTAACTCACTATGCCATGATACCGGCCCATAAGTCTTTTGTTAGATGTGTGAATTGCAAATATTTTGTCTCGATGAGAGAGAAAGAGAGAGGGAGAGAGAGAGAGAGAGAGAGAGAGAGAGAAACTCTTCTACTTGTTCACTCCCCAATACAAATAATGGCTGGGGCTGTGCTGGTGCCAATGCTGGAGCACCAGCACAATCCAGGTCTCCCATGTGGGTGGCAGGAACCCAATTACTTGAACCATCATCACTGCCTTCCAGGGTCTGCATTAGCAGGAAGCTGGAGTCAGGAGCCAGAGCCAAGAATTGAATGCAGGCATTCCAATGTGGGATATGGACATCTTAACCAGCACTTTAATTTCTAAGTCAAATGCTGGCCCTTCTCAATTGACTTTTGACAAGGGTACAAAGACAAGTGAATGAATAACTGCTATTCTTTTCAATCAGACTGGATATCTGCATGGAAAAAAATAAGCTATGACCTTTACCTCACACCATATACACATAACACTGATACATGCAGCAGTGCGTGAGTAAGGGAGTGAACTGGAGATAGACTTTCAGAATGGTGGAGTGGGGAACTCAGAAAATCCCCTATCCTTCCAATTAATTTCTTTCTATTGCTGTATGGAATTCTACTAAATGTCTATACCACAGGTTATTTCATGACATGTAAATAACATGCCAATAAAGTTGTTTTAAAAAGGCATGTATAAGGGCCGGCACTGAGGTGTAGTGGGCTAAGCCTTTGTCTGCAGCTCCGGCATCCCATATGGGTGCTGGTTTGAGACCTGGCTATTCCACTTCTGATCCAGCTCTCTGGATGGCCTGGGAAAGCAGTGGAAGATGGCCCAAGTACTTGGGCCCCTGCACCCACATGGGAGACCTGGAAGAAACTCCTGGCTTCAGATGGGCCCAGCTCTGGCCGTTGCAGCCATCTGGGGAGTGAACCAGCAGATGGAAGGTTTCTCTATCTCTATCTATGCCTTTCAAATAAATAAATAAATAAATCTTAAAAAAAGGGCATGTATAGGGGCTGGTGCTGGCATCCCATATGGGCACGGGTTCAAGTCCTGGCTGGTCCTTTTCTGATCCAGCTCTCTTCTATGGCCTGGGAAAGCAGTGGAAGATGGTCCAAGTCCTTGGGCCCCTGCACCCCTGTGGGAGACCTGGAAGAAGCTCCTGGCTCCTGGCTTCAGATCCACCCAGCTCCAGCCATTGGGACTTTTGGGGAGTGAACCAATAGATGGAAGACCTCTCTCTCTCTCTCTCTCTCTCTCCCTCTGCCTCTTTGTAACTCTGTCTTTCAAATAAGTCAATAAATATTAAAAAAAGGGCATGTATACTGACACATACAATATGGATGAATTGTAAGAACTGTATGCTGAAAGAAGGACGATATAAAATAGTATGTACAATACAATTTCACTTACTGAAAGTTCTGGAAAGACAAGGCTAACTGATAGTGACAGAAAATAGATTAGTGGCTTCTTGAGGCTGGGGGCTTGGGGATAGAAAGATATTGACTGCCAAATGAGGCAGTTACATGGGTATATTAACTTTTCAATGCCCTTTCAACCATAGATATAAAATAAAGTTTAAAAGTTGGTTACAGGGGTGGACATTTAAGCTGCTGCTTAAACCACTTTTGGACACCCATACCTCATACTGAAGTGCTAGTTCAAGTCCAAGCTCTTCCCCTTCTGATCTAGCCCCCTTCTAGTGCATCCTGGGAGGCAGCAGATGATGGCTTAAGTGCTTGGACCCTTCCCATCCACATGGGTGACCTGGATGGAGTTCTGGGCTCCTGAGTTGGCCTGGCCCAGCCCTGGCTGTTGTGGGCATTTGAGGAGTGGAACAGCAGGTGGAAGATCTCTCTCTCTGTCTCTCTCTCTCTCAAGTAGATGAAAATAAATAAATGTAAAATAGATGAATAAATAAATGAACATTTAAAAAGTTACTTACAAAAAAGCAGGCAGAATGTTCCATTACCCAAGCACCCACGAAAACCAGAGAGCTGATCTTTCTTTTTAATTATGAGAAGCAGAATTGCTTCATCTCCACTTGGTGAAACACCAAAGCTCAGTTGAAGAATTATGAGACCATCCAAACTCTGTATTGTAGTCTCAGATATTCTTTACCCACAGTAACAGGACTTCCAAATTCAGATTGGGCATTTTATATTCTGGTATCAGCTGCAGGTGCAGCTTACTCCCATGTTCATAAGAACAGATAATAACAAACTCAACTTTTTACTCCTTTTTTCCCTTTTTTTATTTGATTTTTTTAAAGATTTATTTATCTGAAAGAGAGAGAGAAGGAGAAAGAGAGATCATTCACCTGCTGTTTTGCTTCCCAAATGGCCAAAATGACTGGAGCTGGGCAGATCCGAAGGCAGGAGCCAGGAGCTTCTTCTGGGTCTCTTACATGGGTACAGGGGCCCAAGTGCTTGGGCTGTCCTCCACTGCCTTCCCAGGTGCACTAGCAGAGAGCTGGACTGGAACTGGCATTCATAAGGGATGCTGGTGCTGCAGTCAGTGACTTAACTCGCTATGAAACAGCGCTGGCTCCCAACTTTTTACTCCTAATGTCAAAGGTCTTTTTTGAATATTACTCATTCTCACTCTGTGTAGGAATATGTTATTCATATTTTACACCCTGACAGTATCAGAGTCCCTTACATATCTGTGATTTTTCAGCAACCTATTAGGGATCACATTTTGCCTTCAGAACATGCAGGATGATTGAAAACATCTCTTTGCTAACCCGACCAGCTGTAGATAGAGCAACCAGATTTTAGTGACACTATGATAGAATCTAATAACTCACTGTTTCTTAGTGTTTACCCTTTGAGATTGTTTTAGAAGGAATACAAGCCAATTTAGGGACATGTTGGTCTAAAAATGTGAATTAAACCTACTTTATATATAAAGCATATTAAATAAAATGTATAATATGTGCTTTATATGTCACACATAAACATACTTTCTATGCAGTTTTTCAGTTGTTATAACGGGCATCATTCCTCATCACAATGTTGGGGCCAGCGTTGTGACGGAACAGGTTAAGCTGCCGCTTGCTATGCAGGCATTCCATATAAGTATCTATCTGTGTCCTGGCTGCTCCACATCTGATCCAGTTCCCTGTTAATGGGCTGGGAAAGCAGCAGAAGATGGCCCAAGCTTGGGCCCCTACCACCCGCATGGGAGACCTGGATGAAGATTTGGGCTCTTGGATTTGGCCTGATCCAGCCCTGGCTGTTGCAGCTTTTTGGGGAGTGAACCAGCAGATGAAACATCTTTCTTTGTGTTTTTCTTTCTCTCTGTAACTCTGCCTTTCAAGGAAATAAATTAATTTTTGGCAACAACAAAAAAGGATTTCAATATTGATTGTTGTCCTTGAGGGCTATGAATTTGATTTCTAAGACAAGAAGGGAATTACAGGAAGTGTGAATTCACTGTCTGTCTCTGTACATCTGTCTTAGCTCAATCTTTCAAATTTATGAATTTTTAAATTTTGTTCTGATAATCAAAGAAATAAGTACACATTATAGAAAACTTGACAAATCCAGAAAATATATATAAAGAACCTAATTACCTATCATCTCTCTACCAACAGGCCCCAAGAAACAATGGTGACAATGACAAAGAAAGGTAACAGTATTTCCAGTTATTGAAAAATTGACTCTTTGTCCCTCCATTCCTCATTGATTTATCAGCCTGGTAATAAGAAGATAACTTCATTTCAACCATGATTTCATTCATGTGAGTGCTTTCAGAGCATAAGAGATACTAACTGGTCATAAAATGAATGAACTAGAGATGAGAAGGGTTCTATAGCAAGTTTTAACTAAAGACCACAAAATGATTTGCTAGTGATGGTGGTTGCAGAGACTACATTTCATTTCATTGATCAGATCCTGATGCATGCAGCCAATTCTGTAAGCCCTATTCCATAAGATTTGTCTATTAGGAATAGGGCATTATTTAAATATTTTGAAATTTATTTTAGGTATTTGAAAGGAGAGGGAAAGGGAGGGGGAATAAAAAGAGGGAGAGAGAGGGAGAGAGAGAGGTGGGGAGAAGGAGGGAGAGAAGAAGGGAGGGAGAAAGGGAGAGGGGGAGAGACAGGGAGAGAGGGAAGAAGAGGGGAGGGAGGGAGGGAGGGAGGGGGAGAGAGAGAGAGAGAGGATCTTCCATCTGTTGGTCTACTCCCCAAATGGCTGCATCAGCCAGGGCTGGGCCAGGCTGAAATCAGGAGCCAGGAGCTTCAACCAGGTCTCCCACATGGGTTCCAGGGGCCCAAGCACTTGAGCCATTCTCTGTTGCATTCTCAGGCACATTAGCGGGCAGCTGGATCAGAAGTTGGAGCAGCTGGGATATGAACTTGTGCCCATATGGGATGCCGATGTTGCAAGGGGTGGCTTAATCTGTTGCACCACAATGCCGGTCCCTAAAATGGGTTTTAAGATGAGAAGCTTTAGACTCATATAGCTGGGGTGGACAGGCTGGCATTCTGTCTTCTTATAGAACATAGATATTTGTTCTGGTAGCCCCTCCAATCCCTTGGTCCCTCCTAGGGGCTCTCTCTTCCCCTCAGTTATCTACCTCATATATTTAAAATATCTTCTAAAGAAAAAAAAGGGGGGGGGCTGGCGTTGTGGCGCAGCATATTAACACCCTGGCCTGAGGTGCCGGCATCCCATATGGGCACCAGTTCGAGATCCGGCTTCTCCACTTCTGATCCAGCTCTCTGCTATGGCCTGGGAAAGCAGTAGAAGATGGCCCAAGTCCTTGGGCCCCTGCACCCATGTGGGAGACCCGGAAGAAGCACCTGGCTCCTGGCACAGCTCTGGCCGTTGCAGCCAATTGGGGAGTGAACCATTGGATGGAAGACCTCTCTCTCCCTCTCTCCCTCTCTCTCTCTCTCTGTGTAGCTCTAACTTGCAAATAAATAAATAAATCCTTAAAAAATCTTCTTTTTCACATCCTTTTGTCTCTTGTATTCCTAATAATGTATTCTACTTCCTTCTGTGAGAAGGCACTCTACATTTATGACAGGCAGTTCTGTGAGTCAAATTCATGGCCTAGTGGTCCTCAAAGTTTCAATCTTTGGCTCATTTTTATACATCTGTGTACCCAGTATGATCCCAAGAGATTAGTTCTGTGCCTCAAGGACTGCTGTTGTTACTGTCTGCTGTCAATTCCTTAGACCCACAAAACCTGCCTTTGAAGGGAGGCTTATACCTTGTCCTCACACAATTGATGCAATAATAAATAATAAAATCCCTCTACTGGGGCCGGTGTTTTGGTGTACTAGGTTAGGCCTCCACCTACAATGCCAGAATCCCATATTGGAGCTCTGGTTTGAGTCCAGGCTCCTGTGCTTCCAATCTGGCTCCCTGCTTACATTCTTGGGAAAAGCAGTGGAGGAGGGTTTCTATCACCAACACAAGAGACCAGGATGGAGTTCCAGGCTTCTAGCTTTAGCCTAGTCCAGACTCAGCCACTGTGGGAATTTGAGGAATGAACTAGAAGATGAAAGATCTATCTATATATCTATTTATCATCTCTCTCTCTCTCTGTCACTCTTTGAAATAAAGTTATTGAAAAATTCCCTTAACTGAAGCTGCTGTTGTTGATGCTTCCAAAGGCTGTGATACGCAGCGAGCACTAATATGTCCTCAGTCATGTCATCGTTCCTCAAACTTTGCCTTCGTTCCGGTCTTAAACTCTCTAGGTTTTGTCTAACCTGTAGTAAAACATATGGTTCCCCCCACCCAGTAGGAGTGTCATTATACCTCTAGTTCCATTTCCTTCTGTTTCATCCTTATTTATTTATTTTCTTAAAAATATTTGTTTGTTTGTTTGAAAGGCAGAGTTACAGAGAGAGAAAGGGAGAGACAGAGAGAGACTTTCCAGCTACTGGTTCACTCCCCAAATAGCTGCAATGGCCAGGATTGGGCTGGGCTGAGGCCAGGAGCCAGGAGCTTCCTCTGGGTCTCCTATGTGGGCACAGGGTTCCAAGCACTTGGGCTATCTTCCATTACTTTCCCAGGCACATTAGCAGGGAGCTGGATGGAAAATGAAGTAGCTGGGACTCTAACCAGCACCCATATGGGATGCTGGTGTTGCAGGCAGCAGCCCAACCCACTACGCCACAACACTAATCCTCTCCGTGTTTATTTTTTTAAACTTTTATTTAATAAATATAAATTTTCAAAGTACAACTTTTGGATTATAGTGGCTTTTTCTCCCCCATAACGTCCCTCCCACCCACAACCATCCCATCTCCCACTCCCTCTCCCATCCCATTCTTCATCAAGATTCATTTTCAATTATCTTTATATACAGATGATCTACTTAGTATTTACTAAGTAAAGATTTCAACAGTTTGCACCCACACAGACACACAGAGTACTGATTTAGTAGTAGTTTTACCATTAATTCACATAGTACAACACATTAAGGACAGAAATCCTATATGAGGAGTAAGTGCACAGTGACTCCTGTTGTTGATTTAACAATTGGCACTCTTATTTATGATGTCAGTAATCACCTGAGGCTCTTGTCATGAGCTGCCAAGGCTATGGAAGCCTCTTGAATTCACCAACTCTGATTTTATTTAGACATGGCCATAGTCAAAGTGGAAGTTCTCTCCTCCCTTCAGAGAAAAGTACCTCCTTCTTTGATGGCCTGTTCTTTCCACTGGGATCTCACTCACAGAGATCTTTCATGTAGGTCATTTTTTTTTGGCTATAGTGTCTTGGCTTTCCATGCCTGAGAAACTCATGGGCTTTTTAACCTGATCTGAATGCCTTAAGGGCTGATTCTGAGGCCAGAGTGCTGTTTAAGACATCTGCCATTCTATGAGTCTACTGTGTATCCCGCTTTCATATTTATTTTTTAATATCCCATGTCTTTGCTACTTGTGCAGGGTTAACACCAATTACTGGTCACAGTGTCTTTTGTCCTTTCTCTTTGTTTTGTGGTATTGACATTTCTTCCTGGGGGGGAATCTGCGCCATTCCATTATTTAACCCAGACCAGACACACATATATTAAAAATCCTGCTTCTGCGAGTTTCATCTTCTCTTCTCTTCCATTCAAACTGTAAGTGCCATGGGTACCTTCCCTCCTGGTCCAGGCCATTCTGCTTCCCAAATGACAATCACTGTGTCACCTGAAACTCACTAAACGATATCTGACGGATCCTAGGCTGCTCGTTGCAGTTTTCCTCTGTCTCAATTTTTCTGTTTTGTAAATAAGTCATCAAGAGAAGGATTGTAATCTGCTATTACTGCCACTTTGTAATTTTCAGAGGGCATCCTACTAGTTTTCCAAGACTGGGTTCCCTTGTGGGAAGGGGTGGGGTAATGAGAGGTCATTCGAGTTTACTCTTATATTTATTTTCCCTTTCCTTTTCCATTAAGTCTGAGTCTGAGTTACCTCCTTAGATCTAATAACAGAAAATACATTGTCCTCTTTCCTAGTCTCTTATCAAAACATCATGCTGTATGCCATGTATACATAACTGCTTTTAGGCATGGGGGTATCTTTGGTGATACATTCCTCTTTTCCCTTTCATGTAGGCTGAGTTTGGCCTCTACAATCTTAAGTCTTCCCTACCTTCATTTCCTGATAATACCTTGGTTTGCCTTCTGACATTTCTAAAGCTAAAAACGGTCTCCTGGGCTGTGGTTCTCTGTTCATTTAAAATATACTGCAGTTGCTCTGCCTGCTGCCAAGGTCCTTAAGCTGTTGCTGTGCCAACCAGTTTCTCAAGGCCAAGGCATTACTGCCACAGTCTTTTTATAGTGCATTGTTTTGTTCTGATGTTTTCCTTTGGATCTCTGGTAATTTATTTCATTGATTTTTTTTCTGCCACTTCAATCCCAGAAGCAGCCATATTTCCCTAGTATTCAAGGGAACTCACATTCCTTGATCTGTGATCCAATAATGCCCATCACCCTTTGGGTCTTTTAAAATCAACACCAAGATATGGGTTTACTTAGGAATAACCAATTCAAGATCTTGCGGTAGGAAAAGAACGTCATGGACGAAAGGCATGCAAGCCACTCACGTATCTAGATGTACTGCATTACGTTTGCCTCTTTGACAATGAATGCACCTCACAATAAGTTAAAGAACAACATAATATGGAAACTAGTGCAACCTACTAACACTCAAGTCTCAACCAATCCTTACCTACTAAGATTCCATCTGCAGTCATGACAGAGCAACATAATAGAAAAAGCGAGAAACAAGCTGTGGTATCTGAAATCATGTCACTGCATTAAAGAATAAGGCTATGTAAAAAAAGGAGATAGAAACTTTCTTCATAATAGTCAAACACTAGAAACTGTCCATATGCTTATTAAAAGGAAAATGGATAAATTGAGGTATTATACTACATGGAAAATCACTCAGCAAAAACAAAAAGCAAATTAGGCTAAATATTTTTTGCCGAGAATATGAGGATGCTTCAAAAAGTTCATATAGGGGCCAGCGTTGGAGTACAGTGGGTTAAGCCACTGCCTATTATGATGGTATTCCCTATGAATGCTGTTTGGAGTCCAGGTGCTCTGTTTCTGATCCAGCTCCCTGCTAACACACCTGGGAAAGCAAGGAAAGTACTTGGGCCTCTGCCACCCATGTGAGATATCCAGATGGAACTCCAGGTTCCTGGGTTTGGCCTGGCTTAGCCCTGGCCATTGCAGCCATTTGAGGAGTAAACCAATGGATAGAAGATTATTGGATTGGTCTATCTCCCCATCTGTCTTTGTTGCTCTGCCTTTCAAATAAATAAATCTTTAAAAAAATGAAACAAGTTATAGAGATCTAATGTACAGCTTGGTGGCTATAGTTAATATTTTTTATTTACTTGAAATTTGCTAAGAGAAGACATATTTTTTTTTTTTTGACAGGCAGAGTGGACAGTGAGAGAGAGACAGAGAGAAAGGTCTTCCTTTTCCATTGGTTCACCCCCCAGTGGCCGCTGCAGCCGGTGCGCCAGGAGCCAGGTGCTTCTCCTGGTCTCCCATGTGGGTGCAGAGCCCAAGGACTTGGGCCATCCTCCACTACACTCCTGGGTCAGAGCAGAGGGCTGGACTGGAAGAGGAGCAACCGGGACAGAATCCAGCGCCCCGACCGGGACTAGAACCCAGGGTGCCAGCGCCGCAGGTGGAGGATTAGCCTATTAAGCCACGGTGCCGGCCAAGAGAATACATCTTAAGTGTTCTCACCCCCTTTCTCCCCCCATAAAATGGTAAGTGTGGTTGTGGATGTGTTAATTAGATTGTGGTAATCATTCCACAATGGATATGTATATCAAATTATCATGTCACATGTTCTGAATATGTACAAATTTTTAAAAGATTTATTTATTCATTTGAAAGTCAGAATTACACAGAGAGAGAAGGAGAGGCAGAGAGAGAGAGAGAGAGAGAGAAAGAGAGAGAGAGAGAGAGGTCTTCCATCTGCTGATTCACTTTCTAAATGGCCACAATGGCTGCAGCTGCGCCTATCCAAAGTCAGGAGACAGGAGCTTCCTCCAGGTCTCCCATTCAGGTGCAGGGGCCCATCGACCTGGGCCATCCTCCACTGCTCTCCCAGGCCATAGCAGAGAGCTGGATCAGAAATGGAGCATCTAGGACTGGAACTGGCACCCATATGGGATGCCAGCACTGCAGGCGGCGGCTCCACCCACTTCACCACAGTGCTGGCCACCCATAAGTTTGTATATGTCTTCATTCAAATACAGAAATTTTTTGATTTCTCTTTTGATTTCTTCAGTGACCCACTGGTCATTCAGGAGCATGTTGTCCATGTGTTTGCATATGTTCTCAAGATTCCTGAGTTGTTGATTTCCACCTTCATTCCTTTGTGGGCAGAAAAGATTCATGGTATGATTTCGAGTTTTTTGAATTTGCTGAGACTTGCTTTATGGCCTAACATGTGGTCTATTATAGAGAAAGTTCCATGCGCTGGTGAGATGAATGTGTATTCTACAACTATAGGATGAAAAGTTCTGTAGATATCCATTAGGTCCATTTGGTCTATAGTGTCCATTAACTCTATTGTTTCCTTGCTGATTTTCTGTCTGGTTGATCTGTCCATTGATGAAATGGGGTGTCAAAGTCCCCCTGTGTCTCCCTTCAGATCCATTAACATTTCTTAAATAGCCGGGTGCCCTGTAATTAGGTGCATATACGTT
The DNA here is from genome assembly GCF_051225735.1 of Oryctolagus cuniculus. Taxonomy (NCBI): domain Eukaryota; kingdom Metazoa; phylum Chordata; class Mammalia; order Lagomorpha; family Leporidae; genus Oryctolagus; species Oryctolagus cuniculus. The sequence continues at coordinate 54,021,493 of NC_142888.1, forward strand.
TATAATAATTGCATCTTCCAGTTAAATTGATCTCTTAATCATTACATAGTGTCCTTCTTTGTCTCTTTTAATAGTTTTTGTGTTAAAGTCTATGTTGTCTGATATTAGGATGGCTACAGCAGCTCTTTTTTTAAAGATTTATTTATTTATTTGAAAGTCAGAGTTACACAGAGAGAGGAGGGGCAGAGAGAGAGAGAGAGGTCTTCCATCTGCTAGTTCACTCTCCAATTGGCTGCAATGGCTGGAGCTGTGCTGATCCAAAGCCAGGAGTCAGGAGCTTCTTCCGGGTCTCCCACATGGGTGCAGGGGCCCAAGGGCTTGGACCATCTTCTACTGCTTCCCCAGGCCATAGCAGAGAGCTGGATCAGAAGTGGAGCAGGCTGGTCTCAAACTGGCGCTCATATAGGATGCCTGTGCTTCAGGCCAGGGCGTTAACCCACTGCTCCACAGCCCTGGCCCCAAACAGCTATTTTTCTGTTTCTGTTAGCATGGAATATTTTTTTCCATCCTTTCACTTTAAGTCTGCATGTATCTTTTTTGGTGAGATGTGTTTCTTGTAGATAATAAATAAATGGGTTTTGTTTTTTAATCCATTCAGCAAGTCTGTATCTTTTAACTGAAGAGTTGAAGCTATTTACATTCATTGTGACTATTGATAAGTAATGACTTGGCCCTGTCATTGTTCCATAAATATTTCTATTTGTTTACTTTGGATTTCCTTTGTACTTTTACTGGGAGATTTTCTGCCTTCATTTTCTTTCATAGTGATGACTATGTTTCTGTGTGTAGCACACCCTTAAGCATCTTTTGTAAGGCTGGACGAGTAGTGACAGATTCTTCAGATTTCTGTTTGTTATGGAAGATCTTTATTTTACTTTCATTCATAGATGAGAGCTTTGCAGGGTACAGTATTCAGGGTTGGTAGTTTTTTTTTTCTCTTTAGACTTGGAATATATCTCACCTTTCTCTCCTAGCCTGTAAGGCTTCTGATGAGAAGTCAGCTGTGAGTCTGATTGGAGATCAACTGAAAGTAATCTGGCATTTCTCTTGTACATATTTTAGAATATTTTCTTAATATTTTATTGTGGAGAGTTTGACTACAATGTGTTGTGAAGTTTTTTTCTGGTAATGTCTATCAGGATTTCTATGTGCTTTCTGTACTTGGACATCTCCTTTTTCCAAATTAAGGAGGTTTTCTCTAATTATTTCACTATAAAGGCCTTCTAATCCCTTTTTTCTTTCCAGGCCTCCCGGAACTCCTAAGACCTGTATGTTGTGTCATTTGTTAGTATCCCATAAATCTCCAACACTGTTTGTTAGTTTTCTAATATCTTCTTTTTTTTGTTTGTCTGACTGTAAAATTTCCATAGATTTGTCTCCTAACTCAGATATTATTTCTTCTCCTTCACCAAGTCTGTTGCTTTGCTTTCCACCACGTTTCTTAAAATTTGATCTACTGTATTCTTCATTTCCAATATTGTGTTTTGATTTCTCTTTAAAATCTCATTTTCATGGGAAAAATGTTCATTAATGTCATGTATGGGTTTCTTTAATTCATGGATTTCCTTCTGATTACTTCTAAGTGATCCTACAATCAAAATTTTTAATTCTGTTTCTGGAATTTCATCCATCTCTTCATCTTCACATTCTAGTATTGAAGTGTTTTTGTGTTCTTTTGGGGACATGATTTTGTCTTCCTGATTCTTGTTTCTTGAATTGTGGCATTTATTTTTAGTCATTTGTGGGGATACTTGTTGCTTTTTTCTCTGTGATGGCTTTTATCTTTGGACTATGCCTTTATGGCTTAGTGGGGTGTCTGCTCTTTCAGTGCATACCCAGAGGTGTGTGCTGGTTGTGGCCAGAGACCTCTGTTCAATGCTCTAGGATGGGGAGGGGGTGTCCTAGGTGACACCTAAGTTGGGTGTGGTTAATCCCCCCCCCCCTTTTATCAGAGGGAAGGTTTGTTCAGCTCTGTTAGTGTACCTTCATGCTCACCTCCTCTCCTCCAAGGAGACCAATGCTTGGGCGCTAGCCCCAGTGGATACAGTATTCATCTGCACTGCCACAAGAACCACACAAAGGATCCATGCAGTCCTCCATGTGAGCACAGATCCTGCAGCAATGACCCTCTCCAGGGAATCAGGGAGCACCAAGCATGTGGAGCCACCCTCAGCGACTGCCCAAAGACCCAGCCAGGCTCTGTGCCCTCCCACACATCCACAGCATTTTCACAGTCCCAGAACACAAGATTCCCACAGTCATGAGCATCCAGCCCCCTGCCCCTGTCAACACTCCCAGCCAGACTCAGGTGTCTCCTCTCAGATATTTTCTGGGAGCATGGACATGAGCTGGCGTGGTTGTTATGTATTTCCAAAATGGTGTTGGCCCTCTCTTGGCTAATTACAGGACGCTGGTGCTGGGTGGCCAGGGAGAGAGAAATGTTCCCCCCTTTTTTCTTCTAGGTTGGCAGGTACACTGTCCCTCACAGGGCTCCAAACTGGACTCCCTCCAGGCTCTTCCCCCAGCTTTATTACCAGTGGCTTAGGTTACTGCAGTCTGGTCTCACCTCACTCTCCAAAGCTGGTGCTGAGGCTCTCGGCTGCTGATGTCCTGATTTGTGCACATCCACACCCTCCACATAGGTCCACAGTGTCCCTCTAATTTGCATGGAGTTTCCTCTGCAGTTTTCTCCCTAACTCTTCCCTGAGACTGCACTCTCTTCATTTTTTTAAAACTATCTTCCCCTAGACTAGAGCAATAACCTCCCTCTATATTCCGCCATCTTGGGAACCTTCCCACTGTGAGTGTTAATTCATAGATTTTGCCCATTTTTCTCTTGTTACTTTGGTCATTTTCCTTTACAAACTATATAGAAAGAAAATAGCTCTATGTTACGTGTGTTACAAACTTTTCTCCAGTTTCTCATATGCCTTTAGATTCTATTTATAGTATTTTCTCATACAGAAAAATTGTTTATTTATATTATATTTTTTAACAGGCAGAGTAGACAGTGAGAGAGAGAGAGAGATAGAGAGAAAGGTCTTCCTTTTGCCATTGGTTCACCCTCCAATGGCCGCCGCGGCCGGCACACTGCAGCCGGTGCACCACGCTGATCCGAAGGCAGGAACCAGGTGCTTCTCCTGGTCTCCCATGGGGTGCAGGGCCCAAGCACTGGGGCCATCCTCCACTGCACTCCCGGGCCACAGCAGAGAGCTGGCCTGGAAGAGGGGCAACTGGGACAGAATCCGGCGCCCCGACCGGGACTAGAACCCGGTGTGCCGGCGCCGCTAGGTGGAGGATTAGCCTGTTGAGCCGCGGCGCCGGCTATTTATATTATTTTAAACTATAAATCATAACTGTATACACTTATGGATATAATGCGAAGTTTTGATAAATGTATACCATGTGGAATGATTTAATCAAGCTAATTATCACATCCTTTATCTCACCTATTTTTGTAGACATTTGAATTTATTCTCTTTGCTACTTTGAAATATACATTATTAACTATAGTCACCTCACTGTACGATAAATCTCAAAAACTTATTCTTCCTGCGTACCTGAAATTGGTACTCTTTAGCATATGATCCAGCAGTCCTGATTCTTGTGTATATCCCAAGGAATTGAAATAAATATGTTTAAGAGACATCAGTACTCCCATGTTCATTGCAACATTATTCACAATAACCAAGATATGGAATCAATAGAAGAATGGATAAGGAATACATGGTCACTTGTTTCTGCAGCACAATCAATTGGTTAGCCCAATTGGCTATTAACCAAGAGGTCAGTGGTTCATCCCCACTTAAGGATGGGTGTCGCATTTTGGGGTAGGTGTTGTGGCACAGCAGGTTAAGTGGCTATTTGGGACACCTGGACCCCAGTTTGTAGAGCCAGTTCGCGGTCTGGCTCCTCAGCACTTCCAACACAGCTTCCATGTGGGAGACCTGGATGAAGCACCTGGTTCCTGACTTTGGTCTGGCTCAGCCCCTGCTATTTATTACAGTCACTTCAGAAGGAAGCTGGGTCACAACTCCCTGCTAATGTACCTGGGAAAGCAGCAAAAGATAGCCAAAGTACTTTGGCCCCTGCAGCTACATGGGTGGCTGGGATGGAGTTCCAGGCTCCAGGTCCAACCCCGGCCATTGGGGCTATTTGGGGAGTGAATCAGCAGATGATAAATCAATCAATCTCTCTCTCTCTCTCTCTCTCTCTCCCTCCCTCTCTCTCCCTCTCTTTGTAACTCTGCCTTTCAAATCAGTAAATAAAATCTTAAAAAAAAAACTTTTAAAAAAAGAAAGAAGCTGTATCAGAAGTGGAGGAGCTTAGACTGTAACCAAGTGCTGCAATGTTGGTTGTGGGTGTGCTGAGCAGCATCTTAACCACTGTACTGGTTGCTTGTCCCTATCATGAGGGTTTCTTGTAGTTGCTGTTGGAAATTGACTCTTAGCTAACATTATATTTTATTATCAATTGTTAATATCAAACACAGAAAAGTATAAAAACACCAGACTTTTATGATTTTACCACCTAGACTTCATGAATGTTTTCATGTTGACTTCAGATCATTTTTTTTTAAGAATAAAATGATCACAGATGAAATTAAAGCCCTCTACACATCTTATTAATCTTCTTTCCTCTCTACATGTAACTCGATATTGGTGAGTATTTCCTTCTACATTCAGATACATCCTTATGCATTATATTGCATTGCTTTGTGCATTGTTAAATTTTATATATCATAATGTACACGTCATTTTGAAACATTATTTATTCAATATACTGTTTCTGAAATCTATACTTCTATGTATAGCTTTGTTTAATTTGTTTTAAACTGAACAATAGAATTTCATTGTGTGACTATAAGCAACATTTATAAAAATGCATTCCACTATTAATGGACATTCATCTGGTTTTCAAATTTGGTATTCTTTTTTTTTTAAGCAGAGCCCACACAACGTTGTAAGTGGTTGTTAGAATATAGCTTTTTTTAAGATTTATTTTATTTATTTGAAAGAGTTACAGAGAGGCAGAAAGAGCGAGAGCAAGAGAGAGAGAGAGAGAGAGAGACAGAGAGAGAGGTCTTCCATCCACTGGTTCACTCCCCAGATGGCTGCAACGGCCGGAGCTGCACCCATCCAGAGCCAGGAGTTTCTTCCGGGTCTCCCACGTGGGTGCAGGGGCCCAAGGACTTGGGCCATCTTCTACTGCTGTCCCAGGCCATAGCAGAGAGCTGGATGGGAAGAGGAGCAGTCGGGACTAGAACCAGTGCCCATATGGGATGCCAGCACTTCAGGCCAGGGCTTTAACCCGCTGTGCCACAGCGCCGGCCCCCAAATTTGGTATTGTAAACTATGCTGCAATCAACATCCTAGTGTACATGTCTTCAATATTACTGGATATGGCCAAACTGATTTCAGAGAAAGTTTAATGCACTCATTCATTTTTTCACAAAGATTTATTTACTCCAAAATATGTGCCAGACACTAACCTAGGAACTGTGTATGCAGTAGAGTCTTATTCTGTTTGTGCTGCTATAATAAAATACCTAAGACTAGGTAATTCATAAAGAACAGTAATTTATTTCGCATAATTCTAGAGGCTGAGAAAACAGATTCAGTTGTCTGGTGAGGGCCACTCCTTGCTTCCAAGATGGCATTTTCTTGTTGCATACTCCTGAGGGGAAGAACACTTGTGTCCTTACGTGGTGGTAATTCCATTCATGAATGAGTTACTTCTAAAGGCCTTACCTCTTAATACTGTCACACTGGCCAGTAAGTTTCAACAGGTGAATTTTAGGGGGACAAATTTAAATGGTAGCAAACTGTGAGCAAAATCTACAGAAATTCCTGCTTTCTGGAGGCCAATAATGAAGTTGAGCAGGAACAGAGAAGCTCCAAAATGCCAGACAAAGAATGGGAATATACCGTTTTAAATTTGGGCTCGAGTTTGCTAAGCTATTCTATCCAGTTACTTAATCAAACACTAATCTTGATGTCTTGCTGTGAAGGTGTTTTATAGATATGGTTAACATCTACGATCGTTTGGCTTGAAGTAAAGGAGATTACCCAATAACATGTGTGTGCCTCTTTCAATCACTTGAAGGTTTTAAGAGTAAATTTGAAATTTCCTGGATATAGAATTCTGCCTCAAAACTGCAGCATCATTTTATGAAGAGTTTCCAGCCCAACAGCCTGCCTTAAGGATTTTAGTCTTGCCAGCCACAGAACTACATGAGCCTTAAGACAAATAAGTATAAAAAGAATATAAATAGTGTGTATCTGCACTATTGGCTCTTTTTTTTTTTTTTCTGGAGAGCCCTGACTGATACAGATTTTGGAAACCAGAGTGGTTCAGCTGAGGAGGAGAATGTCCAGCCTGTGTTCTGCACAAGGCTGGCAAAATCACTTGATGTAACCCTGCCAAGCAACCCACAGGCAGAACTCGAGATTCAATAAATCTACAGCAATCTGATTTTTTTTCTTTTTTAAAATTTTATTAATATAAAGAGAACATATTTCATGTTTTTCACAGGTACAGTTCTAAGAAGATAATCATTTTTTAAACTTTTATTTAATGAATATAAATTTCCAAAGTACAGCTTATGGACTACAAATGGCTTCCCCCCCATAACGTCCCTCCCACCCGCAACCCTCCCCTTTCCCACTCCCTCTCCCCTTCCATTCACATCAAGATTCATTTTCGTTTCTCTTTTAAGTTGACAATTTTGTGTGGCCTGTGAGTGATGTCATAAATATCCAAATGGCCCTTGGCAAAGAAAAGGTTCCCCACCCCCATGAGGAACAGAATCTTAAGGGTGAATTTTCTGAATTGGTTTTGGAGTTTCTGGAATTGCTACTTCAATCTGATTTGATTTAAATGAACTGACTCTAGTTACAGTGCTAAAGATGGCACTGGAGAAACAGAAATAATCAGACCTTTCAAGAATTACTGAACCCCAGCTCTGAACTGACACTAATTCTAGGAGACTCAAAACATCACTGTAATCTACCAGTCAGAGGAGGGGCCTATGGAGGTTTAATAATCAGTGGCATTTTTAGCTTAGGTCCACTGGGAGGTGAGTCCTTGGACTCATCTTATGGTTTTTATTGCTATGGCTTAGATGTTAGTTTGGGTGTCCCCCAAGGGCCCATGTGTTAAGGGAATGGTCCCCTAACTCTTATGTTAATGGTTAATGATCCAATTATGGTATCTGAATATGGGGGCATTTGAGAATTGATTAAATTGGATTAGGTCACTGGGGTGGAGCTCATGATTGAATAACAGTGGCTTTATAATGGAAGACAACATAGACATAGGCATCAAGGACAAGCAAACTCTCTTCTCATTTCTTCGTTTGTTACATGATCCTTCCTCCACACATACTCTTCCATTGCAATCCTCTGGCCTCACCAAATGGCTGAAACAACAGAGCCTGCCCAATCTTTGGATTGTGAACCTCCAAAACTGTGAGGCAGAGATAAACCTCCTTCCTTCATAAGCAGATTCTCTCAAGCACTTGTAATAGTAATCAAAAGCTGGCTAATGAATTTCTCCAGTTCCCAATTCTGGAATGCATAATTGGAACAGACATCATCAGCAATTGGCATAACTTATTTGTAGAAAAAGCCTAGTGAAAGCCATGAGAACTGCCTCTACCCAGGAAAATAGTAAACCGAAAGCAATGCTGCATTCCTGGAGGGATTACAGAGATTAGTGCTGCCATAGAGTATGTGAAGTATGCATGGGTGGTGATTCTCACACAGCCCCGCAACTTGTCTGTTTGGCTTGTACAGAAAACAGATGGATCTTGCAGAATGGCAGGAGATTGTCATAAACTTATCCAGGTGGTGACTCCGATTGCAGCTGCTATACCAGATGTGGTTTCATTGCTTGAACAAATTAATATATCCCTTGGTATCTGGCATGCAGCTATAGATCTGACAAATGTCTTCTTTTCTCAAAGTCTGTTAGTAAAGATCACTAGAAGTAGTTTGCTTTCATGTGGCAAAACCAGAAACTGGCTTATCCCAGATGTATTTCAACTCTCTGTCCTGTGTCACCATTTAGTCCACAGTTATCTTGCTTGCCTCACCCTTCCACAAGGCACCACACTTTGTTTACATTAATGACATTTTGCTGATTGAACTCATTGAGCAAGTGGGAGCAGCTTCTCTAGACTTTTCAGAAAGATATTTGCAATCAGAGGGTGGGAAATAAATCCCACAAAGATTCAGGGGACTTCCACTTCAATGAAATTTTCATGGATCCAGTGGTGTGGTGTATATTGAAATATCACTTTTAAAGTGAAAGTTAAGTTGTTGCATCTGGCTTTTTATTTTTATTTATTTATTTGAAAGGCAGAGTTACAAGAGAGGCAGAGGCACTGAAAGGCCGCCATGACCGGAGCTGGGCAGATCTGACGCCAAGAGCCAGGAGCTTCCTCCTGGCCTCTCACGCGGGTGCAGGGGTCCAAGGACTTGGGCCATCCTCTACCGCTTTCCCAGGCCATAGCAGAGAGTTGGATGGGAAGTGGAGCAGCCAGGACTCGAACTGGCTCCCATATAGGATGCTGGCACTGTAGGTGGTGGCTTTACCCACTATGCCACAGGGCCAGTTCCTGAGTCTGTTTTATTATTTTTTTTATAACAAAAAAAGCACAAAAATATGCACAACACTTAGTGTACTTCTTTGGACTTTGAAGGTAAAAATTCTTCACTTGGGTATATGACTCTGACCTATTTGCCAAGTGATCTAAGAAAGCTGCTAGTTTTCTGTGGGACTTAGAACAAGAGAAGACTCTGCAACTGGTCCAGGCTGCTATACAAGCTGCTCTGCCACTTGACCCATATGTTCCAGCAGATCCAATGGTGCTTGAAGTGTAAGTAGCAGATAGAGATAGAGATGCTTTAATAGGTCCCTATAGGTGAATCACAGCACAGATATTTAGGAATTTGGAAAAAAGCCCTGCCACTCTCTCTCTTCAGATAACTATTTGCCTTATAAGAAACAGTTTTTGACTTGCTATAGGGCCTTGCTAGAGACTGAACATTTAACTTGGAACGCTAGTTTATCACATGACCTGAGATGCTCATCATGAACTGGATATTGTCTGATCCACCACGCCATAAATTTGAGCATGCATACAGACACTCAGTCATCAATTGCAAGTGGAATATGTGGCTGGGCTTGAGCAGGCCCTGAAAGTATGAGTAAGTTACATGAAGAAGTGTTCCAATCACCTATGGCTCCACTCATGCTGTATTACGTTCCCCTCTTCTATCCTGACCCTATTGCCTCATAGGAGTTTCTCTGATGCCGTTCAGTTGACAGAGGAAGAGAAGACTTGCTTATAGTCTACAGATGATTCTGCATGATATTTAGATGCCATATGAAAATGGGTAGCTCCACTAGAAAGTGGAAAGCCTCTTCCCTGAAATACAGTGAGGAAAGGAAATCCTCCTTGTGGGCAGAGTATTAAATATTAAAGCTGGTTGTTCATATTTTATGTAAAAAGAGAAATGAACAGAAGTATACATTTTGATTGATTGATGGACTATGGCCAGTGGCTTATGTGATGGTCAGGTACTTGGAAGAAACAAGACTTCAAAGTTGGTGACAAGGAGATATGAGGAATAGGTGTGTGGGAAGGCCTCTTGGAATGGGCAAAAAAGGAAAAAAACCATGAAGTTATTTGTGTCTCATGTGAATCTTCACTAAAGAGTGACCTCAGCAGGCTCCTGCAGTGCTGGCCCCAACTTAACTATATCTTACTGCTGAGTCCTCAATATGCCAGCAGCAGAGACCATCACTGAACCATTTCCCAGGATGATCATTCAGTTACTCGAATTAGGCTGGTTATATTCAACTCCTTCCATTATAGGAGGGGCAGCATTATTCTTAGTGGAAAAGACACTTACTCTAGGTATGGATTTTCCTTCCTTGAACACAATATTTTTGCCAGAACTACCATCTGTGGACTTGCAGGATGTTTTATCCACTATCATTATATTCCAGATAGTGTTGCTTCTTTTTTTAAAATTTATTTGAAAGACAGGGTTACAGAGAGAGGTAGAGACACAGAGAGAGAGGTCTTCCATCCATTGGTTCACTCCCCAGATGGCCGCAACGTCTGGAGCTGGGCTGGTCCGAAGCCAGTAGCCAGGAGGTTATTCCAGGTCTCCCACATGGGTACAGGGGCCCAAGGACTTGGGCCATTTTCTGCTGCTTTCCCAGGCCATAGCAGAGAGCTGGATCGGAAGAGGAGCAACCGGGCACTAGAACCGGCGCCCATATGGGGTGCCGGTGCTTCAGGCCAGGGCTTTAACCCACTGCGCCATAGCGCTGGCCCCGATAGTGTTGCTTCTAATCAAGAAACTCACCTCACGCACATGAGGCATGAGAATGGGCTTATAGTCATGGAATTCACTGTCTTTACCAGATTTCCCACCATCAAGAAACAATTGATTTGATAGAATGGTAAAGTAGCTTTTCAATGACAATACGAGCAATACATGCAGGGCTGGGGCATATAGCATCAGGAGGTTGTAGATGCCTTAAAGCAGTGTCCAATATATGATGCTATCTCCTCCATAGACAAGATTCACAAACCCAGGACTCAAGGGCTGGAAATCAGAGTAGTATCCCTCAGTATTCTCTAGCAATCCACTAGAAAAAATTTTGCTTTCTGTACCAATAACCTTGTGGCCTGCTTGCACAGAGAGGTCTTAGTTCCAAAATATGGGATGCTACCACCAGGATATCCAACAATAGTTCCATTGAACTGAAAGTTGAGACTGAGACTTTGGCCTCCTCCTGTCTCTAAATCAATAGGTAGTGAAGGGAGGTATTGTACTGGCTTTGTTGACTGATCCTGATTACCAAGAGAGAATCCTGAAATTTCTACTCCACAATGGTGGTAAGGAAAGAATATTCACTTAGGGCGTCTCTTAGTACTACCATGCCCTGTAATTAAAGTCAATAGAAAACTAATCCGGGGCCAGTGCTGTGGTACAGTGGGTAAAGCTGCCGCCTGCAGGGCCAGCATTGCATATGGGTGATGGCTGAGTCCCAGCTGCTCCACTTCTGAACCATTTCCCTGCTGTGGCCTGGGAAAGCAGTAGAAGATGGCCCAAGTGCTTGGGCCCCTGCAACCACGTGGGAGACCTGGAAGAAGCTCCAGGCTCCTGGCTTCGGATTGGCCCAGCTCAAGCCATTGCGGCCATTTGGGGGTGAACCAGCAGATGGAAGACCTCTCTCTCTCTCTGCCTCTGCCTCTCTGTTACTCTACCTTTCAAATAAATAAATAAATAAATAAATATTTTTTTTAAAAAGAAAACTCTAATCCAAGTCAACAGGCCTACTTATGGCTCAGACCCTTTAGGGTACACATGTCTAAGTAACCTCATTAGGCAAAGAATGATAACTAGCTGAGATTCTTACTAAGGTCAAGAGAGTAAGGGATGAGTAGTGGAATAGAATAATGCAGTTATAGATACCGGCTACCACCATGTGACCCGTTGCAGTAAGAAGGACTATAATCGTTATGAGTATCTCTTCCTTATTTTATTGAGAATATACTTGCGTGTATATGTGAAATATATTTGTTTTTCCCCCTTTTATCCCTTTATCATATAAAACGATGTACATAGTAGCAGTTAACGTTACATCACAGAATTTAACTTGTAAGATATCAAGAACAGTGAACAGTACTTTGCATCCTCTTGTGGAGAAAGAACACATTACCAGTTGTGCATAGAATAGTTGTGCTTTGCTAGGTTTAAGTATGACTTCATTATTGTGTTTATTTGGAGTTCTGTATATGGGTGACTATTTGGCAAGGGGTGAACTGTTGCAATTCATTTTATATGTCAACTTGTCTAGAGTATATTTCCTAGTTATTCAATCAAACACTGACTTAGATGTCTCTATAAAGATACTTTGTACATGTGGCTAACATTTATAGTCATTTGATTTGAAATAAAAGAGATTACTCTTAATCATGTAGATGGGCCTCATCCAATGAGTTGCAGGCTGTAAGAGCAAAATCTGAAGTTCTCTGGCAAAGCAATTTTGTCTCAAGTCCAAGGTGTCATGTTCTGCCAAGTTTCTAACCTGCTGGTTTGTTTACAGATTGCTTTCCTCTTTCTTAATTTAAAACTTTAATTTAATTAATTTATTTGAAAGAGAGAGAGTGAGCTCCCATTTTCTGACTAAGGCTCCAAATGCCCCCAACAGATGGGGTTGGGTCAGGCCGAAGCCAGGAACCAGGAACTCAATGCAGGTCTCCTACGTGGATGGCAGGGGCCCAGGTACCTGAGCCATCACCTGCTGCCTCTCAGGGAGTGTAGTAGCAGAAACCAGAATAGGCAGCAGAGCTGGAACTTGAACCCAAGAATTATGGTATGGAATGCAGGCATCCCAAGCAGCGTCTTAGCCATTATGCCAAATGCCTACCTCTGCTCTATATATTGCTAACTCAAAACTGCAGCATCAGGGCCAGCGTTAGGCCACTTCCTGTGACACTGACATCTATATGAGTGCCAGTTCGAGTCCTGGTTGTTCCACTTTGTGCCTAGGAAGGCAGTAGAAGATGACCCAAGTATTTGGGCCCTGCCATTCACATGCCCCCGGCTTCAGTCTGGCCCAGCCCCAACAATTGCAGCCTTTTAGGTAGTGAAACAGTGGGTAGAAGATCTGTTTTTCTATTTGTCTGTCTGTCTGTCTCTCTTTTTTTAAAATGTCCCCATGAAGTTTTTTTTTTTTTTTTGGACAGATAGAGTTAGACAGTGAGAGAGAGACAGAGAGACAGAGAGAAAGGTCTTCCCTCCCTTGGTTCACCCCCCAAATGGCCGCTACGGCCGGAGTGACGCCAATCCAAAGTCAGGAGCCAGGTGCTTCCTCCTGGACTCCCATGAGGATGCACGGTCCCAAGCACTTGGGCCATCCTCCATTGCCTTCCCAGGCCACAACAGAGAGCTGGACTGGAAGAGGAGCAACCGGGACTAGAACCCGGCACCCATATGGGATGGCCGGCGCCGCAGGCGGAGGATTAACCAAGTGAGCCACAGCGCCAGCCCCTGTCTCTCTCTCTTACACACACACACACACACACACACATTGCCTTTCAAATAAATAAATAAATAAATGTTTGAAAAAAGCGTTGAAAGGGTCTGCACTATGGTACAGTAGGTTAATCCTCATATGGGCATCAGTTCTAGTCCTGGCTTCTCCTCTTCCCATCCAGCTCTCTGTTATGGCCTGGGAAAGCAGTAGAAGGTGGCCCAAGCACTTGGGGCCCTGCACCCATGCAGGAGACCTGGAAAGAAGCTCATGGCTCTTGACTTTGGATTGGCTCAGCTCCGGCCATTGCAGCCATTTGGGGAGTGAACCAGCGGATAGAAGACCTCTCTCTCTGTCTCTCTTTCTCACTGTCTGTAACTCTACTTCTCAAATAAATAAATTAAAAAAGAGAAAAAACACTGAAATGTCAACTTCTCCCTGAGTTTTCAGCTTACAGATTTTAAACTTTTCAGATGTAAGCCAATTCCTTAAGAGAAGTCTTATAATGTATCTTATATATGTCATGTTTTATATATATTTATATATATACACACACATATCTCCTTCCTATTGTGTGTGTGTGTATGCATGTGTGTTTATCTCCTATATGTCTATTTCTCTGGAGAACCCTGGCAGATAAAAGTGTGAAGGAATACTTTTATTTATTTATTTATTTGTAAATGTTTATTTATTCGCAGCTACTTGAAAGGCAGAATGAGAGATAGAAAGAACCATCTACTGGTTCATCCCTTAGATGGCCACAGCAGCCAGCCAGGGCTGGGCCAAGCCGAAGCTAGGAGCCCAAAACTTCATCTGGGTCTCTCATGAGGTTGGCAAACACCCAAGCACTTGGTCCATCATCTGCTGCCTCGAAGGATGTATTAGCAGGAATCTGGATAGGAAGTGAAGCAGCTGAGACTCAACTTGGCACTATGATATGGGATGTGGGTGTCCTAGGTGGCAGCTTAACATGCTTTGCTGTGTATTGCCCCAAGAGGAATAATTTTAAATAGGATGGTCAGGGGGCTGGTGCTATGGTGCAGTGGGTTCAGCTGCTACTTACAACGATGCCTTCCCATATTGGAGCACTGGTTTGAGCCCTGGCTGCTTTGTTTCTGATCCACCATCCTGCTAATGTGCCTGGGAAGGCAGTAGAAGATGGCCCAAATACTTGGGCCCTTGCCACGTATGTGGGAGACTAGAATAGAGTTCTTGGCTTCTGGCTTTGGCCTGGCTCAGACCTGGCTGTTGCAGCCATTTGAAGAGTCAACCAGTGGATAGAAAATCTCTCTCTTTCTGTCTTTCTCTCTCTTTGTTGCTCTGCCTTTCAAATAAAAAAACAAGTGTTAAAAAAGGAAAATATAAAAAGCTAAACAGGATAGTTAGTAAAGGTAATATTAGGGTACGATTTATATTTCCACCAATATTTTATGTGTTTTACTTTTTATTGTCTTTAGAAAGTACCTGATTATTTTTATTTATTTTCAATTAAACTTTAAATTTTGAAATGAAATAGATTCACATGCAGTGTTATTGGTCTTTTCAAAAAGCTAGATACTGGTTTTGGTTTTTAATTTTTAGAAATTTCTGCTGTTGGGATACACAGCAGACTCATAGAATGGCAGATGTCCTAAACAGCACTCTGGCCTCAGAATCAGCCCTTAAGGCATTTGGATCTGGCTGAAGAGGCCATGAGAGTGTTTTAGGCATGGAAAGCCAAGACACTATGGCAAAAAACAAACAAACAAACAAACAAACAAACAAAAAAAACCTAAATAAAAGATCTCCGTGAGTGAGATCCCAATGGAAAGAACGGGCCATCAAAGAAGGAGATACCTTTCTCTGAAGGGAGCAGAGAACTTCCACTTTGATCATGACCTTGTCTAAATAAGATCGAAGTCAGCAAACAAAATGCTTCCATAGACTTGGCAACTCGTGACAAGAGCCTAGGGTGATTACTGATGCCATAAACAAGAGTGTCAGTTGTTAAATCAACAACAGGAGTCACTGTGCACTTATTCCTAATGTAGGATCCCTGTTCTTAATGTGTTGTACAATGTGAATTAATGCTATAACTAGTACTCAAACAGTATTTTACACTTTGTGTTTCTGTGTGGGTGCAAATTGTTGAAATCTTTACTTAATATATTCTAAATTGATCTTCTGTATATAAAGATAATTGAAAATGAATCTTGATGCGAATGGAATGGGAGAGGATTGGGGAGATGGGAGGGTTGCAGGTGGGAGGGAAGTTATGAGGGAAAAAGCCATTGTAATCCATAAGCTGTACTTTGGAAATTTATATTTATTAAATAAAAGTTAAAAAAAATTCTGCTGTTGTCTTTTTTTTTTTTGGACAGGCAGAGTTAGACAGTGAGAGAGAGAGGGACAGACAGAAAGGTCTTCCTTCCGTTGGTTCACCCCTCAAATGGCTGCCACAGCCAACGTGCTGTGCGGATCCGAAGCCAGGAGCCATGTGCTTCCTCCTGGTCTCCCATGTGGGTGCAGGGCCCAAGCACCTGGGCCATCCTCCACTGCCTTCCCGGGCCACAGCAGAGAGCTGGACTGGAAGAGGAGCAACCAGGACAGAATCTGGCGCCCCGACTGGGACTAGAACCCAGGGTGCCAGAGCCGCAGGCAGAGGATTAGCCTAGTGAGCCATGGCGCCAGCCCTGCTGTTATCTTTATTATTTCCTTCCTTTTGCTTGGCTTGTGCTTTTTTACTCTTCTTTTTCCAGTTTCTTGAGATTATTATTTTGGGACCTTTCCTTTTTCCTAATATAAGTATTTTAGTGCTATAAATTTCCCTTTTATCACTGCTTTAGCTTCAGCTACATATTTTGATATTTCATATTTTCATTTGCATGTAGTTTGATATATTTTCTGTCAATACTTTCCCTTTGACTCATGAATTATTTAAAAGTGCATTTAATTTCACAATTTTACTGTTGTCTTTGCATTATTGACTTCTAGTTTGATTACATTTTGGTCGGAGAATGCCCTCTATGTTTTCAGTTCTTTTAAATCAGTTGAGGTTAGTTTTATGGTTTATATTGGTTGATGTTACATGAGCACTTAAAAAATTGTATTCTGGGACTGGTGTTGTGGCACAGCCGGTAAAGCTACCAATTGCGTAGCTTTACTCTAGCATTGGCTGGAGCTGAGCCGATCCGAAGTCAGTAGGCAGGAGCGTCTTCCGGGTCTCCCATGTGAGTGCAGGGGCCCAAGAACTTGGGCCATGCTCTGCTGCTTTCCCAGGCACATTAGCTGGGAGCTGGATCCAAAGTGGAGCAGCCAAGACTTGAACTGGCGGCCAATATGGGACTGGGCCACAGCACTGGCCTGAACTCTGACTTTCAAAATAAATAAATAAAAAAAATTTTAAAAAGGGTGTATTCTGCTGTTTTCAGGTGTAGTGTCCTATATATATGCCAATTAGATCCTATTGGTTGGTGACATTGATTGGCTTTGGATTGGAAGCGGAGCAACCAGGGCTCAAACTGACACTGATATGGAATACCGGTGAGCTGTGCCACAATACTGGCTGCTGTATGTGCACTTTTTTAAAAAAAAGTTAAAAGTCGGAGTTGAGAGAGAGAGAGAGAAGTCTTCCATCCAAAGGTTCATTCCCCTGATGGCCACAATAGCCAGGGTTGGGCTGTGCTGAAGCCAGGAGCCAGGAGCTTCACCCAGGTCTCCAGCGTGGGTGGCAGGGGCCCAAACACTTGTTCCATCTTCTGGCGCTGTTCCGGGTGCATTAGTGGGGATATTGATGGGAAGTGGTGCAGCCAGCACTCAAATCAGCACTCAAATGGGATACTGATGTTGCAGGCAGCAGCTTAACCTGCTGTGCCACAATGCTGGCCCCTTATCTTGTTGTCTTAAGTAACACATCGAGTTGTAATTTTTTTTTAATTTTTAAATTTATTTTACTTTGTTTTACTCTCCACATGCTCAGGAGCTGGGAACTCTATCCCAGTCTTCTGTGTGAGTGACAGGGACCCAACTATTTGAGGCATCACCTACTGCCTCCCAGGGTACACATTAGCAGGAAGCTGGAATCAGGAACAGAACCAGAACTCAAACCCAAGCATTCTGACATGGAATATAGGTGTCCCAGGTGGTGTCTTAATTGTTGCACCCAACGTCCACTCAGTACCTTTTTCCCCTATCATTATATATGTTACACCTTGAGTTGTGTTCTCCTTCATTAAATTTTGAAATACTAACTCCAGAACCTCGGCATGTGACCATATTTAGAAGCAGAGTCATTACAGATGAGATAATATTGGAGCAGGCTAGAATTCTAATCCAATATTGCTGATGACCTTATAAGAAGAGACACAAAGAGACACAAACTTGGAGAATGCTTTGTAATACCAGAGACAGGAATGAAAGGGGTGCAGCTACAATTCAAGGAACACCAAAGATTGCCAGCACACCATCAGTAGCTAAGATGAGGCATGAGAAGATTTTTTAAAAAGATTTATTTATTTGAAAGTCAGAGGGCCGGCACCGTGGCTCACTAGGCTAATCCTCCACCTGCGGCGCCGGCACTCTGGGTTCTAGTCCCGGTCGGGGCGCCAGATTCTGTCCCAGTTGCCCCTCTTCCAGGCCAGCTCTCTGCTGTGGCCCGGGAGTGCAGTGGAGGATGGCCCAAGTCCTTGGGCCCTGCACCTGCATGGGAGATCAGGAGTTGCACCTGGCTCCTGGCTTTGGATCGGTGCGGCGTCCATTGGAGGGTGAACCAATGGAAAAAGGAAGACCTGTCTGTCTGTCTCTCTCTCTGTCACTGTCCACTCTGCCTGTTAAAAAAAAAAAAAAAAGAAAAAAAGAAAGTCAGAGTTACATAGAGAGAGGAGAGGCAGAGAGAAAGGTCTTCCATCTGCTGGTTCACTCCCCAGTTGGCCACAATGGCCAGAGCTTCACCGATCCGAAACCAGGAGCCAGGAGCCTCCTCCATGTCTTCCCATGTGGCCACAACAGCTGGAGCTGGGCCGATCTGAAACCAGAAGCTTCTTCCCGGTCTCCCATGTGGATTCAGGGGCCCAAGGACTTGGGCCATCTTCTAATGCTTTCCCAGGCCACAGCAGAGAACTGAATCAGAAGCGGAGCAGCCAGGACTACGAGCTGGTGCCCATATGGGATGTTGCACTTGCAGCGGCAGCTTTACTCGCCATGCCACAGTGCCAGCCCCAACAAGGGAAAATTTGTCTCCTACTAGTTTCAGATGGAGCATGACTTTGCTAACACCTTGGTTTTGAACTTATATCCTCCAGTACTGTGAAATAACAAATTTTTTTTCAAGCCACACAGTTTATTAAACTTTGTTATGGCAATGCTAGGAAACTAATAAAGATTCTGGTACTCTGGTACTGCTATCTTTTTCTCTTCTCCTCTGGAATTTTGATGATATGAATATTGAATAGTTTATTGTACTACAGGTGTCTGAAGTTCTGTTCACGGGTTTTGAGAGTGATAGTGGGAAAGGAGAGGAAAGTTTGAAAAGAGAAGAAAAAAGTCAAATAATTATTTTGGAGGGGGGGGGACCAAAAAATTTTTAGGAGAATGTAACGGGTTGCTAGTAATAAAGTAAAGTAGTTATTGAGCATGCATTTAATATTTGTGGTCATGAAACTAATGAGAGATCTGACACTATACCATGCATCTTACATGATTTGTGATATATAAAGTCCATTTTGTGTTGATACAACAGAATACCTGGGATTCTAATTTTTATTTAAAAAAAAAAGACTATTTATTTGAAAGGCAGAGTTATGGGGGGGGGGACCACAAAGAGAGAGAGAGAAAGAGAGAGAGAGAGAGAGAGAATATTTCAACTCCCCAAATGGCCACAACAGCCAGGGCTGGGCCAGGCTGAAGCCAGGAGCCAGGAACTCCCTTCAGCATCCAGATCTCTCACATTGGGTGGCAGGGCCGAAGTGTTTGGGCCATCTTCCCCTGCTTTCCTGGGTGTGTTAGTAGCGAACTAGCAGGGAACTGGCTCAGAAACAGAACAGCTGTAAGTCTAACTAGCTCAGGTTTCTTTTCCTCTCCTTCTAATCACATCACAGTGGCCCCATCTTCATGGCTTCATCTGACCCTTTGGGACATCCTGAATGTCCCGTCTCCAAATACCAACACCATGTGAGTCTGGAGGTGAAATTCAAAGCACACGAATCTAGGTGGGGGGGGCACATATTCAAACCATAGCAGGGGTGTGTGTGTGTGTATGTGTGTGTGTTACTCTTTAGGCTCATGTATAACTAAATAAACTAGGATTTAGAGTAATCTTTGCTATTTTAAAATAACTCATTTCAATCTGAGTCAACTATAATTTATTGAGTTTATCTCTGTCCCTTACAAGTGTCCTCTGCAGGTGACAGACAGGAAGAGAATAATTTTCATAATACCACACTTTTTTTAAAAAGGTAACAGAGCCTCCTAAAGAATGTATTTCATGATTTCCTGGTCTGAGCTTTTAATTCAGCCTCGCAGATCATCATGGTTAAAGTCAGCTTACCAGGTCAAGGCGTGTTTATGCAAAGCTCTTAGGTCCTCATTGTTGACCATAGAAGGCAAGGAGGACAACTACATTAGGTGCTGTGCTACAGAATTGAGCAATCCTGGTTCAACCTGGCTCTGTAGATTATAATCTGTGTGGCTCTGTGGAAAAATTTTAACCTCTCTGTGCTTAGTTTCAACGTCTGTAAAACAGGGATGATGATAGAATTGACCTTATAAGGTTCGAGAAGTTAAGGGATATATGTAAAGAATGCAGAATGAAGCTTGTCAAGCAGCTTGTTGGTCCTTTTTCTCTCCCAAGGGCCACTATTGTTGTGCAGTTCCTCTGGAGCTCCCACTGAGGATCTCTGACTGGAGCTTCCTGATGGTGGTGGTGTTTCCTCAGGCTGCCCACTTTTTACGCCCTCCCTCAGCTTCAGTCCATCCCACACAGGTACTCTTTGGGGATTATCTCACCTGTCTTGTGCAAGATTCCTTTAAAAAGTGCTCCCCGTCTATCTCTCTAACTCCTGGATAACACTTGCTCCCCAGAAAACATACCCTATTGGCTTGTTCTCTGCAGGAAGGGCTGTCTTCCCCCCACATGGTCTTCTTAGGGCTCTGTTGTGGAACAGGCAGGGCAACCAGAGTTCTGTATCTGTACTCTTCCCAGCTGTGAATGAAATACTAGTCCTTAGGTTTCTGCAAGTCCAGGGAACATTTGTTATCCAAGTGCGTCCCCTTGAGGCCTTTCTCACTTGGCTTGAGATGAGGGAAAATTTCACATTTTATATCCAACAAAAGGCAGAAGAGGGACACAGTACACTAATGATTCCCCCCACCCCAAATCTTCCAAAAGTACTCTGCACCCTCAACTCCTACGAGGGTGGTCTCAAAAAGTTCATGGAGGGGCTGGTGTTGTGGTGCAAGGAGGTATGCCACTTGAGACGCAGGCATACCATATTGGAGTGCAGGTTCCAGTCCTGGCTACTCTGCTTCTGATCCAGCACCCTATGAAAAAGTTGTGCCTGGGTAAGTAATGGAAGATGGCCCAAGTGTTTGGGCCCCTGCACTCACATGGGAGATCCTGAAGGAGCTCCTGGTTCCTGGTTTTGCCTGACCAAGCCTTGGTTGTTGTGGCCATTTTGGGGGAGTCAATTAGTGGATGGAAGATCTCTCGCTTTTTTTTTTTAAGAAGACATAGAGACAGAGAGGTGGAAACAGAGAGAGAGGTCTTTCATCTGCTGGTTCACTCCCCAAATGGCCACAACGCCTGGAGCTGTGCTGATCCGAAGCCAGGAGCCAGGAGCTTCTTCCAGGTTTCCCACGTGGGTGCAGGGACCCAAGGACTTGAGCCATCTTCTACTGCTATCCCAGGCCATAGTAGAGAGCTGGATCAGAAGAGAAGCAGCCAGGACTAGAACCCGTGCCCATATGGGATACTGGCGCTTCAGGCCAAGGCTTTAACCCACTGCACCACAGAGCCACCCTGATCTCTCATTCTTATCTCTCAAATAAGTAGATAGATACATAAACAAACAAATAAATAAGTATTTTTTTAAAAGTCTGTGGGAAATGGAATTAAAATTAATATGCATTTCCGGGATGGGCGCTGTAGTGCAGCGGGTTAACGCCCTGGCCTGAAGCGCCACATCCCATATGGGTGCCGGTTGGAGACGTGGCTGTTCCACTTCTGATCTAGCTCTCTGCTATGGCCTGGGAAAGCAGCAGAAGATGGCCCAAGTCCTTGGGCCCCTGCACCCACGTGGGAGACCCGGAAGAAGCTCCTGGCTTTGGATCGGTGCAGCTCTGGCCATTGCGGCCAAATTGGGAGTGAACCATCAGATGGAAGACCTCTCTCTCTGTCTCTCCTTTCTCTGCGTAACTCTGACTTTCAAATAAATAAATAGATAAATAAATATTAAAAACAATTAATATGTATTTCCCAACACTTTTTGAAGCTTTTTCACAGAGATAGAGGTTGGGTAATGAGTTGACTTCAGTTTCTTCTCTCTCTCTCTCTCCTCTCTCTCTCTTTTTAAAAGATTTATTTATTTATTTGAAAGGCAGAGTTACAGAGAGGCAGAAGAGGTAGAGGTAGAGGAGCAGTGTCTTCCATCCGCTGCTTCACTTCCCAAATGGCCACAATGGCTGGAGCTGACTTGAGCCATCTTCTACTGGTTTCTCAGGCCATAGCAGAGATCTGGATCGGAAGAGGAGCAGCCAGGACCCGAACCAGCGCCCGTATGGGATGCCAGTACTGCAGGCAGCGGCCTCACGCACTAAGCCACAGCGCCATCCCAGTTTCTTCTCTTAGTATATCTTTTTGCATGGTCTGGTACCTAACAAGGATATTTGGTGTGGGTGAAATAGTCATTCTATTCTTTACCAGATATTCGCATCTTCCTTCTTGGCACAGCATAGGATTGCACATCTCTGACCATGAGATCAGATAAGGTCATGTGACTTGCTTTGTCCAATGAAATGCGAGCAAAAACTTTTAGCCTAGCATTAAGAGCCTCTTTTGCAGTGGCAAATAAAATTAAGTGTTGAGAGGGGTCTTTCATAAGCCTGGGACCCAAAATGAGTAGGACAAGCAGAGCAGCCTTGCTGGTACACATTTGGTAACGTTGTGTGAATGTGAAATATACTTTTGTGCATCAAAGCACTCATAATTTGGGGTTGTTTTCGCAGTAGATTCTAGTCCAGCCTGATAGGAATGTATTTGGCATTATTTTTCTTGGTCTTTAGGCCCCTCTTCGTGACATTCAAGAAAACTGAAAGACTAACATTTAACATTTTGCTAAATAATTTTTATTACTATTTCTTCTTTTTCAAATAAAAACATTTTAACTAACATGTAAATATTGCACATATCTATGGAGTACCATGTGGTATCTTCATGCACGTATACATTGTGTGATTTACTTCCTCAAACATTTATCATTTCTTTATGGTAAATACATTTTAATTCCCTTCTACTAGCTTGATTTTCTTGTTAAAAATATAGCATATTATCATGGTTTATAGTTACTGTACTGCAAAATAGAATACCAGAACTTCTTACTCATAGCTATAACTTAGTACCCATTAATTAACCTTTCTCTATCCCTCCCTCTCTATTCTAGCCAGCCTCTGGTCACCACTACTCCACTCTCTGATCAACTTTTTAAGAATCCAAACATAAGGGGTAAGGCTGATCTCAGAATGAGTTTGAGAGAATTTCCTCCTCTTCTGTTTTTTAAATAACTTAAAAATATTTGGTATCAGTTCTTTAAATGTTTGGTAGAATTCAGCAGCAAAGCCATCTGGTCCTGGCCTTTTCTTTGAAGGGAGACTATTACTGACTCACTCTTGCCATCACTGAACTCTTCATGTATGCTATTTCTTTGCTATTTTTATTCAATGCACTTTTTAAAAATATTTATTTATTTATTTATTTATTTATCTGAAAGAGAGAGAGAGAGAGAGAGAGAGAGAGAGAATATCTTCCATTCACTGGCTCACTCCTCAAATGACCACGATGTCTGGGATTAGGCCAAACTGGTCTCCTATGGGTGTGGCAGGGGCCCAAGGACTTGGGCAATCTTTCATTGCTTTCTCAGGCACATTTAGCATGGAGGTTGATTGGAAGAGGAACAACCAGGATAGAAACCAGTGGTCAAATGGGATATTGGTGTCACAGGCAGCAGATTACCCTGCTGTGCCACAATGTTGGCCTCTAAGATTTTTTTCTTAATTTCTTCTTTGTCCATTGGTTGTTCAGTAGTAAATTGTTTAATTTCTATTTATTTTTTAAAAAGATTTATTTATTTATTTGAAATGCAGGGTTACAGAGAGGCAGAGGCAGAGACACAGAGAGAGTTCTTCTATCCGCTGGTTCACTCCCCAGATGACTGCAACAGCCGGGAGCTGAGCCGATCCAAAGCCAGGAGCCAGGAGCTTCTTCCAGGTCTCCCACGCTGGTGCAGGGGCCCAAGGGCTTGGACCATCTTCTACTGCTTTCTCAGGCCACAGCAGAGAGCTGTATTAGAAGTGGAGCAGCTGGGTCTCAAACTGACACCCATATGGGATGCCGGCACTGCGCAGGCTGGGGCTTTACCTGCTACGCCACAGCGCTGGCCCCTCCATGCATTTTTATAGTCTCCTAAGTTTTTCTTGTTATTGATTTCTAATTTTATTGAATTGTGATTGAAAAGATGTTCAATATGACGTAAATTTTTAGAAACTTGTTCAGACTTGTTTTGGGACCTATTATATGATCTATCCTGGAGAATGTTCCATGCACAGTTGAAAAGAATGTGTATTCTGCAGCTGTTGGATGGAGTTTCTGTAAATGTTAGGTCCAATTGATGTGGGATACAGTTCGATTTTGCAGTCTATTTATTGACTTTCTGTTTAATCTGTTCATTGCTGAACATGGTGTATTAACATATTCTACTACTGTTGTATTGAAGTCTAGCTCTCTTTTCACTACTATCAGTATTTGCTTTATATATTTGGATGCCTCTATATTGGTTACATATATATATATGTGTGTGTGTGTGTGTGTGTGTGTGTGTGTGTGTATTTGCAATAGTTATTTCCCCTGCTAAATTGGATCTTTTATCATTTTTAAATGACTTTCCTTGTCTCTTTTTACTGCTTTGGATTTAAAAACTATTTTATCCAATATAAGTATGGCTATTCCTGCTGTAATTTAGGTTCCACTTGTATGGAATGTTTTATTCCATTTTTTCATTTTCTGTCCATGTGTGCCTCTAAAGGTGAAGTGAATTTCTCCTAAGTTGTGTCTTGTTTTTTTTTTTTTTTAGCCCATTAAATTAATGTGTATTTTCTTCAATTTTTTATTCACTGCTGTTCTTGAGACACACACACACACACACACACATACACACACACACAGAGAGAAGACAGAGATATGTTCTGTCTGCTGGCTCACTCCCTAAATGCCCACAACAGCTGGGGTTGGACCAGACTGAAGCCAAGAGCCCAGAACCCAGTCTGGGTCTTCCACATTGGTGACAGGGGTCCAACTACTTAAGCCATCATGTATGGCCTCCCAGAGTGTGCATTATCAGAAAGTTGGATTGGAAGCACAGCTGGGACTTGAACCCAGGTGCTCTGATATGGGGTGTGGGCATTCCAAGTAGTATCTTAACCATTGCTCCAAATGCCTGCTCTATTCTTTTACAATTTTTTAAAATTTCAGTGATTTTTAACTTTGCTATGACAAATAGATAGGGAAGATCTTACTTGTATGCTTAATTAAGGCTTGTATCTGTTATAACTCAAGCCCATATCAAAATCAAATGTCTCCCAGAAAAGGTAGTGAATAGTCTCCTATAGCAAGTGTACAGGGATGATATAATACAAATTTTAACAAACCAATATTCAAAGATGGGAGGTAACAGTAGAAAAGAGAGATGTTATTTCCCAAGGAGAATAAATTTCTAAGGTAGGGGCTGACAAAAACAATAATATTAGGAATGGTTGATAAAACTTCACCATGACCTAAAAAATCTCAACATCTCTTTCAGTTAAGAAATAAAAGGTCAACCAAGTCAGTTCAGAGAATCTGTAGAAGCAATTGGAAGGATTTGTGAGGAATAGAGAAAGCTAGAAGAAAGTTTTATCATTCATTTAGGAGACCAGCTGAAGACCATGAATAATTTGAGGTTATTCAGAGCAGACATGCTGGACCTCTGCAAACATAAAAGAAGTCATCGGAGTGGTGTGCAACTCCATCAGCTTCAGACAGCACTATTACTTTATTTCACATCTTTCTATGGCCTTTTAAAAAAAGATTTATTTATTTTTTTACTTGAGAGTCAGTTACACAGAGAGAGGAGAGAGAGAGAGAGAGAGAGGTCTTCCATCCGATGGTTTACTCCCCAATTGGACACAACGGCCGGAACTGCACTGATCCGAAGCCAGGAGTCAGGAGCTTCTTCCCGGTCCCCCATGCGGGTGTAGGGGCCCAGGGACTTGGGCCATCTTCTACTGCTATCCCAGACCATAGCAGAGAGCTGGATTGGAAGTGGAGCAGCCGGGACTAGAGCCGGAGCCCATATGAGATGCCGGCGCTTCAGGCCAGGGCATTAACCCACTGCGCCACAGCGCCGGCCCCTATGGCCTGGTTTTACTAGTTGATAATCTAATTAATTCCTATAGTGGTGTTGAAAGAGATTTTGCCACAGTTTGACAAGAGTGCATTGAATTCCATGCCTCCTGGATTGAAGAGCAACTGGAAGTTGCCCAGCAGGTGGTCCCTTATGCTAGAACCTAGAGTAGGAGTAAGTTGAAAGAATCACATGATTTTGGAAGCCAAAATGGAGGAAGTGATGATAAAACTAAGAATGCTGAGAGAAACTATTTAAATATTTTTACATGACATGAATGAAAAGATCACACATGAAATTGAGATTTTGAAAACAAACTCAAATAAAAGAAATGAAGAATTCAATATGTCAAATAAAAAATACAGTTGAAAGCCCTAACAACAGACTTGATAAGGCAGAAGAACGAATATCCAAGCTAGAAGACAAATCTTTGAAAGATTTTCAGTCAGACAAAAAAACCACAAACACACACACACACACACACACACACACACACAAAAACAGAGAGAGAGAAGAAGTTAGAAAAATTAAAAACAGTTTTGGAGATTTATGGGATACTATCAAATGACCCAATATATAGGTCTTAGGAGGTCCAGAAAGTGTGGAAAGAGAGAATGGATTAGAAGGCCTATTCAGTGAGATAATTACAGAAACTTCCCTAATTTGAAGAAAGGGACATCCAAGTACATGAGGCACATAGAACTCCTTACAGACATGACCAGAAAAGATCTTCACCATGACACATGTAGTCGGGCCGGCGCCGCGGCTCACTAGGCTAATCCTCCGCCTGCAGCGCCGGCACACTGGTTTTAGTCCCAGTCGGGGCGCCGGATTCTGTCCTGGTTGCCCCTCTTCCAGGCCAGCTCTCTGCTGTGGCCAGGGAGTGCATAGGAGGATGGCCCAAGTCCTTGGGCCCTGCACCTGCATGGGAGACCAGGAGAAGTACCTGGCTCCTGCCATCGGATCAGCGCGGTGTGCCGCGGCGGCCATTGGAGGGTGAACCAACGGCAAAGGAAGACCTTTCTCTCTGTCTCTCTCTCTCACTGTCCACTCTGCCTGTCAAAAAAAAAAAAAATAAATAAATAAATGGCAACACATTGTAGTCAACTTTCAACAGTAAAACATAAAGAAAAGATTCTACAATGTGCACTAGAGAAACGCCAGATTACTTTCAGAGGGTCTCCAATTAGACTCACAGCTGACTTCTCATCAGAAACCCTATAGGCTAGGAGAGAGTGGAAATACATAGTCCAAGTCTTAAGAGAAAAAAACTGTCAGCCCAGAATACTATACCCTGCAAAGCTCTCATTTGTGAATGAAGGTGAAATAAAGATCTCCCATAACAAACAGAAATTGAAAGAATTTGCCACTGCTCGGTCCATCTTACTAAAGATGCTTAAGGATGTGCTGCACACAAAAGCACAGAAAGACAGTCATCATTATTAAAGAATGTGAAGGCAGACAATCTCCCAGTAAAATTACAAAGGAAATCCAAAGCAAACAATAGGAATATTTACAGAAAAATGACAAGGCCAAGTTGTTATTTATCAATAGCAACCTTGAGGTTGATGCTGTGGCACAGCAGGCTAAGCCTCCTCCTGTGGTGTCAGTATCCCATATGAATGCCAGTTCAAGTCACAGCTGTTCCACTTCCAATCCAGCTTGCCTCTGTGGCCTGGGAAAACAGTAGAAGATGGCCCATGTGCTTAGGCCTCTGCACCTGCATTCCTGGCTTTGGATCAATCCAGCTCTGGCCATTTTGGGAAGGGAACCAGTGGATGGAAGACCTTTCTCTTTGTTTCTCCCTCTCTCCATATTTAACTCTACCTCTCAAATAAATAAATAAAAAATTTAAAAAATCAGTATCCTTGACTGTAAATGGCCTAAATTCTCCAGTTAAAACATACAGACTGGCTGTTGATTAAAAACAAGACCCATCTATTTTCTGCCTACAAGAAACACACCTCATGAACAAAGATACACAGACTGAAAGTGAAAGAATGGAAAAACACATTCCATGCTAAAGTCAAACAAAAATGAGCAAGTGTAGCCATCCTAATATCAGACAAAATAGACTTTAACACAAAAATTGTTAAAAGAGACAAACAAGAGTACTATATAATGATTAAGGGATCAATTTAATAGGAAGATGTGACTATAATAAATGTATATGTACCTGATTACAGCATGCCTGGCTATTTAAAACAAAAGTTAATTGATTTTAAGCGAGACATAGACTCCAATACAATAGTAATAGGGGACTTCAATACCCCACTTTCATCAATCAACTAGACAGATCAACTAGACAGAAAATCAACAAAGAAACAGCAGAGCTAATCTACACTATGAACCTAGCTGATATCTACAGAACCTTTCATCCCACAGTTGCAGAATATATATTCTTTTCATCAGTGCCTGGAACTATGTCCAGAACAGATCATTTGCTAGGCATAAAGTAAGTCTCAGCAAAGATCTGTACAATGAAAGTTACAAAACATTAAAAAAAAAAGGAAATAGAAGAAGACACAAAAAAATGGAAAAATCTTCCATGTTCATGGATTGGAAGAATTAATATAATGAAAATGTCCATATTGTCAAAAAAAAAAAAAAACAACTTACAGTTTCAGTGCAATCCTAATGAAAATACCAACATACTTCTCAGATCTAGAAAAAACAATGCTAAAATTCATATGGTAACACAATAAATCCTGAATAGCTAAAGTGATCTTATACAACAAAAACAAGGCCAGAGGCATCACAATGCCAGATTTCAAGGCATACTACAGGGCAGTTGTAATCAAAACAGCCTGGTACTGGCAAAAAACAGACATGTAGACCAGTGGAACAGAATAGAAACTCCAGAAATCAATCCACGCATCTACAACCAACTTATCTTTGACAAAGAAGCTAAAATCAATCCCTGGAATAAAGACAGTCTCTTCAAGAAATGGTGTTGGGAAAACTGGATTTCTGTGTGTAGAAATATGAAACAAAACCCTTACCTTACACCTTACACAAAAATCCACTCAAAATGGATCAAGGGCCTAAATCTATGACCCAATGCCATCAAATACTAGAGAACATCAGAGAAACTCTGCAAGACTTTGGCATAGGCTAAGACTTCTTGGAAAAGACCCCAGAAGCACAGGCAGTAAAAGCCAAAATTGCCAAATGGGATTACATCAAATTGAGAAGCTTCGGCATTACAAAAGAAACATTCAGCCAAATGAAGAGGCAGCGGATAGAATAGGAGAAAATATTTGCAAACTATGCAACTGATAAAGGGTTAATATCCAGAATCTATAAAGAGCTCAAGAAATTCAACAACAACAAAACAAACAATCCAGTTAAACAATGGGTGAAGGATTTGAATACCCATTTTTCAAAAGAGGAAATTCAAATGGACACAGACACACGAAAAAGTGCTTAGGATTACTAGTCATCAGGGAAATACAAATCAAAACCATAATGAGGTTTCACATCACCCCAGTTAGAATGGCTTTCATACAGAAATCAACAAACATCATATGCTGGTGAGGATGTGGGGGGAAAGGTACCCTAAATCCACTGTTGGTGGGAATGTAAACTGGCGCAGCCATTGTGGAAAACTGTATGGAGATACCCCAGAAAGCTGAAGATAGATCTTCTATATGATCCAGCAATCCCACTCCTGGTAATTTACCCAAACAAAATTAAATCAGCATATGAAAGAGTTATCTGTACCCTCATGTTCATTGCAGCTCAATTCACAGTAGCTAATATATAGAACCAATCCAGATTTCCATCAACTGATGATTGGATAAAGGAATTATGATATATATACACTACAGAATACTACTAAGTGATAAAAAAATGAAATCCTGTTTTTTGCAATAAAATGGATGCAACTGGAAACCATTATACTTAGTGAAGTAAGTTACTCTCCAAAAGACAGATACTGTATGTTTTCCCTGATGTAGGGTAATTAATAGAGTACCTAAAATGTAATGTACTTGAGTGAAACTGACATTTTGAGATTCAATGGTTGTTTACTGCTCTTGTCTCTACTGTTGAGCAAGTTTTTTTTTCTTCATACTATTTGTTGAACTCTTTAATTAGCGTAGGTTAATCTTATGAGTATAAAGTGAACTAAAATAGATCTTTGTAAAAATTAATAGTGGGAATAGGAGAGGGAGGAGGAAGAAGGATAGAGTGTGTGTGGGGGGATAAGGTGGGAAGTATCACTATGTTCCTAAAACAGTATATATGAAATACATGAGATTTGTATACCTTAAATAAAGTTTTAAAATAGAAAATTCTACACTTGTACTCCATTCCTCCCCACATTTTGAATTTCGAATATTCCATTTTACTTCTTTCTATATTCCCTGATAACACATTAATTAAATTATTTTTAATTGTTTTTAGTTTTTAGTCTTTATACTAAAGGTATGAATTTTTATGTAACTGGTATAAAATATTAGAGCATTCTGAATTTGTATGCATAGTTACTATTACCAATAAATTTCCTTGTTACTCACTAGCATCTCTTTCTTTCAGTTTGAAGAATTGCCTTAAGCCTATCTTTTTTCCCCAATTTTAATTAATATAAATAGAACAGATTTCATGTATTTCATAGATACAATTCTAAGAAGATAACTGTACTTTTTCTAGTAGGCTATTATGTTTTCTATCACATATTTAAGTTTTCTGAGTGTACTATTCAGGTCAAAGATTTCCGTTTGATTTTTAAAATTACTTCCATCTCTCTGTTAAGTTTGTTAGAATATTGAATTATTTCTGTATTCTTTCTTGAGGTTTGTTGTGTTTCTTTCAAAATTGTTATTTTGAATTTTACATCCAAGAATTTTCAGATGTCATCTGTTCTCTGGTTGATTTCTGGCATCTTACTTTACTAGGTGAGAAAAGTCATGCTTCCCTAGAATTTCTTGGTGCTTGTTGGCATATGGAATCATCTTGGCATTGAAGGATTGTGCGTTTTTTCAAGTCTTCATAATTTGCTTTATTTGTGGCTATCAGTCCGGAAATTCTAAGCACTCTATTTTCTTTGAGCCAGTGGCTACGTCTGCTATTTCAGCACTAGATGGTGCCATACATAGAAGTTTGCTGCGACTGTGCTATTGGTGTATTGTTGCTATTTGAGCACTAGAGGGTGCCCCAACCCCAGATTTGTCACAAATCTGCAGTTGGTTTGTTCAGAATGATCTGGAGGAATGTCTACAAAGAAGTTGTCCAAGTGCCAGTGTTGTGGTGCAGTGAGCTAAGCTGCTGCCTGTGATGCTGGCATTCCATATCAGAGCATTAGTAATACTGGCATTCCATATCAGAGCACAAGTTCAAGTCCTGGCTGCTCTGCTTCTGATCCATCTCCCTGCTAAAGTGCCTGGGAGAATAGCAGAAGATGTCCCAAGTGCTTGGACCCCTGCCACACATCAGAGATCCAGATGGAATTACTGGTTTTTGGCTTTGGCCTGGCCCAGCCCTGACTGTTGCAGCCATTTGAAGAGAACCAGCAGATGGAAGATCTCACTATTTCTCCTTCTCTCTGTCACTATAGCTTTCAAATAAGTAAAACATAAATCTTAAAAAAAAAAACCCCTAGGTCCTTTCCTAATATTTAGAAGGTTGGTAAATTAGCAGCATATACAAAATTACATTAAAAAATGAAGTCACTCATCCTTGCAGGCCTCTTCCTGGGGTTGGATGGGATGTAAGTCTGATCAACTGGGGCCATGTGTCTCCACTTGACACGGGGACAGGTCCAGAGCTTCCATATGCAGATACTGGCCTGAAGATAGACACTGTTAGCATTAGCCCTGTGGTTTTTAAAAAATATTTATTTTATTTATTTGAAAGGCAGAGAGAGAGAGAGAGAGAGTTAGAGAATTCAGTCTTCCATCTGCTGGTTCACTCCCCAAATGGGCCAGGGCTGGGCCAGGCCAAAGCCAGGAGCCAAAAACTTCATCTGGATCTATGTGGGTTCAGGGGCCCAAGAACTTGGGCCATCTTCCCGCTGCTGGAGCATCTGGAACTCTAACCGGCACCCACATGGGATGCTGGCATCAAAGGTGGCTACTTTATCCATTATGCCACAACACCAAACCCCTGTGTTGAGTTTTGGCAGCCTGGCACTGAGACCCAAGAGGCATTTCCCATCTTATTTTCTTATGGTTGAAATAATTTTTTCCTTAAATACAAGACAATTCTTTTCTTTCTTTCCTTTTTTTAAAATACCTATTTATATATTTGAAAGCCAGAGTTACACACACACACACACACACACACAGACAAAGATCTTCCATCTGCTGGTTCACTTCCCAAATGGCTACAATGGCTGGGGCCAATGCCAGGTGCCTGGAACTCCAACAGGGTCTCCCACCTGGGTGGCAGGGACCCAAGTACTTGGGACATCTGCTGCTGCTTTTCTAGGCACATCAGCAGGGAACTGGATGGGAAGTGGAACGGCTGGCACTTGAACCAGCACCGATATGGGATGCTGGTGTTGCAGGAAGTAGCTGAACCTGCTATACCACAACGCTGGCCCCAGAGTTTTATTCTTCACTATCTTCCTGAGGTTGGTGGTGTGTTGGTGGAGGCAGTCCCTTGGCCACCCAGGCTGATGCTAAGTTCCACCGGGATCTCACAGTTACCAGCCTTGTGCGGTGTCAGGGGTGCATGCCAGACTCACATGAGGCTGGCAGTGATATATGCTAAAATGTCTTACCCGGTCACAGGTATTCATTCACTGATGCACTGGCAAGTCTAGAGGATCTATTTGTGAGCTCCGACCTGGAGATAGAGGCCTTGGGCTTTGTCTGGTGCCAGTCTAGCACTGAACTCCAATGTAGGACACTCAGATTACAGTCCTGGCTCTACTCCCCAGCAGCTGGAATCACGGCAGTTGGGGAGGGGTGGCAGAAGAAACCTCTAGACTACCTATCTTAGGAGAGTCCGAAAGCTCAGTCTGAAGGTACTAGCCTGGGAAAAGGGGCCATGGGGCCCTGTCCAGCACTAGATTTTACAGTGGCAGCACTGGTATTGGGTTTCAAGTGTAAGGTATGGACTAATTCCCTCCCCTTTTCCCAAGCAGGAAACAAGGCACCTCTCTCCATGTTGTACTACTTGGAGCTGGAGGGGGGGGTGACATGGGAAAGTCTTTCCTTCCCACTTTCTTCAATGTGTTGTATCTCATCATTATTCTAAAACCAAGCACTACGGTCTCTCCCTTGGTTTCCTTAGTACTTGTGCAGTTGGCTTGAGCGGTGAACAGCTGTTTAAATTGCTGCCTCTGTGGGGAGATGGTCATTGAAGCATCTTGCTCGGTCACTATCTTGCTGCCTACTATTTCTCATTATCATCTTTACATGGAACCTTATAAAATTGTTCAGGAAAGAGACTGATGAAAGAGTCAAAGTGATAGAAAAATCTGGTTTCAGGACTAATTTTATGTATGTTAGCCTTCTGAATTTTTATCAAATATAAAATAGAGATACATGTCTTCCCTGCCTTCTTCACTGAGTTGTTTTAAGGATCATTGAGATCTTTGATAAGAAAGTGCTTTGTTAACTCTAAAGCAGAATATAAGCATAGCATATAAATCCATGGCTCACAGCTGAGACTGTACATCAGAATGACCTGTAGGCCATTGTCAAAGGTATAATGTAATGTCTCGAGAGGAAGATGTAGAAGAAGCATTCAGTCAGACATGATTTCTACATTTTTGTGCAGTGAAATGTATCAATTCCCTACTGGATGTAATAATCTATAGTACTTTTAAATTGATCAAAAAGCTTTTCAGGCATATCTGATCTCTGTTTCACACTATACCAGGCCATGTAAAAAATATTAGAGAAGTCTAAGGCATGGTTCATAGCATCAATTCTGTATTCTTGAGAAATGCTAAAAGAGTGCATGTTAAGCATTCTCACAACAAAAATGTAAAGTATTGTGTATGTAAATTAACTAGGTTTAGCCATTCCTCTATGTATATATTTTTCAAAACATCATGTTGTACATGATAAGTCTATATGATTTTATTTGTCAATTAAAAAGTAAGATTTCGAGTAGAGGAATAACTAGAGTTAACAAAATAACCCAAAATGAAACAAAATCTATAATTTAGGTAGTGATGATGTTGGGAACTTCTGTCTGCCCAAAGTCAATGCTAAGCAACTATTTCAAAACTCTGAACATTAACCAGAGCCACACAATAAGCTAAAAAGCATTTATTCAGGAAAAACTACTGAACCTCCTAAGAACAATGGAATCTTTTTTAAAGATTTATTTATTCATTTGAAAGTGAGAGACAGAGAGAGAGAGAGAGAGAGAGAGATCTCCTTCTGCTGGTTTACTTCTCAAATGGTTGTAACAGCCAGGCTTGGGGCACACTGAAGCCAGGAGGCAGGAGCTTCATACATGTCTCCCACATGGGTGTAGGAGCCCAGGTACTTGGGACATCTTCCACTACTATACCAGGTGCACTAGCAGAGAGTTGGATCAGAAGTGGAGCAGCCAGGACTTGAACCAGTGCCCAAATGAGGTGTCGGCATTGCAGACAGCAGTTTAATCTGCTACACCACAATGCTGGCCCCAAACAGTGGAATATTTAAATCAGATCTGCTCCAATCTCAGCCAGTCCTTGACCAATTTAAATCTGTTGCACACTACCTATAAAGATCATTTGCCTGGCTGCTAGCTGGAGGTGACTGACCTGATCTGGAGCTGTACTGGAGTCCAAATGCCCAGTGGCATTGTTGAAAAATAGTAGTGACTATTGTAAAAAAAAAAAAAAAAAGCAAAGTCCATTATTATTTCTGCCCAAGGCTATAGTACTGGTTTAACAAGTTAGAAACCAACAAAAGTTTTATTTATTTTTAAAAATTTTTATTAATTTGAAAGGCAGAGAGACAGAGACAGTTTCAGAGATAGACAGAAATCTTCCATCTGTGATCTCGCTCCTAAAATGCCCTCAACAGCTGGGGCTGGGCTAGGCCAAAGCTGAGAGCCAGGAACTCATTCTGGATCTTCCAGATGGGTGGCAGGGATCCAACTACTTTGTCTATCATCTGCTATTCCCAAGGTGCACATTAGCAGGAAGCTGGAATTGAAGCAGAACCAAGACTTGAACCCAGGAACTTTGTTATGGAATATGAGTATTCCAAGCAGTGTCTTAACCACTGCACCAAACACCTGCCCCTACAGCCAATGACTTTTTTTTAAAAAAATATTTTATTTTCTTTGTTTGAAAGGCAGAGTACACACACACACACACACACTGACAAAGGGAAATCTTCCATCTGCTAGTTCACTCCCAAATGGCCATAATGACCAGGGCTGGGCCAGAATAAAGTCAGGAGCCAGGAACTTCTTTCTCCCACAAGGGTGCAGGGGCTTAAGGACTTGGGCCATCCTCTGCTGCTTTCCCAGGTGCATTAGCAGGGAGCTGGATTGGAAGTGCAGCAGCCAGGACTCAAACTGGTATCCACATGGGATGTTGGCATCACAGGCAGTGGCTTAACCCACCCCTTGTGGAATAATCCTATAGTGTCTGTATTCCCTACAGAACAACTACTGAAGTTAGTCAGTTGTTTATCTTCATTATTTTTAAGTTTGACTACTGCTAAGAATGCTTATACCCTCTCCCCAAAATTCATATATTGAAACCTAATACCCTAGGCCAGCGCCGCTGCTCAATAGGCTAACCCTCCGCCTTGCAGCACCGGCACACTGGGTTCTAGTCCCGGTCGGGGCGCCAGATTCTGTCCCGGTTGCCCCTCTTCCAGGCCGGCTCTCTGCTGTGGCCTGGGAAGGCAGTGGAGGATGGCCCAAGTGCTTGGGCCCTGCACCCCATGGGAGACCAGGAGAAGCACCTGGCTCCTGGCTTCGGATCAGCTCGGTGCCCCGGCCGCAGCGCGCCAGCCGTGGCGGCCATTGGAGGGTGAACCAACGGCAAAAGGAAGACCTTTCTCTCTGTCTCTCTCACTATCCACTCTGCTTGTCAAAAAAAAAAAAAAAAAAAAAAAAGAAAGAAAGAAAGAAAGAAAGAAACCTAATACCCAAGCTGATGTTGTTGAGAGATGAGGTCATTAGGTCATGAGGCTCCACCTTCGTGAATGAGATTAGTGCCTAATATAAACGGCTTGAGGAAGCCCTCGGCCCTTTTAGTGTGAAAACTTAGCAAGAAGGCACTCTCTTCAAAGTGGACAACAAGCCCTCATGACACTATGAATCTACTGGTGTCTTGATCTTGAACTTTGCAGCAGCTATAAGTTGGGGCAATACACTTATTTTGTTTATAAATTACTCAGTCTTTTTGTTTTAGCAGCCCAAACAGAGTAAGAGGGCTTCCTAGGAGTCATCACTGGGTCAGCATTGCTTAGAGTTCAATGAATACATTTGATCAGTGTTAAATAGCTTGTGCTTAAAGACCTTGAGCCCCTAAAACTTTCACCTTTTGCTAAGATGATTTGGGGTTTGAAGCATGCACTTAAAGTTCAGGCAGTGAATTGCTCTGTCTTAGATTCCACTTTCTGCTTATGCAGAGCCTCCTTCTCAATTGGGAGTGGGTAGATAACTGGGGCCCTCTCTGGTCTTTCCTTAGCATGTTCTTATCCTGGCATATACACACAGATTTCCAGATCCCCCAATAATATGTCAGTATTTTCAAAACCTTCTATAGTTGTCTCATTCTGCCAATCTCCATTTAAAATCTCTGGCTAGGGGCCAGCGCTGTGGTGCAGTGGGTTAGTACTTGGGCTCCTGCACTTATGTGGGAAACCTAGAAAAAGCTCCTGGCTTTGACCTGGGCCAGTCCTGGCCATTAAGGCCATTTGTGAGTGATCCAGCAGGTGGAACACCTCTATCTCTCTCTGTAACTTTGGCTTTCAAATAAATAAAATAATTCTTGTACAAAAAAATTAGTCCAGGCAACTCACTAAACATAGAAACAAACAATAACAACAACATTAACAACAAAAGTAGCATCTCCTGGCAGGGGCAGGGCTGGAGAAGAGAGCATAATCAATAATTGGTACAATATTTTATCTAAAATATATTCAATTTTCAACAAAAAATTATGAGACAAGCAAAGAATCAGGAAAGTGTAGCCCATACACAGAAAGAAAAATTTGTTAATGGAAACTGTCTCTGAAGGGGATCACATGTCAGACTTGGTTAAGAAAAATTCAAACTAGTTCATATATATATGTATATATGTTGGGGTCTTAAGCCTGAGGCTGGCCCCTGACCAGCAGGAGACAGTACAAGCACTCCTCGACAAGGCGAACAGGTAAGGTCGACGGGTCAAGCACACCGAAGCAAGCACCTGTGAGTTCTGTCGAAGCAGGAACTACTTTATTGAGGAAGTGTACAGGCTTATAAAGCTTACGAAAGACATGTGCAGTAGGGGAGCCAATCAGCTAAAAGGTCATGCATGCAGGCGTGGGTGGACCACGCACAGGGACATCTTAAGCAAAGTATAGGGATCATGCACTGTCCACGTGTCTGGAACTAAAGCAGACCTATCCCTGCCGGTGGTCTGATGTTACGTAGCTTAACCGCAGCAGCCGCAGACACGCCCCTCGAACATCCGCCAGGTGCCATATTGTAATGGAGGTTTTAGGCAATGCCATATCTATATCTATATCTATATCTATATTTATGTATATAAATATATATCCAAAAAAGTAAAGAAAGCCATGTTTTATAAATTAAGACAACACAGGACAACAATGCTTCATCAAGTAGAGAATATCAACAGAAAATGGAAATTATAAAAAGGAATCAAATGGAAATTCTGGAGTTGAAAGTATAACCGAATAAAGAAATTCACTAGAATAGTACAAAAGCAGATCTCAGCTGAAAGAAAAAAAAATCAATGAACTTGCCAACAGATCAATAGAGACATGCAATCTGAATAACACAGACTAAAAAGAGTGGAGAAAAATATACAAGGGCCTGTTCTGTGGTGCAGTTGGTTAAGCTGCAGTCTGCTATGCTGGCATCCCATATGAGTGCTGGTTGGAGTGTTGGCTGCTCTGCTTTGGATCCAGCTCCCTGCTAATGTGCCTGGGAAGACAGAGTAAGATGTGCCAAGTTCTTGAGCCCCTACTACCCATGTGAGGACCTAGTTGGAGTTCTTGGCTCTTGGCTTCTACCTGGCCCAGCCCCTGCTGTTGTAGTCATTTGGGGAGAGAACTAGTGAATGGAAGACTCTCTCTAGCTCTCTTTCCTGCCTGTATGTGTGTGTGTGTGTGTGTGTGTGTGTGTGAACTTTGCCTTTCCAATAAATAAAATAAATCTTTACGAAAGAAATGTAGAACATAATTAAACAAAGTAACATAGGCATAATGGAAGTAAGAGTAGAGGAGAGAGGGAGAAAAGGACAGAAAAAAGGCTCAAAAAAACAATGGTTGAAAACTCCCAGATATGGCAGAAACATTTACACTTCCAAGAAGCTTAACAAACTCCAAGTAGGATAAGCTGAAAGAGGCCCACCCCTACACAGCATAGACAAACTGTTGAAAGACAACGACAATCTTAAAGCAACAAGAAAAATGAATCACAAAAGAAACAGTAATAATAGCATCTGTTCTATCAGAAAGCATGGATGCCAGAAATCAATAGGATGACATTTAAAGTGTTAAAAGAAGCAAAAATTATCAATTCTATTTTAAAAAATGAAGATGACATAAAGATATTCCTAGTTAAACAAATACTGAGAGAATTCATTGCTAACAGATCTCTCTTACAAAACATTGTAAAAGAAATCTTCATGATGAAAAGGCATGACACCAGGTGGTAACTTGAACCCATATGAAGAAATAAAGGGCACAGCTAAGGTAATTAGGTAAAATAACAATAAATACATATTTTACTCTTTTATTATCTTAATTGATTTTTAAAGAAATTTTACTTTTTATTTATTTGAAAGGCACAGTTAGAGAGAGAGAGAGGGGGAGAGAGAGAAAATTTTCCATCCACTGGTTCCCTTCCCAAATGGCTGTAACAGCCTGGGGCTGGGCCAGCCCAAACCCAGGATCCTGGAACTCCATCTGGATTTCCCACGTGAGTGGATGGTGGAGTAGGGGCTTAGCCTAGTGCTTAAAGATACCAGTTAAGATCTCCATGTCCCACATCAGAGTATCTGAGTTTGACATCCGGCTCTTGGTCTTGACTCCATGTTACTGATAACACAGACTTTGTCAGGCACTGTTTATTGGTTCAAATGATTGGGTTCCTATCACCTACTAAGAGACATCGGTTGAGTTCTTGGCTCCCAGCTTTAGCGTGGCCCAGCCGTGGGTATTGTGGGCTTTTGGGGGGAGTGAACCAGCAAATGAGAGCTCTGTTTTTGCCAGTCAAATGCA
The DNA here is from genome assembly GCF_051225735.1 of Oryctolagus cuniculus. Taxonomy (NCBI): domain Eukaryota; kingdom Metazoa; phylum Chordata; class Mammalia; order Lagomorpha; family Leporidae; genus Oryctolagus; species Oryctolagus cuniculus. The sequence continues at coordinate 54,060,548 of NC_142888.1, forward strand.
AAAACTTTAAAGAGGTAAGTTCATTGTAGTGTAAAAACTTTTGAATTCCATGAAGTTTTTTTTCCCACAGTGTGTTTCCATAAACTTTTTTTTTTTTTTGACAGGCAGAGTTAGACAGTGAGAGAGAGAGAGACAGAGAGAAAGGTCTTCCTTTTTCCATTGGTTCACCCCCCCAATGGCCGCTACAGCCAGTGCATTGTAGCCGGTGGGCTGTGCTGATCCGAAGCCAGGAGCCAGGTGCTTCCTCCTGGTTTCCCATGCAGGTGCAGGGTCCAAGGACCTGGGCCATCCTCCACTGCACTCCCGGGCCACAGCAGAGAGCTGGACTGGAAGAGCAGCAACCAGGACAGAATCCGGTGCCCCAACCGGGACTAGAACCTGGAGTGCCAGTGCCACAGGCGGAGGATTAGCCTAGTGAGCTGCGTCGCCGGCCTTCCATAAACTTTTAAAAAAGTTTTATTTATTATTTTTATTTATTTGAAAGGCAAAAACTGGAGACCATTATGTTTAGTGAAATAAGCCAGTCCCCAAAAGACAAATATCATGCTTCCTCTGATATGAGGTAGAGTACAAAAATTAATTGAGTGTCTAAGAGTAAAACTGATATCTTATGATTTGGTTATTGTTTATAACCTTTATCTATATTCCAGTGGTACAGTGATCTTTCTAATTTTTACTTATTGAACACTATGGTTACTGGTGCATTAAGCTTATGATTACAAAGTAAATTGAAAGTATGTTATTGAAAAATGAAAAGAATAAAAAGAAATGAAGGAGAGGAGATTGAGACAGGGATGAAGGCAAGTATGGTTATCTTCTTAGAGCTGTATTTATGAAACACATGAAATATGTCCTCTTTATATGAATAAAAATTTTTAAAAAAGAAGCAGAGCTTCTGGGACTTGAACTGGTACTCATATGGGATGTAGGCATTGTAGGCAGTAGTTTAACCCATTGTGCCACAACACCAGTCCCTGCTTTTATCACTTCTATTTCAGTATTTTACTGAAGGTTTTAGCCAGGACAGTAAGGCAAGAAAAGAAAGATGTCACCTTGGCCGGCGCCGCGGCTCACTAGGCTAATCCTCCACCTAGTGGCGCCGGCACACCGGGTTCTAGTCCCGGTCGGGGCGCCGGATTCTGTCCCGGTTGCCCCTCTTCCAGGCCAGCCCTCTGCTGTGGCCAGGGAGTGCAGTGGAGGACGGCCCAGGTGCTTGGGCCCTGCACCCCATGGGAGACCAGGAAAAGCACCTGGCTCCTGGCTCTTGCCATCGGATCAGCGCGGTGCGCCGGCTGCAGCGCGCCGGCCGCGGCGGCCATTGGAGGGTGAACCAATGGCAAAGGAAGACCTTTCTCTCTGTCTCTCTCTCTCACTGTCCACTCTGCCTGTCAAAAAAAAAAAAAATAAGAAAGATGTCACCAATATTAGAAAAGAAGTAAAACTCTATTTCCAGATGACCTGATGTGATATGTAGGCAATCCCAAGGAATACACAAAAAAATCTTTTAGAACTAACAAATGAGTTTAGCAAATTTGCAGGATACAAACATCAAACTACAAAGTTCAATTGTATTTCTGTGAAATAGCGATGTGCAATTTTAAAATGAAATGAACAGAACAATAACACTCACAATAGCAAGCAAAATAATAAAATATTTATAAATATTAACAAAATGTTTAAAAGTTGTAGGATGAGAAATACAATTCATTGCTGGCTGAGAGAAATTAAAGATCTAAAAAACTGAAACATTCTATGCTTTTGGATCAGAAGTCTAAATATTGGCAAATGTCAAATATCCCTTAATTGCTATATAGCTATAACACAATCTATGAAATTTTCAACAGGCTTTTTGAAAAAATTAAAGAGCTGTTTCTAAGACTTATATGCAGAAGTACAAATGCTCCCGAGTAGTCAAAATAATTTTTAAAATTAAGAAAAGGAGGCTGGCGCCGTGGCTCACTAGGCTAATCCTCCGCCTTGTGGCGTCAGCACACCAGGTTCTAGCTCTGGTCGGGGCGTCGGATTCTGTCCCAGTTGCCCCTCTTCCAGGCCAGCTCTCTGCTATGGCCCGGGAGTGCAGTGAAGGCTGGTCCAAGTGTTTGGGCCCCGCACCCAATGGGAGACCAGGATAAGCACCTGGCTCCTGCCTTCGGATCAGCACAGTGCGCCGGCAGCAGCGCACCGGCCACGGCAGCCATTGGAGGGTGAACCAATGGCAAAAAGGAAGACCTTTCTCTCTGTCTCTCTCACTGTCCACTCTGTCAAAAAAAAAAAAAAAAAAAAAAAAAAAAAAAAAAAAAAAAAAGGAAAAGGAGCAGGCATTGTGGCACAGTGGGTTAAGCCACCATCTGTGACATGAGCATCCCATATAAGATGAGTCCTGTCTGCTCCACTTTCATTCCATATGCATTTTCTCTGTTAATGGCCTGAGAAAGCAACAAAAGATGGCCCAAGTGCTTAGGCCCATGCCATCCACATGGGAGACCCATATAGAAATCCAGGCTTCTGGCTTTGGCCAGGGTCACATTTGGGGAATGAACTAGCAGATGGAAAATCAATCTCTCTCTCTCTCTCTCTCTCTCACTCTCCTTCTCTCTGTAACTCTGTCTCTTTCAAATAATTAAATAAATCTTTTTTACAAAATCATATGAAGAACAAAATTGAAGCATTTCTCTTCTTCATATTATTTCAAAACATCACATAAAACTGCATTGATTAAAAAAATGCTACATAGGCATAAACATAGACATTTAGGTCAATGGGACAAAACTGGGAGTCCAGAAATAAATCTTTATATTCACGATCAATTGATTTTCTATAAATGTATTAAGAAAAATATTGGAGAAAGGATAGTATTTTCAAAAATGGTGCTGGGACTGGATAGCCATACACAAAAAGATTAACTTAGACCTTTACCTAATGACATTCACACACACACAAAAACCCAAAGGGATCAGGGACCTAAATGTAAGATTTATAACAATACAATTTTTAGATGAAAACATAGAAAAAACTTTTTAAGACATTAGGTTAAGCAAACATTTCTTAGATACAACACTAAAGGCATGATCTATAATACAAAATTTGGGTAAGTTGGACTTCATCGAAGTTCAAAACTTGTGTGCTTTCAGAAAATAAAATAATTACCATGTTGGGAGAAGACGTTTGTATACCGTGTATCAGATAGAGAAATTGCATCTAGAATATGAAGGAACTCTTCCAATTAAATAAGAAGACAGCCCTTTTAAAATGTGTAAAAGATTGGAACAGACATTTCAAAGAAGATACAGGAATGGCTACTAAGTACATGAAAAGATGCTCAGCGTCAGTATGAGATACCACTTCACAGTGACTAGAATCAGTATGATGAATAACACAGATAGGAATACATATTGATCAGAACGTGGAGGCACCAGGACTCCTAGCCATTGCTTGTAGAAATGTAAATTGTCACAGCTACTTTGGAAAAACAATTTATAAGTTCCTCAAAATATTAAACATAGAGGTAGTGAGGACTTAGCAATTCTACTCCTAGATATCTGCGCAAGAGAACTGAAAGCACATGCCTACACAAAAACTTGTATGTGAATGTTTGTAGTGGTACCATTTCCAATATTCAAAAAGTAGAAATAACTCAATTATCCCAACAATGAACAGATCAACAAAATGTGCAACAGTCATATAATGGAATATTATTCAGTCATAAAAAGGAATGAAGTACTGATACATTCAATATTGGAATGCCATTTTGAGTCTTGGCTGCTCTGCTTCTGATCCAGCTCCATGCTAATGCGCCTGGGAAAGCAGTGGAAGATGGTCCAAATGTTTGGGCCCCTGTGTCCATGTGGGAACTGGCACCCATATATGCTGGCCCCTGAAAATTACTTTTATTACATCATCAATGTGAAAGACTACAGTGTTGACATCTCCTGGTCAACAGGACAAACCTGGGGAGAGTTGGTGTGCAAATACAGTTACTGATTTGCGGATCAGCAGATGTTGCCCCATGATTTTGTCAATCTACTGTATATCTACTTTTGTGCTTTGCTAATTTCACTACTTGAAAAATATTTGTAAGCAGTTTAAATTGAGACATTGTAAAAAGAATTTTTGAGATCTTAGAAACTGTACCAGTTAAGCATGGGCTTATGTAGTGAAAATATAAGATTTACCCATGTATTTTTGAGTTTAAAATAGGAAGAAAGGAACATATGCTAGTTTTCTAAGAACCCAAGGTAAATTCAATCTTTAATACCCACTTTCATGAGGGCATCCAGAAACTGAGTTGTTGATGAATAACTTTCTTGTAAAATGCAAAGTGATTGGGCTTGTGTTCTTTTCAAACATCACTGCAATGTGTGTTTTAAACTTCTATCTGGCTTATTAAGTTAGACTGATATAAGTCACTGTACATTAATTTTATGCATTGGGATGCCTACATCTCATATCAGAGTACCTGGGTTCAAGTTATGGGGCTGCTGCTTCTTCCAACTTCCTGTTAATGTACACCCTGGTAGGCAGCAGGTCCCTGGATACCTGCCACTCACATGGGAGATCTGAATTTAGCCACTGGCTCCTGGTTTTGGCCTTGTCTAGATCTGCTGTGTCAGGATTTTAGGGAGTGAACCAGCAGTTGGAAGACATCTGTCTGTCTTTCTCTGCTTTTCAACTAAAATGAGAATAAATGATTAAGTTTTTTTTAAATGTAAAAGTTGTACATAGTCAAGCTCTCAAAATGTTGTATTCTCAGATTTGTATGATTAAAATTCCCATAAAATGTGACCAAGCTGGAACACACGAAGCCTTGCTCTCTGACTTCCTCTCTCCACTCTTTTCAGTCACGTTGCCTGTCTTCTGGTTCCGCGAGTCCTACATGCTTCCTCCTACCAAAGGATCTCTGTGTATGTTGTTTCTGAGATATCCACCACTACCACCCCACAAGCTGTTATTCATCTAGGTCCAGAGTGGGGAAACTTTATTCTGCTAAGGCCATTTGGATATTTATAAAATCATTCACAGGCCATACAAAAGTGATCAACTTAAAATTTCGCCTACTATATTTGGTCAAACATTTAATTAACTCACTTCTAATATGACAGCTGGAACTGCTTCTCTTTGGCGAGGCATGTGATGTTAGCTGGTATTGATGTTGCTACTTGTAACTGCTTTTCCAGGTTCATGCTGGTCAGTCTGGAGCACAGTTGACTGTGGGGGCAAGTATTGAAAGGAACGGCTTGTAGCGTCCAAACACAGATGCATATTGGAATGCATGTCTCTTCAAAGTGGGAAATACATCATTGCTTATGCAATATCTATAGAACTCAAGCAGCAGGAGGTTGTTGTGCCTTACCTTGAGCTCATCATTGCTTTGCAGCTGAATGGTTTCATGTTGTAGGCTATCAGGCACATTGGCTGGTACATCCTACTCATCCTTACAGTTGCACTATGAGGTCCAGTTTCTTTGTCAGTGGTTCTCATAAAAGTATGTTCCTTTCCTTCAGAGTGTTTACCTAAGTTTGAAATTATATGCTTATAATCAAAGTGCTTTTTTGATTAATGTTAAGAGAGTTAACATCCCATTTTGCTCACCTTGGCATCCTCAATGCCTAGAACAGTTGCTGGCACATACTGGGTGCTAAAGAATAATTTGTTGAATTAATAATTGAATAATGAACAAATCCATAGTTGCTTCAGTAAATATTACTTTAGGCCGGCACCGCGGCTCACTAGGCTAATCCTCCACCTGCGGTGCCGGCACCCCGGGTTCTAGTCCTGGTTGGGGTGCCAGTTGCTCCTCTTCCAGTCCAGCTCTCTGCTGTGGCCCAGGAAGGCAGTGGAGGATGGCCCAAGTGCTTGGGCCCTGCACCCGCATGGGAGACCAGGAGGAAGCACCTGGCTCCTGGATTTGGATCGGCGCAGCGCGCCGGCCGCAGCTTGCCAGCTGTGGTGGCCATTTGGGGGGTGAACCAACGGAAAAAGGAAAACCTTTCTCTCTGTCTCTCTCTCTCTCACTGTCTAACTCTGCCTGTCAAAAAATATTTTACTTTAGCCACAGCAGTCCAGATAATAAATTGGATCATGGGTTTCAAACCGAAAGGAAAGATCCTCCAATATAATAATAGTTAATATTTAACAAGCATATTATATGTGTACCAGCCACTATTTTAAATGCTTTACATGCATTATCTCATTTAATTCCCCCCCCCTGCCAAATTCTGTGATATAGGCATCATAATTATTCACACTTTACTGTTGGATAAAGTGAGATGGGTCTTATTGCTATCAAGAGCAATTAGATTCAATCCCAGGCAGTTTGACTTCACACTTCACACCTCACACTCTTAAATGCCAAGTCATTTTGGTTAAAGGTTTATTTATTTATTTGAGAGGCAGAGTCACAGAGAATGAGAGAGGGAAAGAGATCAAAATCTTTCATCCACTGATTCACTTCCCCAATGGCTGCAATGGCCTGGGCCAGAGCAAAGCCAAGAGCCAGGAGCCAGGAGCCAGGAGCCTCCCAGGCACGGTATCAGGGATCTGGATGAGAAGTGGAGCAGCTAGGACCGAACTGACACTCATATGGGATGCTGGCATTGCAAGCGAAGGCTTAACCTGCTGCTCCACAGCGCTGGCCTGATGGAGCCTTTTTATTCTCAGATGCATATAGATATTTTATATGTGGTTATTTGTCTTAAACAGATCATTGGATATTTTTCCATTTAAACTATTAAATTATACCTGTGTGTTTCATCTGTGGACTCCTAGAGGCAAAGCCTGTATTTTATATTTAAATGCTTTGTTTTTCCTAACATCTATGTAGCCCAATACCTGACACAGTCAAGTATTTATTGAATATGGTTCATGCTAGAATTAGTACTTATCAATGTATTTTTGACATGGAAGTAAGTATCAAGTTAGAGACACTCTGTGATGGAACAAATACAAAGGCTCATGATGTATGATGAAGAGAAAAAGATAATACTATGCATTTTCAATGAAGTATTGGTTGTTTTTTGGTGTTGAAATGATGCTCTGTGAATTGATAATGAAGTTTTATTTTTTAAATGCCATTAATTAATAAAATAAAAAGTTGGCAACTTTATAGACTCCCTTTTTCATTTCTTTTTCCTTAACAATTCTTCAGGGCCCGCATTTGGCCTAGTAGTTAAGATACTAGTTGGGACTCCCACATCCTGGATTGAGGTGCCTGGGTTTGAATCCTGGCTTTGTTCCCAACTCCAACTTCTTGCTAAATGCACACTATGGGAGGCAACAGGTGATAGCTAACATTCTTAGGTCCATGCTGTCCACCTGGGAGATCTAAATTGCGTTCCCAACTCCTGGCTTTGGTTTAGGTACCCAGTAATTTCAGGCATTTGGAGAATTAACCAGCTGATGGGGATTCTGTCTTCCTCTCTAATAAATATACATATTTTTAAATCTAGGTATGAAATCGAAGTTTGTAAATCATTGAGGTAGGATATTGTTATAATATGCCAAGTGAAATACCATGAAAACCTGAATTAAGGCAGTGGCAATAGAGATAAAAAGGTAGGATAGGGGTCAGTGTTGTTGTGTAGCAGGGTAAGCCACTACATCCATATAACAGCACTGATTTGAGTCCTGGCTACTTTGCTTCCTGTCCAGCTCCCTGCTGATGCACCTGGGAAAGCAATAAAAGATGGCTTAAATACTTGGGCCCCTGTCACTTATGTGGGAGACCTAAATGGAGTTCCTGGCTCCTGGCTTTGGCCTGGCCCAGCTGTGGTTGTTACAGGCATTTGGGGAGTGAACCAGGAGATGGAAAAATCTTTCTGTCTCTGCCTGTTTCTCTCTCCCTGTCACTCTGCCCTCCATACAAAAAAAGGAGAAATGAGAGTGAAGATGGAACAGAAAAAGTTGCTGGTTTGGGTCACTAATTGGTTGAACAGCAGCACCATTCACTGAAGTAGAGCGCAGTGAGAAGGTGAAGAGATTATGAAATAATCCTGACAAAATAAGTCTGAGGATGTTGCAGAATATCCTAGTGGAGATAGTCTATAACTGGAAGTATAGGCCAGGAACTCAGGAGTGATTTGTGGAAATGTAGGTAGCAGTTGAGGTGGCGGAAGTGGATGAAGTGAGAAGATGGCTATGCCCTCATATACGGTTTTCAGCTTCTTGGAGTGATGCTACTCAAAACCAGGGAAATGGCTGTTAAGTTGTATGTGCCACAATGGCCTTGCTGTGGTTAGCCAGGTCTCTAGGCTCTGATGGGTGGCTCAAATGGTTTGGGCACTTGAAAGCAAAATTCAGTTTTTCTAGAAAGAGTAAATATTAAAATACTGGGTACAGTGGTAAGAGAGCTTGGGAAAATTCTAATTAAAGGTAACATGGTCCATGAGTGAGTGGTAAGTAAAATGATTTAGGAACTGTAGGGAATTATGGAAAATCTGACATTTTAGGTGCCAGGCAAACCAGCATTTATTACTTTCAATAAACAGGTTTGACACTTTAAGAGGATTGCATCTCTGCAGAATCCATCTGTACCACAAAACAAAGACACCATTTGTTTATAAGGACTTTGAAGACTGGACACACTAGAAAATGATTCCCCAGTTTGAGGGGCAAAAGAACGTCCTGCACAAAACTCTAGCCCAGTGCTTCTCAAACTTTAACATACATGTAAGTCACCTAAGGATCTTGTTAAAAAAGAGGTTTTGATTTAGTAGAATTGGCCTAGGGCCTAGAATTCAGCATTCCTAACCAGTTCCCAGATGATGACAATGCTGCTGGCCCTATTCAAAGTGTTACTCAAAGCATTACTTGTAGAACTTTCTGTGACAATTTGACATTGATCTGTGAACATGTATCAAACAGGGTTCCAACTCTGTAGAATGCTCTTCCCTTTCCCTATGTTATGTTTGCTGTGAAATATAATTTTATAAATTGACTTAATACATCTGGGATTTTAATTTGCCTGTATTTTTTCCATTTAACTTTTTTAGAAATTCATTTTTATTGTGTTTTATAGTAGCATTGGTCTGCAATGTACTGCATGGAAAATAGGTCCCTTACCACAGACAGTTTGAGAAACACTGCTCTAGACAATGAAGAACTCTTTATTGGGACATAACTTTAATTAGAAATGGTTTGATTTCTGTTACATATGATTCTAAAGCAATATTTTAAACTTTTCTTTTTATTTATTCCATAAACAATAACAAAACTCAGCTAGATAACATTATGACAGTTTCACCATACATTCAGTCACAAATATTTAAAACTTTTGCAACAAGAACAACAAAACCAGAGGTGTTACAAGAATAATTTACAAGAAAGTCTATAAAACAGCAAGAAGCTCACAAATGTTCATTTTCTTTTGCACAAGATCACTACACTCTTTCACAACATGTTTTGTGTTACAAAATTCCCAACAAAAGTGTATTTTTTCTTTGTATTGTGGTTTCTAAAACCAGAAACTTTGAAGTAAATATCCTTTTATTAGCACTTAGTGGTGCAGAAAAAGGAAAACTCTCACATACAGACACTTCACAGCACTTTTCTAAGAAAAATATACACTTACAAAATATGTTACAAATTGGCACACTTAAAAATATACAAGATTTTGTAGGCGTCTTAAGAGTGATCCTTAAGCTTTATACTTCAATTGACTCTACAGATTATTTATAAAGCTTAATTCTAAAAGAAAAAAGGCAAATAATTTCCTAACATTTTAAAGTTGCAGTGTCATATGTCAAACAGAAACTTAGGTTACATTCATAAAAAGGGCCTCTAATGCTTTTATTTCAAATTTTCTTAAATGCATAAGGGGCTTGAGGGAGAAGAACAAAATGGGGATAATAGTTTTCTTTAGCACCATAAATCAGTAACTTACTAAAAGAGGTGCGTTCAGTTCTATGGAAACTAAGGACTAGTACATTCAAAACTCTGTAGGCAGCAAACTCCAGTCAGTGCTACAGGTATCCCAGTAGAGCATCTTAAGATTTCTACCCTCTTCACTGGGAGTAAAAACACAAAAGGCCTCTTCTAGCTTTCATTCTAAGCCTTTTCTTTTGTGCTGTACAACCACGCATGTCTCAAAGAGGCAGACTGACTTAACTATCTCCTTTCTTCTTCTTGAATGGGATGTCCTTCTGAGGCTCAGAAAGCCTGGAGCCCGCTGGATGGACTGACATCCTTTCCATTTCATGTGGATGAGTGTTTCTTCAGTGTCTTTAGGAATTATTTACCCACATACTGATTTAAAAAGCCTCATTCATACTTTAGATTCTGTTACTAAGCATCTCTCTTTTACATTGTTCTTCACCATTTTACCTCTTAGTTGTGATTCTGAAACTAAGAGTACATCTCAAGTATCATGTAGCTGCAATGGGAGCTCTGTTTCATGACTGTAGCTACTTTTTGATGCTGAGTAAAAAATGTGCCTTAAAGGGTAGCCTGAGTACTATCATCAAAATAACCCCATGCTGGTTGAGCACCCTCACATTGATGACAGTGTTTCTCAAGTTAAACAGCCCAACTAATTTTTTTCTTCCTTACCTGGGTCTTTGAGAAACCATTACAAAATCCTTGGCCTACATTGTGTTAACAAGATCCGTATGTGTTACTAAAATGTTTGATTTTGGTACTAAACCAGAATTCTAAATGTAACTATAGGCTTAGTGAATTTTATGCTTAGAAAACAAATCAACCTCACATTGGTTTTATTATATAAAAGGACATTTCTGTAGTAATGGGAAGTCATTTAAAAATTCCTAAGTGAAAACAAAATTAGATAAATTCTCAACAATACAGGAGAAAACAAACATTTCTAGTTCTAGCAATAGTTAGGACTAGCTAATGCTCCATTCGCCTCTGCAGTGCAGAAATTTAGCTCTCTCAATTCTTGGAACTGTTCTGAGAGTATCTGTAAACTGAAGGTGTGGTGGATCTGCAGCAGACTGGTTCAACTTGGTAAGAGCAAGCTTGGCTAAGAGGTCCTTGGATATGGTTTTTCTCCTTTAGGCAGTCAACACTAATTCAAACCCACTAAAACAGAAATTCACTAGAACTGCAGGACCTCACAGAACAGAACAGAAGATAAGATGCTAGCTAGAGTTGTTTACAGCTTTTGAAGCATCCTTTATGCTTTTCTCTCTCTCTCACACACACACACTCCTACCCCCTCCCGCACTCCCCACTTACACACAGATGCTTCCCAGCAAGGAAAAAGGTCAGAGAAGGTGAAAGTTGTCACAAAAGCCCACCTAGCACCAAGGACTTCAGGGAGATGGCTGGAGAAGTCAAGGTAGTGCAGGAGGTTTGAAAACATTTAGGAAAAAGTAAGGCCTTAACACATAATTGCACAGAATAGCAAGAAGAAGTCAGAAGGGAAAGCTGGGAGGAAGCAGCATAGATGAGGCAGCTGGTTTTTGAGACACTGGAGAGGCAGAGAGGAAGGCCACTGGTTTAATCCAGTTATCACAGCCCAAACATGACCCCCAACATCTCAAAGACTCTTGGTCAGGGCCACTGTTTCAGCACCCTGCTCCACACAGTACAGCACCTAACCAGGGCAGGAGATCAGACCTATTCTTACAGCTCTTCAAGGAAAAGCATCTTCTAACTTTTCTTCAGTCATGTGATAGTTTGTGTGTGTGCTTAAAATTAGATCTGAAAGTGGTCAAGGCAATTAAAAGTAATTAAGAAGGAGAAAGTTCCCCTCTGAACTTCCAGAAGAAAGCAGCTGGGTTAAGGTCTTAAACTGTGACAATTTGGGGAGGTGTACTACAAGATCATAAAAGAAGAAAAATTCTAAGACCAAAGGGAGGATATCATTTCCAGGAAACTAAAGATCAAACAGGACTCTGTGGAGGAGGCATTTGAAAGGGAAGCAGCTTCTCAGAGAAGAGAAGTTAGAATAGAGTGGTAATCGGGAATTTCTGACCAAGGAAAATTCAATGTTTCTGACTTGAGATATCAGTCGTAGGGCAAAATACTATTTTTAGACATTGGTCCTTACTCTACTAAGGCAGCTGGTTGAGTAAGGGATCTCCAATATGTCTGGACTATTATGTTGTGACAGGAAGAAAAGAAATTGTGACAGCAGAGATAGGATCAACAGAATGTTAAATGCTGAACAACTCAGAACATCATGTACTGATAGGGATATTAAATGCAATTAAGAGAAAAAGCATCTTCTGCCTAGATCTATTCCTCAAACCCAGTTTCTTATTATTTCAGTACAAAATGTTTATGAGTCACTAATTTATGTATTAAAACATAATGCACTGCAGGCCAGTAAAAATGTGCTCTAACTAGTTCTCTGGAGAAAGGGATGAGCTGTACCCTAGAACTGACCCTACATGGGCTCCACAGGAGCAACTGAAAGTGTATCAACTCCATAGGACTCATGATAGCAAGCTCTGAAAAGGAAATGATTTCCAACAGTTTCAGGTTGTCCTTCCATCTTACTCCTACAAAATTCTCCAAAGCTGAACTGATACTGGAAAAAAAAAAAACCTGGAGCAACTGCTCCCATATTTACTTTTTATAAAAACACCTTGTACTTGTGGAACATTTTCTTTATTTCTTCTTTAATTGTCACCTTTTGATTACACAGAAAGTGTTCCATTCCTGTAACCCAGCAGGTGACTTTGAGGTCCAGAGTCTTGGGGATCACAATACAGCTCAATTGGTGATTCCAAGCCAAAATTTAGCTGCAAAGCAGAATAAACAAAAACAGAAGTAAAACAAAGGCTAGTTTCTAGGAACCAGCCATAGCATTTAGTACAAACAGCTGGATATCAGAGCAGAGAAATAGAAGAAAGTGTTCCAGTTTGATTGTTTTGCCTTTTGGATGGCAGCTGTAGGGCAAGAGACATATTTCATTTGGTGCCTTTCCACTAAGTGATTTTCCAGGGCTCACTGCACACAGAGCGTTAAAGCCCAGGAATGGGCCTGAACCAGACTCACAAACTGCTCCTCACTCACTTATCCCCATAGACACAAGAGACTGATGCTGGGAACACACACAATCAAGAGAACAGGCTTGTTCATTTTACTACCTAGCTGTAAGTAGTAGAGCAGGCTGGTGCACAGAATCATAGACTGGGAAGTGTGTATACTTACATACACAAGAGGCTTTCCTTCCCTTTCTCTGACTACTTTCAAATGTTGCTTCTCTGTTTGTGAAAATGACTAGGTAGGTTCATATTTTACTTCAATTTTTCCTTTTGAGACATCTTCCCTTTTTTGTTAAGTCCCCCTTTTCCCCACCCACTTATTCTCCACCCTCCCACCCCAGCCTATATATTCACAAAGTTATTAGGTTAGTAACAATATTAGTAAGAATAGTAACAACAACAACAACCAACAACATTAATAATATTAATCCCCTATATCTGTATAGCACTTTACGATTTACAAAGCGCTTTCACATCCATTATCTCATCTGTGCCATAATGCACCAGTCATCAGACACACAGGCCTTCAACTGTGCAAGTAAAAGAGATCAAATGTTAGAAGTCAAGTGGTGAAGAAAGGGGAAGAAAAGGCTCGGAGTGAGGGATGTTGGAGCTGTGAAATTTTTTTTAAAAAGGTGGGGAGGGCTGAATTAACAATGTTATTTAAAAATTTTTATCAAAAATTGAGATTTAAGTTTAGTGTGTGGCATCACAGATACTAGTTATCCTCAGACAAGTATATATAGCCCAAATCAGTTGATACCACACATTTTTCAGTTTATCTGATGTTATACATACTTAACTCACAGGAAGAAGAATTTGGTCGAACTGAGATGCCTTAACATTTTCTTTAAATGACATTGGCATTGCAAGATTAAACACTTAAAGAACACTAAAGCTGTGATATGAGTGCACTTTTGACAAAACTGGAATAAAACATTCAGGAAACTACTTAAATAAAAGCAATCTATGTACTTCATTTATCATTAGTGTTGATTTTATAGCTATTTTATAATTTATCCCAGGCTATTATAAAATATATAAAACTGAGATATAAAGTATCAGCAATATAACTTTGCACTTTAAATAATTTTTAGCTACAGATTTTGCTTTTAGAAAACAAACTTTCAAAGCAGCTGTTTTGTTTCCTTGTAAAAGATTCTGTAAATGCATATACTCGTGTCCTTGATGGACTGAGCTGTTGTGACTTTCAGACTTTTCCAACATTTTAACCCTTAGACAATGGAACAAACAAATCTTTATTGTGCCTTGTAAAACTGTTCATGTTTTCACACAAGACAGTAGAGTTAGAGTTTAAAACTTTAAGAGAATGTATGCATGTGTGTGTGTATGTTTGTATACATATATACACATATACATATATGTGTGTGGGGGTGTATATACACACACACATGCACACATTTAAAATTCACTAATGAGCTTTAAACTGTGGGGGTGAATCTGTGAGATGAGGTAAGGAAATTTGGCACATTTCAAACAGTATCCTTTAAGTTTTGGTAAATTGCGTAACACAACATATTTTTCCACTGTGATCTACAGGTGCTATCCACATAAGTGGGGGTGGTTAATAGCAAGAATCACTGGAATGTTTCTAGTAAATTAACAGGGACAAGTGCCCCAAATACTCACAACCAAATGTTGATACAGAAGTAAAAATATATACAGTACAGTCACTTGTTTGTAGTTTGGCACAATCTTTTCCATTTTTTCCTTGTGGGTAAATAGTGCATAAACTACTTGTGCAACTGTATGACTTTTTAAGTCTTTTACATAGAACATCAGATTAAAGTTTGCTTCCAAAGACTTATTCCCACAATTCAAAATTCTTTTCTTTAAGCACTTACATGTCAACATACATACCACAAGGCATATTTTGAAAGAAATAAAATACAAACATCAAGTGTCTTTCTGGAAAACGTGAGTCTCTTCAAACACAGGTAAAACCCAAAATGCTGTTTCTGCTTTTAAGAGATTATAGTTGGAATCCCTGCAGAAAAATCAAACAATTTATGCCATCTTAGTTTTAGTGTATGTCCCACAAAGGGTCATACAATATAAATTTGTTAGCATCATACTAGCTGCTGTATGATGCAGAAAAAAGATACAAATAGAGGGGGCACTAGAAAGTACTTCTAATTGCCACATGTTGAGATTTGGTCTTCCGACTAATGCTCTTTTCATTTAAATGATCTTGGCTTTTTGTCTACATTACTTTTTAATTCTGTTGTTCCAAATATGTTATACTGCAAAGCCTTTCCCTTCCCAAAATCATTCAGGATGAGCATATTTTAGTTCTGTGTTCTTAGTAAGTAAAAACTAATGCTGAATAGCAGAAGAAAAAGTAGCTTTGTTAGAGCTTATCCCTGAACAAGCCACAGCAAAACTGCCCAATCCTTTGGGTGGCTCAAAGATATAGGGATTTCCATGCACTTTTTTTCTTTTCTTTTTAATTTGAAAAAGAAAGGAATGGGACAGTTTCTTTCATGCAAATGTTTGCTTTCAAGAGGAAAAAAATGAGGGACTGCGGGCTTAGCAGGTAGTAGGAAAGCTAAGGGCGCATCATCTCAGCCATTTTGGTGCAGTATTACCTCAGTTTTTCAAAAGAAGCTGTCCCAGCCTCATCCTTGTGGACCTGTTCTCGCTCCATGCGCTTTCCCTTACACTTCTCATCTCTCAGGGCCTTGGAGCTGGATTTGTGACGATATAATTTTTTGTGTGTTGGTCCGTTATTGCCTAAAGTGCTCATGTTACTATACTTTTTATCAAAGAAGGCAGAGTGAGAGTCCTCGTTATAACCAGGCATGTCTGTATGACCAGGATCACCTATTGCTGCTTTCCCATTGCTTTTGTTCACACCCTTGATTGACCTGTGATTCTTAGTGGCTCCTGGGGACCCACTGTTGATTTTTTTCTTAGTCTCCTGTGGTGTCCCAGCCAATATTTTCAGGGTTTTTAACTTTAGACTATTGGACTCAGGAGAGTAGAATGTGTTGGGGTCCCCATGGTGTTCCATGGGTTCCCAAAGGGGCTCTATAGAGGCCATCATGAATCTCTGCACATCTGCCATACCAGAGGCAATGTTAGACAAGATATAGGAAGGTTCCTGAAATTCCCTTTGGTCATCATCCAGGAGGGTGTTGCTGTTGGTGCCCATGTTCATGTCATTCCAGCCTGGGCCACTCTCCTTCCCTAAAGCCCAGTCTCCAGAAAGTCCCTTGTGACTTGGCATCTTCAGAGAGGCCATAGGGCCACTGTGTTGGATACATTCGGTCAATGTCTTCCCAGTAGAGGACATGCTGTTGGTTTGGCCTCCCCCACGACCAATGCCAATTTGCATTTTCTCTCCATTGATGGCAGCCATGTATTTTCCTTTCTTTGTGGACTTGGGGATCTGGCGGGAGGTTTTCCCAGGTGACTTTTCAGTCCCTTTGTTGTTGGCTTTGGGAGATTTTTTCCTGGTGTTTTTCTGAGAAGAGCTTTGGTTCAGAGCCCCACTCTTGCCAGGTGAACTTTTCTTTCTTGATTTTGAGACTTTGTTGTTGGTGCTAATTTGACCAGATGGGTCATTAAATGTTGACAGGCAAGGGTTTTTTGGGAGCAGGCTGACAGAATCCTCATCATTGAACATATGGAACTGAAATTGATGGTTATTTAAGGTAAATCCATCATCGGCTTGATTCTGCTGTGAAAGAGTATTACAGTCCCACTTGATCTTCTCCATGCTGCCCAATGATCCTGGGACAGCCTCTTGGAACCCCTTAAGTGCTCCCAATGTCTTGATACCTTCACATCTGGTAATTTGAGGAGAAAGACTGGGAGTGTCAGGTGGAGACACCTCTGAGAGAGAAGAGTGGCGGAACTTGTCGGGAGTGAAGTTGGAGATATCCAGGAGATCAGTGGACTCCTTTAGTGGTGCTATCTCATCAATGCTCTGCTGGATCACCAGCTTGGGGCTGCAATGGGCCAGGAAGTCATCAGTGATATCATCATCCCCTTCCTTTTCACAGGACTTCAAGCTTAAGGAGCAATAATTGCTTGAGCTGATAGAGAGTGGGGCCATTGAATCAAAGCTAAAGAGCCGACCATCATCAGTATTGAGTGGGCTCTGCTGGAAAGGAAAGCAGATCTCTCCATTATTAAAGTGACATAATTGATAAGTGTCATCAGATGGGATTTGGGTGTCTTGCACTGAGGCATACAGGACCTTGT
This sequence comes from Oryctolagus cuniculus, assembly GCF_051225735.1. Taxonomy (NCBI): domain Eukaryota; kingdom Metazoa; phylum Chordata; class Mammalia; order Lagomorpha; family Leporidae; genus Oryctolagus; species Oryctolagus cuniculus. The sequence continues at coordinate 54,077,725 of NC_142888.1, forward strand.
TGCAACTATTTCCACCACTACTGAGGCAGATTGGATTGTATGTTGTAGCTGTGAGGTTATTTTCCATGGGGACTACTTGGGAGGCCCCAAATTCACTGGATTGGGTTGGAGCTATATCTCTTGAGACTTCTGGTAAGAATTCCTGTGGACCAGAAGCACTTTTGTTGGGCCACTCATTTCCATAGCTGCTTGACTCCATTTTGAAGTTCTGAGATGACTGCTGCATCTCAGAGTCAGAGGATGAGGAAAGCACACAGTCCTGGGCAGGCTGGAGAGGTACAAATGACTTTTCTGTTTGAGTTGGGCTGCCTTTATTCTGCTCTGGAGAATGGTGAGTAAAGTATGTGATATTAGTGTTATTTGACAAGTCAGAAGCATCTAACAATGTCTGCAGATAACCTCCAGGGATAACAGGTATATTGGTGGCAACATTAGCTGATGACAGAGGCATTTCAGAAGAGCAAGTGGTTGGCAGGAAAGTAGAATTCTTAGCAACCTTTGCCTCATGAAATTCAGGTATGTGGGAACTGTTTGAGGTTCCAGAAATAACTTCATTCTTTAAATTAGCCTCAGAGGGTTGTTCTTCCAAGAGAGGGCTTGTTTGGACTACTGGCTTGCTTTCTTGCCCAGCTTTAATTTTCTTGGATTTTAATCTAGCTTCACTTTTAAATTTGATTTTGTTGAGCACTTTCCTCTCTGGCCCCCTCAACTCTGTGTCTTGGGCTTTGACTTTCACTGAGTCAGGGCCTGTGATTTCATTTAAATGTGGTCCATTTGCACAGCTGGGAGCAGCCAGAGGGGCTGACTTTAGTGTAAATTTTAGGCCTCCCTCTTCTTTACGATTGCTAGTTTGCCTCTGATCATTGCAGAATGAAACCTGCTTATTACTTGCTGAAGATTCCATGGATGAGATCCTTTGAATTCTATGCCTGTTGCCAAGTTTAGATTTTCGTTTGCGAGCAGGTGGCAGGAATGACACCTCACAGCTACCTGGTTCAAAGCTTTGCTTTTGGCATAAGGGTATCTTGATGGAGTCTATGTTGTTTCTCTGCTTCTTCTTCTTCTGCCAGAATCCTTTTAAGGGTGCCAGCTTGGCATATTTGTTGAGCTTATTCTCACTCAAATTCACTGTTGTCTCACTGGCATCCACCTTGCCCAACTTCACCAGCATGTTCTTCTCACCTTTAAAGCGATTGATGATAATGTATTTGATAATAACAGGGGGCTCCTTACGCGTTACTTTTCTTCTCTTTTTGGGACACCATTCATCATCATCTTCCTCTTTGGAACCACCTGGCAGCCATTCTTTCCTCTCATTTACCTTTTCACCTTCTAATGAGTCAACATCATATAGATAATCTTCACTGTATCTGACTTTTCTCTTGGCTCGTAATCCATAGTTCTGCTGGGAGGAGGAGTTGCTAGAATTAGTGTCCCGAGCCATATAGCGGCTACAGTCCTTGATCTCTCCCATGGCATCATATGAGACCTCAATGAAGGAACTGTCATCACTGAAGTTCCCTGATGTCTCCAAGGAATCAGCAATATGGCCCTGCTTTGGATTCTTAAATTGCCCTACCTCACTCCCACTGCATGGTTTATTTAAGGCAGATTTTTCTCCATTATCCTTTCCATCTTTTTTCTCTATACCTTTGTCTTCCTGCCCTTCCTCTTTGCCTTTCTTCTTGTCCAGGTTTTTCTCTTCCTCCCCCCAGATGATGCTCACGTCAGGGATTTTGAATTGTGAAAGATCGCTGCTCTGCTTCAAAGCCCCATTCTTAGACTCCCGCTTGGGGCAGGTAGTAAAGACACTGGGGAAAAAGTTGAATTGGGCATCCTCCTGCATCAGAAGGGTGGTCTTGTCTCGAACATTGTCCTGAAAAGACTCATATCGAATTTTCAGAGAGCAGACATCACTGCCCAGTGTGGACTCATCATCATCAAACATGTAATTATCCACATCTTCTTCAGAGAATAGATTGACAGAAAGCTCATTCTTGGAACAGAGGTCAAGCAGTTCAATCTTACTCTCACTAATGAAAGTCTCAAAGTAACCCCAATCCTGATTGGAATTTGCAAGCAAAGCTTCTTCTGTATTACACTTATCCAACAGTAATGCCTCATAATAACTTTTCTGAGCTGGATCTTCCAGGTCGATGTCAGGTTTCTCAGCTTCTCGTCTATCTCCTGCCCTTGATTTATGCAGGGGGAAGCCCAGGAGCTGGTCTGAGAGGAGCTGCTCTCCATATTTCATGTTTTCTCCAGCATTAATACATTGAATCCCTATATCAGAAACTGCACATGTTTCATAATCCCTATTTAGATCACTGACTTTCAGGCTGATTCCTGGCTCAGGATCTACTGCATCCTTGGATTCCATGAAGCAGCCCAAGCAAGTCCGGCTTGGCTGCATTAGGCAGTCCCCATTCAGAGCTGACATGCCTGCAGGCTCCATTATGGCAAATGGAGCTTTCTCACACTCGTTGGGTAGGGACCATGTGTTCAGGCCCTTTGCAACACCAGATGTTAGGGAAATGGCATTCACAGAAGCACTATTAGCAGCGTGCTCAGGTGTTTCAATGAGGCCCAAAGGAGAGGGAGGGCTCTGCATACAGGGCTTCTTGGAGGGCAGAGGCAAGAGACCCCTGGGATACATCAGGGTCTCTTTTGGTACCACTGGCATAGGCTGGATTGGTGCAGCAGCTTCTAGAGCTGCAAATGACTTCATTGCCACATCCTGGTCCTCTGAGTCTAGAGAAAAGGGAAAATAATGACAGGAATAAAGTTAAGGGTCTTATGCCAGTCTCATTAACTCCCTTTCCCTTTGATCAGTTTCTAGTACTTTGCTTGTAGTATTTAAGCTAAGCCTCTGCTTTTCTGGCTTTAGACATCAAAACTACAACATTAAATAACAACTTTAATTTTCTATTGAATATTCATGCAAGTGAAAAATAGCAAATCTTTAGGCCCACCTTTTTCCTCAGAGGAAAGACAGAGCCCACTTCAAAAACAAGGAAAGAATTGCATTGCTTGATGAATTTGAGAGTAGAGGCTTTCAGAAGGAAAATTCTCAGATGGGCATTCATGGTTTTGACCTATGAGGCTCTGACCCATCCTTCAAACCCATGTTCTGGAAGCTGCTAGTGAACTGGAAGTTCCAAGCCCCACATCAGAGCGTATTTCTAATTCACTAGGAATTTTGAGGAACTTCAGTCGATACAGATAATTTGGGAAGACAAAGGGGTTGTGTTCAAAGCCTCTTAGAGACTCTCCTATCCTAGTTAGAGATTTGGTGGAATAAAGTTTAGGATTAACATTAATTTCAAAGGCATCTTGGACTCTGTCCCGACTCTGTGGATACTGAATATCCATAATAACAAAGGACTACTAGGAGAGATATTGTATATCATATCTAAATTACTTTACCATTTTCTTTGACCCCATTAATCAGAGTGTTTTCCCCGTTGGTTGAGGCAGCAATAGCCTTATCTTGTTGGTTATCCATGAATGTAACCTCTTATTGTTTCATTCCAAGTCCAAATGCTGTCCAACCTGCAGATTTCAAATATATAATGTCAGTCATTAAGATTATTTTACTCTGTATTTTACATATTATTTTAGTTACAGGAATCTTAAAAGCCTGCTTCTGGTCTGGCTTCATTATTACTGTTGTTTTGTTTCATAGTTTATACTTACCATGCAATTTGGAAGTCAGTTCACAAACTCATATGTCATTCACACATCCTAGGTCCTTTTGTAACCTCTGGGCCCTCACAGTTTTCAAAACAGAAATCTGAAGAAGCAGGTACACTTATGCCTTCCTTCAGATAGCAATGCATTTAACCTAAGCATGTCCACTCATTTAAGGACATAAAGCAGACCAGATTAACTTGAGATAAAGGATGTGTGCATGTGGAGATTAGTTTTATTTCTGCTTACCTAGTTCTACTTCAGACAGTCAGAAGCACTTCAAAAACAAGCCACTTCATACATACACACCCATATACATCGCACTCCGATTGTCACTCTTTTTTTTTTTTTTTTGACAGGCAGAGTGGACAGTGAGATAGAGAGAGACAGAGAGAAAGGTCTTCCTTTTGCTGTTGGTTCACCCTCCAATGGCCGCCGTGGCCGGCATACTGCAGCCGGCGCACTGCACTGATCCGAAGCCAGGACCCAGGTGCTTCTCCTGTTCTCCCATGCGGGTGCAGGGCCCAAGCACTTGGGCCATCCTCCACTGCACTCCCTGGCCATAGCAGAGAGCTGGCCTGGAAGAGGGGCAACCGGGACAGAATCCGGTGCCCCGACCGGGACTAGAACCCCGTGTGCTGGCGCCGCAAGGTGGAGGATTAGCCTATTGAGCCACGGCGCCGGCCTAAGATTGTCACTCTTTAATCTTTGAAATTTGACTGCTAAAGATGAAAGAGGTAGAGAATTCCTAGGTTTCTCAACTTTCAGGAACTTAGGTAGAATTTTGACAAGTACTCCTCCAGGTATGTAGCAAGATTTTAAAATGTGACTACAGGGGCTAGTGTTATGCCACAGAGGGTTAAGCTGCCACCTGCAGTGCCAGCATCCCATGTGGGCACCAGTTTGAGTCACAGATGCTTTGCTTCTGACCCAGCTCCCTGCTAATGCATCTGGGAAACCAGTGAAAGATGATCCAAGCACTTGGGTCCCTGCTACTCCTGAGGGAGTTCTGAGCTCCTGGCCATTGCAGCCATTTAGAGAGTGAACAAGGGGATGGAAGATTTCTCTTTGTCTATCCTTCTCTCTCTCTCTGTAATTCTGCCTTTCAAATAAATAAAAAAATCCTTTTAAAAATGTGACTGCAGGGGCCAGTGCTGTGGTGTAGTGGGTAAAGCTGCCATCTGCACTGCCAGCATCCCAAATGAATGCCTCTTGGAGACTGCTCCACTTACAATCCAGCTCTCTGCTATGGCCTGGGAAAGCAGTAGAAAATGGCCCAAGTACTTGAACCCCTGGGCCCACGTGGGAGACCTGGAAGAAGCTCCTGGCTCCTGGCTTCGTATTGGCCCAGCTCCTACTGTTGCAGCCATTTGGGGAGTGAACCAGCGGATGGAGATCTCTCTCTCTCTGTAACTGCCTCTGCCTCTCTGTAAGTCTGCCTTACAAATAAATAAATAAATAAATATGGCTGCAAAGAAGGTCTAGATTTTCTGAAAAGAGTTCAGCATCATCTGGTATTTTCAGGGCACAGAATGCATTATCTGTAGCTCTCATTTCCTTCCCTCCTACATGCAGAACGACAGATAAGGTTTTCAATATGGAGGAATCTACTATATACCACTATGTATTTTTTTTAAAAAGATGTATTTATTTATTCGAAAGTCAGAGTTACACATAGGAGAGGCAGAGAGAGAGAGAGAGAGAGAGAGAGAGAGAGGTCTTCCATCTGCTGGTTCACTCCCCAATTGTCTGCAATGGCTGGAGCTGGGCCGATCCAAAGCCAGGAGTCAGGAGCTTCTTCCTGGTCTCCCACGTGGGTGCAGGGGCCCAAGGACTTGGGCCATCTTCTACTGCTTTCCCAGGCTATAGCAGAGAGCTGGATCGGGAGTGGGGCAGCTGGGACTTGAACCATTGCCCACATGGGCTGCCGGCACTGCAAGCGGCGGCTTTACTAGCTATGCCACAGCACTGGCCCCCACTATATATCAAACTACAATGTCTATAAATCCCTATTTATTCTAGTCACACCCACTCCCCCTACCCTTCCTCACTCAGTCCCTAAACCTTCTCCGCAGCCAAATATCCATCCCTTTATTAAAAAGAATACAGTGGGACTGGCATTTGGCACAGCAGTTAGGACGCCACTTGGGATGCCCACATCTTATCCAGAGTGCCTGGTTGGAGTTTCATCTCCTCTTCTTCCAATACAGCTTTCTTCCAATGTGCACCCTGGGAGGTAGCAGGTGATGGCTTGAGTACTTTGTTGCAGGCATTTGAGGAGAGAATAAGTGGATAGAAGTTCTCTTTCCAACTGTCTCTCTGTCTTTCAAATAAAATGAAAGTGAAAATAAGTAAATAAATATCTTCAATTTAAAAAATTTATTATTTATTTACTCAAGAGGCATAGTTACAGAGAGAGCGAGAGACAAAGAGAGGTCTTCCATCTGCCAATTCACTCCCCAAATGGCTGCAACAGCCAAGCTGAGCTGATCCAAGGCCAGGAAACAAGAGCTTTTTCTGGGTCTCCCATGTCTGTGCAGGGGCCCATGCACTTGGGCCATCTTCCACTGCTTTTCCAGGCCATAAGCAGAGAGCTCTATTGGAAGAGGAGCAGCCAGGAAAGGAATCAGGGCCCATTAAGGGATGTTGTTGCCACAGGTGGAGGCTTACTTAACCTGCTATACCACAGTGCTGGCCCTAAAATATATTCCATTTAAAAGCATGCACCCCTGACAGTCAAATAGCTATTATGAGAATTTCAATTGTATACTCATTTATCCTAGTATCCTAGTATCCTTATGATGATTTGATGATGATGTGGAAGTGATACATACTCAGTAGAAGCTGTACTTTGAATTTTGGATTTCAATCTTTTTCCAGGCTAGTGATAGGCAGTACAATACTCTCTTGTGCTGGAGTAGTGATAAGGAGCTGCAGCTCACAGTCAATGCTGCAATCATGAAGATAAACAATTGTTACTCTACAATATACTATGTTACCAGTATTTTGTAGATACAGGTATTCAATAAATAACATGAGATAGTCAGTATTTTATTAAAGAACAGACTTCCAGTTAGATGATTTTGCCCAACTGTAAGCCAATATAAGTGTTCTGAGCACATTTAAGGCAGGCTAGGCTAAGCTATGATGTCTGGTAGGTTAGGTATATTAAACACATTTTTGAATAAAGATATTTTGAACTTGTAATAGTTCTATGAGACCTAATCCCATCATAAGTTAAGGAGCATATTAATACACATAAATTATAAAACATGGCTTCAGTACTGAGGAAACAAGAAACAGTAATAGTCCTTCATGATTCAATCTATAAAATATTTTATCTATTGGGATTATTTCCTTATGTAGAAAACAAAAAAAATCTATATTAGCAATCTTTCAACTTTAAAAATGTGAGATGGTTCTGGGTTTCTTTTAAAACTTATATATTAGGATTTCCAAACTTCTCATTTTATATGAGGCCTGACTTGATGAATAGCTAATAAACCATTTGGCCAGGGAAAAGAGAATGAGATGTTTGTTTATATTTGCACAGAAAGAAGGGCTGGAGTTTAATAGGGGGAGAGGAGTGGATGGGAATGTTGAATTTCCTACCTCTTGGAAAGAAGCCTAATTTGTTGCTCTTTTATTTAAAGATTTATGTGTTTATTTGAAAGGCAGACTCAGAGAGAGACAGGGAGAGACACAGAGACAGAGATCTGTCAGCTGTTCATTCCCAAAATGGCCACAAAGACAAGGCTGGGCCAGGCTGAAGCCAGGAGCCAGGAACTCTATCCGGGTTTCTCCATATGGGTGGCAGGGGCCAAAGTACTCAAGCCATCTTCTTCTGCTTTCCCAGACACATTAGCAGGGAGCTGGATCCAAAATGGAGTGGCCAAGAGATGAACCAGCAACCATATGGAATGCTGGAATTGGAAGTGGTGGATAACCCACTGCACTATAGTGCAGTTCCTGTTGCTGCTTCTTTTAAAATTATTTATTTATTATTTTTATTTATTTTAAAGGCAGAGCGAGAGAGAATGAGAGAGAGAGAGAGAGAGAGAGAAAACGAGGGAGAAATCTCAACCTTCCACTTGCTGGCTTACTCCCCAAATGCCTGCAATGGCTCGAGCTGAGCATGGAATGCCATCCAGGTCTCCCAGGTGCATGGCAGGGATCCAAGTATTTGGGCCATCACCAGCTGCCTCCCAGAGTGCTCATTAGCAGGAAGCCAAACCAGAAGTGGAGCTCTGGCAGAAACCTAGGTACTCCAACTAGGATGAAGGCATTCCAAGCAGAGTCTTAACCATTACTGTGCTAAATGCCTGTCCCAGGAGGCCTCATTTGTGATGGAATTGGATGATCAGATTTCACAGCTGCCTCTGCTTCAGAGTGCACTCAGTGGGTCAGATGGAATCATACTGCCGTAATGGATTTCTTTGTCATCATTCTTTTTTCTAAAATTTATTTATTTTATTAGAGGGCAAGGAGGAAGGGAGGATGAGAGAGGGAGGGAAGGAGGAAGGGAGAGAGACCTCCCATCTACTGGTTCACTACTCAAATGCCCAGGAGCTGGGAACTCAAGGTAGGTCTACCATGTGAGTGGCAGGAATCCAACCACTTGAGCCATCACCTGCTGCCTCCAAGGGTGTGCATTAGTAAGAAGTTTAAATCAGGAAGAGAGTTGGGGACTTGAACCCTGGCAGTCCAATATGCGATGGAGGTGTCCCAAGGGGTGTCTTAACCACTGCACCAAATGCCTGCGCCTGCGTTTAATAGAACTTCAGATATAATTTACCCCTATTTAACCTCTCCACTAATTCCATCTTGGCAGAGACTTGATAAGGAGCAAATTATTTTTAGATTTCAATAATTTAGTGTCTTCTTTTCCCTTATGGCTATAGGTGATTACAAATAAGCCTATTTTAGTCATCAGGAAAACCAAGGCACAGAAAGAGACATTGTGATAGCTAGGGTCAGAAAACTGCATAATCAGAAATATATGAAAGAAACTCAAGTCATCTGACAAAGAGAACAGGTGTTCTTTTCCTAAAACGCAAAATACCTTCTTCACAACTGGTACCACTTCTAGCCCCTGGCTGAAACAGGTTCCAGTTAATACTGATCTGCACTTCCACTGCCTTTTAGGTAATGAAATAAAGAACAACTGCTTCAGATAAGTATTGACTATTAGTAAAAATTAACATAGCACAAAATATATACAGGAACAGTACACTAAAGTATCAACAATTGCTCAATCTTGTCAGCCAAGAACAGAACACTATGTTAGGGGACATACTAGTGCTGCTGTAACTTTACTCTGGGATGTTAATTCCCCAAGGACATGAATTTTGTCTGGTAGAAAAATCTGACCAAGCTCTGACCAAGCACCCAGGATTCATGGTTCTGAAGTAATGGGAATCTTTTTTCTTTTCTTTTTTTTTTTGATTTTTTAACTTTTATTTAATGAATATAAATTTCCAAAGTACAGAATATGGATTACAATGGGGAATCTTTTTTCAAGACTTGTTTTTATTTAACTGAAAGGCAGAGTTACAGAAAGAGAAGGAGAGGGAGAGAGAAAGAAAGAGACAGAGAGAGAGAGAGAGAGAGAGAGATTCTTTTTAAAAAAGATTTATTTATTTATTTATTTATTTGAAAGGCAGAGTTACAGAGAGGCAGAGAGGGAGGTCTTCTATCTGCTGGTTCACTCCACCCAGATGGCCACAATGGTCTGAGCTGTGCTAATTTGAAGCTAGGAGTCAGGAGCTTCTTCTGGGTCTCCCACGTGGGTGCAGGGCCCAAGGATTTGAGCCATCTCCTACTGCTTTCCCAGGCCACAGCAGAGAGCTGAATTGGAAGTGGAGCAGCTGGGACTCGAACCGGTGCCTATATGGAATGCCGGCACTGCAGGCTGCAGCTTTACCCGGCCCAGAGAAAGAGATCTTCTACCTGCTGATTCACTCCCCAAATGGCTGAAATGCCCAGGGTTGGGCCATGTTGAAGCCAGGAGCATGGAACTCAATCTGGTCTGTTTTGTGTATGACAGGAGCCCAACCACTTGGGCCATCTTCTACTGCTTTCCCAGGCACATCAGCAGGGAGCTGGATTGGAAATGCAACAGCTGGGACTAGAAATGACGCTCATATGGGATGTAGGCATCACAGGCTGCAGCTTAACCTGCTGCACCACAACACTGGCCCTGAGAGGGAATCTTACATGGTTGAGAACAGAGGGGCAATACACTTTGGCAAGAGCTAAAGAGGTGGAGTGGAGAGTGGGAGTTTGATGAGTTAAGAAGTGAAGAGAAAGGGAATGAATGCTTAGTAAGTGCTGTGCTGGATACTGTTAAAAAAAACTTATACTGTTTTAGATATATATTTATCTTGTGAGGTTGTTTCTTTTTTTAAACTTTTATTTAATGAATATAAATTTCAGAAGTACAGCTTATGGATTACAATGGCTTTTTCCCCCCATAACTTCCCTCCCACCTGCGACCCTCCCCTCTCCCACTCCCTCTCCCCTTCCATTGAAATCAAGATTCATTTTCAATTATCTTTATATACAGAAGATCAATTTAGCATATACTAAGTAATGATTTCATCAGTCTGCACCCACACAGACACACAAAGTATAAAGTCCTGTTTGAGTACTAGTTATAACATTAAATTGCAATGTACAGCACATTTAGGACAGGGATCCTACATGAGGAGTAAGTGCGCAGTGACTCCTGTTGTTGACTTAACAAATTGACACTCTTGTTTATGGCGTCAGTAATTTCCCTAGGCTCTTGTCATGAGTTGCCAAGGCTATGGAGGCCTTTTGAGTTCGCCAACTCTGATCTTATTTAGGCAAGGTCATAGTCAATGTGGAAGTTCTTTCCTCCCTTCAGAGAAATCTACCTCCTTTGATGACCTGTTCTTTCCTCTGGGATCTCACTTGCAGAGATCTTTCATATAGGGTTTTTTTTTCCCCACAGTGTCTTGGCTTTCCTTGCCTATAATACTCCTTGTGAGGCTGTTTCTACTCAGTTCCCATTTTTTTTTTTCAAAAGGGAAAATTAAGCATTATGAATAGTAAATGATTGTCAATGTTTTAAGCTGTTGTTCTCCAGAACTAGAAGGCTAAACCTGTTCAGACCATCTTTTAGTCTTTTGCTATAACTAATTTTTTGAGATTTAAAAAGATTTATTAGAATCAAAGACCTCCAGCCAGAGCGGCATGGAGGGGAGTTTCCAAGAGAGGAAAACCCCCAAAGAGACCTATAGTGCTGGAGTTTTAAAATACAATTTCGAAGGAAAAAAACTCGACAATCAGATCGGCATTGCTATGATTTTTCACATTTCAGTTTTAAACTACAAAACTGAAGGTATATATTCTTTCACATTTTATTTATTTATACCAAAACTGCTTATAAAATGATTTTGGATAGATATTATAAGTTCTTAACAGCTATAATACAAACAGCTCTGGGCTTGCTTTAGCTTCTTCTCACTGATTGGCATTTAGGACAGTGTGTTCGGTGAAATTTAAAGAATCTAGCTTGAGTTAAAATTGATTAGCACATTTGGAAGAATATATATCAAATTGCTTTGCCGATCATAGTAAATTATACAGTGTAATGGCATTAAAATAACATTAGCATGGAGACAAGTATTTTGAAGCAAGGAAATACTCAATTAAACAGGAAAGGCAACCCCTCCTACCTGCCCATCCCCTCAGTTAGCCTAAGACAGGTTCATAGATCCTGTCCCAGTAGGCTGCTATGGTCTTCCTCAGAGGCCTTGACGCCTCAGGTCTTAGTCTAGATGACCCATACCAGCATTTCTGCTGAGGGCTGTCCCTGGATTTTTCCAGCTGGAAAAAAGCAAAGCAAGAAGTAAATCATGTTTTTGCTTATGGGCTTGGGATAACATAACTTTTGGGGTTTGAGTAGTATCAGTCTCTGGGATACCACTTTAAATCAATTCAACAAATCTACTAGGTACTACTTGTGGTCATGGTTTTATATTAGACAGCAGTGTAAAAGACAGATGAATGAGGCTAGATACTCATTCTCAAGGAACTCAGAGTCTAGTGAAGGAAACAAGCCATAGACAAGTGTTGGGCATTGTGGTACGACAGGTTAAGCTGCCACTTGGGATGACTACATGCCATACGGCAGTATCTTGGTTCAAGTACTAGCTCTGTTCTTTTTTTTTTTTTTTAAGATTTATTTACTTATTTGAAAGACAGAGTTACATTCCACCTGCTGGTTCACTCCCCAGATGGCCACAATGGCCGGAGTTGTGCCGATCTGAAGCCAGGAGCCAGGAGCCTCCTCCAGGTCTCCCAAACGGGTGCAGGAGCCTAAGCACTTGAGCCATCTTCTAAAGCTTTCTCAGGTCATTAGTAGAGAGATGTCAAGAATATCAGAATTAGGGAGCAGGGATTAAGCCACTTCCTGCAATACCAGTATCCCACATGAGTGCTGATTCACATCCCACTGCTCCATTTCTGATTCAGCTCTCTGCTAATACATCTGGGAAAGCACCCACGTGGGAGACCTAGATAGAGTTCTTGGTTCCTGGCTTTGGTCTGGCCCAGCCCTAGCTGTTGTGGCCATTTGGGGAGTGAACAGTAGATAGAAGTTCTGTCTCTCTCTGTAACTCTGCGTTTCAAATAAATAAAGATTAAAAAAAAAAGAATTAGGGATGAGGAAATAGGAATGGAAAGGAGGTGTAGAACTGCACAAGCGTGCGACATAGACTTAGAAAATGATGTAGATATGACAAGTAAGAGAGCAATAGTTGGCATATCCAGAGAAGAGAGAAGTCAAATAATTATTAGGCATTGTGAAAAGAGAATCACGAGTTGTTAGATTCCAGACCAGGGTAGCCTCAGAAATACCAAGATTTGTGGGAATAAAGTAAGGTGAAAAGAAGCAACTGACCAGAAAGCTGTTCCAGATAGGGAATCTAAAGAGACTTGGATAGGGAATGCAGTGAAGCAAGGAGATAGTATTGCTGTAGGAAACAGGTCAACAGAAGGGTTTCCAGGCTGGTGTGGTTAGCTCTGTCTCATCTGGTTCTTCCCAATTCAATTGTAGTCAGTGCAACACACAGAACCAGCAACAGTACAGATAGCACATTCTTATCTATAATTCTCTCCTTGGGTAATTCCATTTTCTGATACCTACTAGGATTTCAAATCCCTAGGTTAGAAATATGATGCTTTTAACTACAGAACACATCTTAAATGAGTGACAAGTTTTAAAAATATTAAGGGCAGGAAAGACATCAAAAAGAGAGGATTATAGTCAAACTCTGAAGTATTATATGTATCTCAAAAATACAGTATGAATCTATTTTATCTCTCATGATAAAGATTCAAAAATTCAAAAGATATGCCTAAAACCTCATCTAGAAGAGGTGATACTGTGTAATGGACAAAGCACATCCACTAACTAGCTGAGTGTCCTCAGACAAGCTCCTTCCCATCTCTGGTCCTAAGTTTCATTAGCTAAACAATAGGGAAATGGACTTTATTACGTCTAATTAATGGTTCTTCTAGATCTGAATAATCTGTAATTCATTTAATTTTTGTTTTTTCTCCATTCAAACAATTGAAATAATTACATGTACAAGGAAAATTTGCACACATAAAGGAATTCTGATTTAAGTGCTTTTTTTTTTGTAATACAGAGATGAGCCTAACAAACAGTTGAATGAACTCATTATTCCCTCTACCTTATGTCCCTTCCTGTATTTCTCTGATTTTTATACATTCACATCCCAATCCTGTCAGAGACAAGAAATATGGTCCTGCTACTAGTGATAGGGCTCTGTATGCTTCACTTGCGTTAATTTTTTGCAGTCACCAATCTGGGGACAGGGGAGCTCTTTGCTATCAAATTCCTCGGCAGAAGCAACAGAGGCTGCTTTTTTTTTTTTGTCCTTGACCCATGGCTCAACATTTGGATCTCCTTTTTCCCTCTTTTCTCCCTTCCCTCCCATTCTTATTTGCACCACTGTTTGATATCACTTAAATGAGAATTACAAAAACAGTATTGTATAAGAACATAATGAAAAAGTATGTGAAAATGCATTGTCTATGTTAAAGCACTACATACATACACATGTTAAGAAACAAAAAATTCACTAAGAACTGAATTACGTGAAAAAAAAAAAAACAAGCAGAGACACTCATGGGGTCAAATCAAGAATAGCCAGTCACCTCATTAATCTTAACTTCTAAATTTTTAGGCCTAGGTGGCTCAAATTTACCGGCATATCTCACACTCCCCTTGTCATTGCAAAAGAATTTTTACTTTCAGGAGCTCTGCCCACTTTCTCTTGCAAGTCCATGGGATGAGTGGTAGAGAGTCCAATTACTGTTGGTCAGATAAAGGATGGAGTATTTCTTTCCAAGGAGAGTCACTCTCTTCTTGACTCTAGACCCAAATGGGAAGTATAATGGCACATTAGGCAGCAGAGAGAACACTTCTATTGGTGTAGCCACGATGGTGAGTCCTTGGAAAGACTAGGCTCCTGAATTTTATTAGAATGGGTTTATATAAGAACAATGTCCTAATCACAGAGTGCCTTTGTTGCCAGACAGCACTGAGTTACATTTAATACTTCAGTTCAGTAACTTTACATGAATTATCTTTTGATTTTTCCATATGGTTTCTAATTTCTTTTTTATTACTAATGTATCCTGTTAATTGCATTTAAAAAGTTATTAAATTCCTTTAACAAATATTATCATTGTATCACAAGATTGGAAGGATCTTGGAAGACAGTCTAATCCCAAACTCCCTATTTAACAAACAGGGTAACCAAGTCGCAAGAGAAGTGACAGGACATGAGGAAAAAGCCCAAATTCATATAAGAAGGAAGTACCACTCTTCCAGCCTCTGGATCCTAGAGCTCTGTTTTGTCACCCTAATGCATAACAGTCCAAGCATCACTTTTCCTACACATACACACAGACATACACACACACGATGTTTGTGTATACTCAATAAATTATGGTGCCTTTCTTCTCTCATTGTAAGAGTAGGATGCTGCACAAAGGACCAGACATTGGAAGATGCGAGAAGCTGGGAATTCATTTGTTCTGAAAGTGCTAAAATAAACTCAACTAGTTAACAATGCCTAGTTAAAATACCATTTGGTATTTCTGGCAAGAGTAGAGAGATCAAGGATACCATGCAAAGTAAGATAGTTTTTAAAATGTCTCCAGTGATTACAGTAGTTTTCTTTTACAGACTTTTGCACATTTCTTACTTTGTCCTAATCCCCAAGATAGGAAACAAGACTATAAAGAAATGAACATCACATTGATTATCATATTTATTTAGAACCCTTAAAGAATTACATATATATCTACTCATTGATACATTAGCTTATTTTAAGGCAACCAGGTAAGAAACATCTATAAATGGTTCCAATGAAATTGAAGACAACATAAAACCAAACACAAAACATCCCATGAGTAAAAGTGATCCTGTTAGTCTGGCCCAAAACTCAGTGTTGGCCTCACTGAGCTAGCTGCTAAAGCCTGGTTAATCTGACCTTGAGCTCTGAGGTATGCTGGCGCACTCTGGGTGCTTTGTTCACCTGGATATGTTTGAAGACCAGAGAATCTATAGCCAAACCCTTAAGCTCAGCATTACTGTCTTCATTTTTAATCATGTGGAAAAAAAACCCAAAAATCTAGTGCTCTTTTTGGGCCACTGACCCTGTGTCCAACCCCACCACACTTATCAGCCTCCACCATTGTAACAACAGAATGGCACACATTACTTCTTTAATGTAACACCTTTCAGATACTTGGTGGCTTTTTGGATATGCATAGCCTAGACTACCCAGAGTTTCACATGTTTGTGAAATGAACCTTTATATTTTAAATATTTATTTATTTATTTGAATGTCAAAGTTACAGAGAGAGACAGAGAGAGATCACTTCCTAAAAGGCTGCAATGGCTGGGGTTGGGCCAGGCCAAAACCAGGACCTTGGACCTCTATCCAGGTTGCCCACGTGGATGTTAGGGGATCAAGCACTTGGGCCATCTTCTGCTGCCTTCCTAGGCACATTGACAGGAAGCTGGATCAGAAGTGGAATAGCCAGGACTCAAACCACTGCTCAAATGGGATGTTGGTATCATAGGTGGTGGCTTAATCCACTGTGCCACAATGCCAGCCCCAATTCACACCTCCTGATTTGCATGATTTTGTGAGTTTTCTGGATCAAGTGAATAGCAATTTTTACAGATCACCTGAAACCATTTAGAGGAAGAGCTGGCCTCCCTTCTTAATTTCGGAGATATGAGGATAACTAAAAGTTTGTGGAAAAAATGAAATTAAAAGCTAAGTTTACTTTGGGGCAAAAAATGAAATACATGCATATTAGAGATTTTCAGAAATTTTTTTGGAAAATGTGTATTATGAAAAAACTATGCATTTCAAAATTTCTCCCCAAAATAAATTTATCTTTTAAAAATTTATTTATTTGAAAGACAGAGTTAGACAGAGAGAGCGAGAGCGAGAGAGAGAAAGAGAGAGTCTTCCATCTGCTGGTTCACTCCTGCAGATGGCTGCAACAACCAGGGCTGGGCCATGCTGAAGTCAGGAGCCAGGAGCTTGATCTGAGTCTCCCATGTGGGTAGCAGGGGCCCAGACACTTGGACCATCTTCCACTACATTCTCAGGCATGTTAGCAGGGAACTGAATCAGAAGTGGAACAGCCAGGATTTGAACCAAACCAGCATTTTTATGTGATGCTGGTGTCACAGCTGCAGCCTAACTCACTAAGCCACATCACTGGCTCCAAAATAAATTTTGAAGTACACCTATGTTTCCAAGTTCTTTCTAGCATGTGTAGTTGAAATAAGGGTCCCCTTCCTATATTCTATCAGTGAAAAACAAGGTAGTTTAACATTGATGGAGAATTGCATATCTGTGGGCCAGCATTGTGATGTAGCAGGTACCTAAAATGCTGGCATTCCATATGGGTACCAGTTTGAGTCCCAGCTACTTCACTTAGAGCTCCCTGATAATGGCCTGGGAAAAGCAACAAAAGATGGCCCAACTGTTTGGACTCTTGCTACCTACATGGAAAACCTAGATGAAGTTCCTGGCCCAGCCCTGGCTGTTGTGGCTATCTGGGGTGGGGGTGGTGGGACCAGCAGATGGAAGATCTCTCTCTCTCTCCCTTTCTCTCTGTAACCCCAACTTTAAAATAAGTAAATAAATCTTAGGAAAAAAAAAGAAGCCAGGAGAAAGCTCTTTACAAAAAAAAAAAGAAAGAAAGAAATAAATAAAGAAAGAGTACCTATGACTTAGTTGAGCACCTCACTTTCCTTTCTTGACTACGTACAAACCAAGTAGAAACAGCTTACTAGAAGGCTGGAATTGTCATATGAATGTGGATCCATGTTAAGTTTTTCCACATTAAGTACTTGCCTTATATGTTAGGCTATGCCATGAGGGACACAGAACTGAGAAACACAAGCTCTACCCTCAAGGTACTTATAGTCTTGGAGAAGTAGGAGTGCATATGAAAAAGTAGGAATCTCTCAGTGGGATGAGCCTTAGGTTGGTTCACATATTTATTTTTGTATTTTTATCTTACTTTCTGTTTTTATTACTTATTTTATTTGAAAGGCAGAGAGAGAGAGAGAGAGAAAGAGAGCGAGCTCTCATATGCTGGTTCACTCCCCAATTGTTCACAATAGCTGTGGCTGGGCCAGGCCAAAGTTGGGAGCCTGGAACCTAGTCTGGGTCTCCCACATGAGTGACAGGGACCCAAGTACTTGAGTCAGCATCTGCTGTCTCCCAGGGTACACATTAGCAGAAAAATGGATCTGAAGCAGAGACAGGACTTGAACCCAGGTACTCTGATGTGGGATGTGGGCACCCCAAGCTGCATCTTCAGTACTGCACCAAATGCCCACCTATAATTTTACTTTCAAATTATTCTCATAGCCTTGTCAATTCCCAGAATAGACCTTTCAAATATTGGTGCAACTCAGAATTTAAAAAAAAATCTCTTTGGTCCTTATGAAACAGTTCCTTGAGGTATCTTCTTGAGTACCCAGTTCAAACTAATCATGGCTGATACCCAAAGCTATACAGACGGCATTCGTTAAAGTGTGCACAGCAAATGCCATTTGCAAGTATAATTTTACGTAGAAAGTATCATGGTATAGATCCCATAATTTTAATTTTTACTACAAATCATATCCTTAAGACTCATTCATACTTCTATGTGTATATTTAATTTATTGCTTTTATGTGCTGCATAATGCTCTATGTGTGTACCTGTCACATTGTATGTGTTTACCTTCATTATGACAGATACTTAAGATGCCTGGCCTAGCACTTCACAGAACTCTTCACAGAAGTTACTGGCTTCATAGAAAACTTTTGAAGAACTTCATAACCTAAAGCACTTGTTATTTGGGTATACGACCTCACTTTTGATTGAATATAGACCCTTGTCTTGTTAGTTAACATTCTAATTTATCAGTATTATTCTTTGACTGTTAGAGATCATCGGACAATATTTTGCTTGGCCCTGCTTCTGTGTGAGGTCTCTGTCCTATTCTTAATTTGAAATAATGGTTTTACATTCGTCTTTGGCTCTGATTCCCTGGACTCAGGTTAGTAGCTCATGAAGTTCCTTATCTCTTTTGTGTATGTCTGACTCTTCCTATGCTTCTTTTCTTTGCCTTGATTCCACTCAAGATTCAGTATGACAGATAGATTCCTGACTAAAGTTTTCACTGAGCAGTGGGGGTTAGGAACCTAATGGAGACAGGGTTGCTACACTGACAGCCAGAGATCTCTAGGGCCTAATGGGAGGTTCATGTTCTCTGTTAGCTTGACACACCAGGGAAATAAACTTTTAATCCAGTGCAGCATATTTCATTTATTGTAGTGTTATCCAGTTTGAAGATGTTATGAAAAACATCCCAAGAGAGATTTAAGATTCCAAAAACATTCTGGGTTTGAACTTAATTCAACTACTCCAGAAGGCTAAAACAACGGAAGATGACCTTTTAGGCACTTCATATGCCAAGCACTGTTAGGCCAGATAATGTCATGCCAAATTAGAATGTTTGTCTCCTGGGGGAGAGGAGGGTGGGTGGGAAGGAGGGGTTGCGGGTAATGTGTTTTAATTAAAATCATCTGTCAGTGCTAATGATCTAACAGTAAAAAATTAATAATCTACAGAGATACAAAGAAAGAATGGAACAGGGGACACATGATATCATTAAGGTGGCAGAAAGGCAATGAATGTTTATTCTAATCAACATTGATAAATGGTGTAGACAAGTTGGAACTCATTTAGAGGAAAAGGTCCCAAGCAAGAAGACTCAAAACTGATGCTTAGGTTGGGGAAAAACGTCAAGAAATGCATTTTCTGTGTTAAAATACTTGAAGAGCTATCACAAAAGAGTGAAGCTAAATTTGTTTGGTAAGACAACAATGGGAAGTAATTACAGGGAGGAAGACTGTGGCTTAACGTGTAGATCAACAGAAATGTTCAAAGTGGAATGGATGCTGGGGAAGGATCATAGGAGGAAAAGTGGGCTTCCTGTCACTGAAAGTATTCAAGAAGAGGCTGAGCAATGATTTGGCAACATTAAAGAACAGATTTAAGCATTGTATGGCAAGGCTGGACCAGATGATTTTAAAATACAGAAAATATGGCAAAGCTAATAAAATTTGGTCTTACTCAAGCTACCCAGCCATGTTTGTGAGAAAAATAGAAGACATTCCCACACTCTGACACCAAGTACAGCCTTGGATATGGGCCCATAACAACAAGGAGCATGGCCTTCCCATGGACTCAAGCCATGTTGGTGCAGGTTTTTATAAAGGTCAGAGAGATTCTGTCAGAAATGAGAGGATATGGGCACTGGAAGAACACTGGAGTTTCAAAAAATTTTAAATACCAAATCTATATTTTTTCAGTGAAATTCATTACAGTTTTCCCTAAGCAATTAATATATATGTAAATTGGCCTAGGTATATGAGGCTTCTTGCCATTACTACCCTAGTCCCACCTTTCCCTCATCTTTAAAAAAAAGGTGTTTTCTCCAGGAAGGCTCTGCCACATTTCTCCAAAGCTCTGTGCAGAGTTTGAAAGCCAGATGAAATGACACTCCACTTGGCTGGATTTTATTGCCTGCTGTACTCTTCAATTTCCCTTCTAGCCCAGACTCGATTACAATCAAGGTTTGCAGAAGGCAAACAACATGCAGCAAACCTGCCACAGTGCCAATTAAGTGCAAACATACCCTGAAAATTAAAATAAAAATCAAATGCCAACACTGTGAAAAGAAAATAAAAAGCTTCCTCAGAAACCACAACGAAATAAAGGCAAAGATAAAAAGGAACCTGCTCTTAGTCTAGCAATGCAGCCCCAGACCTGTTGTATAACATCGTATCACCTCACACATCTGCATACTCTAGACCTTTATCAAATTGTTTATGTTTTAGTACATTTATAATTAAAATGTCTTAAAGTTGATCTCATAAATTTTATTTAGTGTTGCAAAGTTGCTTTAGGTTTCCAAGACAACAAATAAACTACGACCCAGCCACCCAGTAAATCATGGCTGTTCACCATCTTCAGTTTTGAACCCGTGTGTTGACAGGACAGGAGCACTTTGCGACTTGGGGAAAGGCTCCTATATGAAGGTGGTAGTGGCCAGAATTAGAATTGGTTTATTTAAAATCCTTGATTTCACAGTCCTATAAATCTAGGCTGTAGAATCAGAGTCCAATCAACCTTAGGATTATAGTACAAAATAGCTACTTATGACTGTTATATGTCCCCTCAGTGCCTAGTGCTGGACTTAGTAAATATCTGTTTAGTTTGTTTTTTTTTTTCTCTAAGGCTGGTGGAACTTGATATTATAATAATAATTGTGATACAATAGCTAAGACATGGAATCAACCTAAATGTCCATCAATGGATGACTGGATAAAGAAACTATGAGATATGTACTCTATGGAACACTATACAGCAGTAAAAAACAGTGAAATCCGGGCATTTACAACAAAATGGAGGAAGCTGGAAAACATCATGCTGAGTGAAATAAGCCAGTCCAAAAGAGACAAATATCATATGTTCTCCCTGATTGATGGCAACTAAACGAGCATCTAAAATGATACCCATTGAAGTGAAATGGACACTATGAAAGACAATGACATGATCAGCCCTTGTCTAGACTGTTGAGGAACAACTTACTATTTTATTCCTTTTAGTATTTTTGATGTTGTTGTTGTTGTTGCTCTGTTTGTTCTACATAAGACCACTGGTTGAACTCTGTAATCAATGCACAATCATTCTTAGGCATTTAAAATTAACAGAAAAGTGACCTGTTAAACATAGGAGTGGGAATAAGAGAGGGAGGAGATATATAGGTTGGCACATGCTCACTCGGACTTACCTCCAATGGTGGAACTAGAAATGTGCCAGGGGATTTCAACTCAATCTTACCAAGGAGGCAGGTACCAATGCCAGCGCACTTGGTAAAGTAATAAGTATAAATACACAACCGATCAAAAAGATAGGGTATGTGTCGATGAGATTTCACAAATAAGACCAGTGTAAGCAAATAATGAAGGATAGAATTAAAAGGGAGAGAATGATCCTGCGGGGGAGACAGGACACACAGCAGACTCATAGAATGGCAGCACTCCTGCCTCAGAATCAGCCCTTGGGACATTCGGATCTGGCTGAAAGGTCCATGAGAGTCTCACAGGCATGGAAAGCCATGACACGGTGGCAAAAAAACAATCTAAATGAAAGATCCTGGTGAACAAGACCCCAGCAGAAGGAACAGGCCATCAAGGAGAGAGGCGCCTTTCTCTGAAGGGAGGAAGGAACCTCCACTGTGATACGGCCTTGACTAAACAAGTTCAGAGTCGGTGAACTCAAGGGGCTTCCATAGCCTAGACAGCTCATAGCAAGAGTCTCGGGTGATTGCTGATGTCATAAATAAGAGTGCCAATTGTTAATCAACAACGGGAGTCACTGGGTACATGCTCCCCACGTAGGATCTCTGTCCTTAATGTGTTTTACTATGAAACTTAAAACACCACCACCAGTCGAACAATACCCTATACCTTGTGTGGTTGTGTGAGTGCAGCCTGTTGAAATTCTTGCTTAGTATATACTAAGTTGATCTTCAGTATATGAAGGTAATTGAAAATGAAACGTGATGAAGGGCGGGATGGGAGAGGGAGGACCAAGGGAGGGAGGGAGGTTTGGGGGGGGGAAGCCACAACAATACACAAGTTGCACTTTGTAAATTCACATTTATTAAATTAAAAAAATAACTATATAACAAACAAAAAGAACTTAATACTTTACCCTTTTAGTATTTTTATGTTCTACTTAAAACTATTGGTTGAACTCTGTAATTAATATACAATTACTCTCAGGTGTTTAATTAATGCTATAACTAGTACTCAAATAGTATTTTACACTTTCTGTTTCGGTGTGGGTGTAAACTGTGGAAATCTTTACTTAATATATGCTAAATTGATCTTCTGTATATAGAGATAATTGAAAATTAATCTTGATGTGAATGGAAGGGGAGAGGGAGTGGGAGAGGGGAGCGTTGTGGGTGGGAGGGAAGTTATAGGGGGGAAGCTATTGTAATCCATAAGCTGTACTTTGGAAATTTATGTTCATTAAATAAAATAAAATATAAAAAATAATTGTGATAAATGATATTAACACTTAAATAGTTTATCTTCTTTTGGGGATAGCTAAAAGTAGGGGTGGAGAGAAAGAAATTAATCAGTATCAAATGAAATTAGTAGGCTGGCTTCTAGTCTCAGCTCTGCTACTTAGAAGCTATGTAAAACTGAAGAAATAATTTAAACTTACCAAGCTCCAGTTTCCTTACCTGTCAAAGAAAAATAATAGTTACCTCTCAGGGCTATTATAAGAGCTAAATGATTTATAAATACAGTATATGTGGGCCGGCGCCGTGGCTCACTAGGCTAATCCTCCGCCTTGTGGCGCCGGCACACCGGGTTCTAGTTCTGGTCGGGGTGCCAGATTCTGTCCCGGTTGCCCCTCTTCCAGGCCAGCTCTCTGCTGTGGCCAGGGAGTGCAGTGGAGGATGGCCCAAGTCCTTGGGCCCTGCACCCCATGGGAGACCAGGATAAGTACCTGGCTCCTGCCATCGGATCAGCGTGGTGCTCTGGCCGCAGCAGTCTGGCCGCAGCAGCCATTGGAGGGTGAACCAACGGCAAAGGAAGACCTGTCTCTCTCTCTCATTGTCCTCTCTGTCAAAAAATAAAAAATAAAAAAAAATACAGTATATGTGAAGCGACTTCAAAAAGTTCATGGAAAGTTGAATTAGACTATTTTGGTGGAATACACTTTTGGAATCCTTACAGTTTTTTCATAATATGCACTTTCCATGAACTTTCTGAAGACCTTTCATACATAAAAGGCAGTACATCTTTGGGCTCACAGTAAGTCCTCAAAAATGGTAGTTCTCATATTCTCCCTCTTCACTCCCACGGTATCACTTTAAAAATTCCTGACAGGACACTCTTAAATTGGGAGATGGAATCCCTAGGATCTTAGAGTGGTTCAAGCGGGGGTGCAGAAACTAATATTAAAAGCAAATCAACAAGGTGATAGAGGAGAACCATCTGGGGCATTCTGTTTCTTCTTTAATCTTTCTTGTTGATCTCTAAGACATTTTGTGATGTCAAAAGAAACAGGAATGAAATCAACTTTAAGCCTATTTGCTGCCTGCAATGTATTTGCTGAGTGGAGGAGGGCTGAGGGACATAGGATAAATTGAAAAACCTTGCCTTCCACCATGCAACTGAGCTCACCCATGGCTGCAGTCTAGTTGGTTTTACATGGCCCTAGTATAATTCTATCTTTTGAAAAAAGATTATTTATTCAAAATTTAGAGAGAGAGAGAGAAAGAGAGATCTTTCATCTGCTAATTCACTCCCCAAATGGCTGCAACAACCATGGCTGGGCAAGGCCTAAGCCAGGAGTCAGGAATTCCATATGGGTCTCTCACATGAGTGGCAAGGGTCCAAATACTTGAGCCATCCTCTGCTGCCTTCCTGGGCTCATCAGCAAGGAGCTGGATTGGTACTTGAATTGGGACTATAATATGGGATACCAGCATCACAGGAGGCAGCTTAACCCACTGTGCTACGAGGCCAACTATGATAATCCAGTCTTTTAATACTCCTGTCTTCTAGCCCCTCCACACTACCTTGCTTTTCTCACACCATGACAAGTTTATGCTATCAGATATCAAGAGTCCAAGGTAGAATCTAGAATCTATTTGGGTTTGTAGGTGTAGATGGAAGAAAGAGCGGGAGAAGATTCAGTAATTTCTGCTCCATAAACTTGATGACAAAATCTTCTGTTACCTTTCCCCCTCCAGTCCTTCCTTAGGGTAAGTAAAAAAAACCTTAATTTCCATGAACTGCTCTGTTTAGCCTCTTTTACCAAATGATGGCTTCTACCTTGGATATTACTCCACATAGATAAGCAACAAAGAGAACTCAAGCTTTGTTGTGGCAATTCTAGGGTCATTCGATCCTTGCAAACATGAAGGAAAAAGGGACCGTCTGAAAAAAGGCATTAGTCATTATAGCTTTCAATCCAAAGTCCTCAACTTCTTACCTATTCAGATATCCATTGTCCCATTTCAAATGCTATCCAGCTTCTTATTCAGATTTCAAAAAGGCAGATATTTCTTGGAGGAAAGCTAGGGTGCACATGGGGGAGGGGGAATTGAGCCACAATTACACGTTTGATCCAGAAAAAAATAAATCAGATGGTGATGAAATCCCAGGAGAAAACATAGATTAAACTCTTCACTTTCTAAATCTGTTACTCAACTAAACACAGCTGTTAAAGATGGTATCTTAGCTATGCATGTATATCTATAATAATGCTGCCATTAGTATTCAGCTATGTTGCTGGTAACTCTTCCTGTTCCTAAGATATGCATTCAGAAGGACTTTCTCCATCAGTGAGGAGGATTCTACACTGACCCATCCACAAGCTCACCTGGTTACACTTTTTGTTCACAGTATGGAAAGGGAAGAAGACTAACATTTATTGAGAAATAATCTACCAAGTACTTTAAATATATTTATTACTTTAATTCAAACAACATTCTTATGAGACAGTAATAATTATCTCCTTTAATAGATAAGGAAACTGAGGCTCAGAAAAAGTTAAGTCACTCTCTCAGACCAATCTGGCTATCAGGAGGGGAATTAGGATTAAAAGTCAGCAACGCATTACACCAAAGCTCCTGATTCTGCCACTCACAAGAGGTTTCCAAGATGTCTGGGCAGAGGGCCAGGGTCCATTCTTTGGTGAGATAACAGAAGTGAACTAACTCACCTCCACACTAGTAGGGTAACCTTGAAGCCATTAACATGCTGCTCTAAACAATGAAGTTGAACCCTTTACATATAAAATGTTCCTTGAGGTATTGGGGATTGGCTTAGTGATTTAGCCATTGGTTTGGACACCTGTATCCCACATGAGTGTACCTAGGTTTGATTTCTGGCTCTGGCTTATGACTCTAGATTCCTGCTAACATAGACCCTGGGAGGCAGTGGTGGTGATGGCTTGGAGACTTGGATTGAGTTCCCAGCTCCAGGCTTCCATACCCACTTCATCGACTCCTAGCTGTTACAGGCATATGGGGAATGAACCAATGGATGGGAGTGCTCTCACTTTCTCTCCCTCTCAAAAAAGAAATAAAGTTTAAAAGTTCCTTGAAAGAAAAGTAATAAAAAAGGAGAGAAGTTGCAGTATTTTTCCAACTTGAAGAACATCTGAAATCAAGAGTTAAGGTATTTTCATCAGGTCAACTTAACAAAAGATGCACAATAGTTTTTATCCAAGAATAGACTTTTGCACAGTTACAAAAGTAACATTTATTGTTTTTTTCAATGCTGTTTCTAATTAAAGTTAAGGAATTAATAAGTAAATATGTTAATGGGGCTATAGAGAGTTTTATAGTTTAATAAAGCTATCACATCCATCCTATCACTTGAAAATCACCACACTGTGAATCAGGAAAAAATAATTGTCATCTTGATCTACAAATGAGAAAACTAAAGACCAAGAAAGTAATAATACAAAGTTGTTCTGATGGGTCTGGGTAGGCCCTGAAGGCTATCAATGGTATCTTCTTCAATACATTTTTAAGTAGGGGAGTGACATGATCAAAGTGGCACTTTAGAAAGATTAGTCAACTCAGAATTTTTAAAAAAGATTTATTTATTTATTTGAAAGAGTTACACAGAGGAGAGGCAAAGAGAGAGAGAGAGAGAGAGAGAGAGGTTTTCCATCCAATAGTCTACTCCTCAATTGGCCATAGCAGCCGGAGCTGTGCCAATCAGAAGCCAGGAGCCAAAAGCCTCCTCCGGGTATCCCACGGGGTGCAGGGGCCCAAGGCCTTGGGCCACCTTCCACTGCTTTCCCAGGCCATAGCAGAGAGCTTGATTGGAAGTAGAGCTTTTAGGTCTCGAATTGGCACCCATATGGCATGCTGGCGCTTCAGGCCAGGGCGTTAACCCACTGTGCCACAGTGCTGGCCCCTCAACTCAGGAATAATCATGGGAATCAAGACTGCAGATAAGAAGAATGCTGGGCTGGGAGCTAGATCTCTGAGTTCAAGTCATGGCTTTATCACCTTATTAGTAACAGGGCTTTTGGGGACTCAGATGAGAGAAATAATGGATGTAAGAGTGCTTAATAGGTCCTCAGTTTCCTTGAAATAAGATTGTGGTGACTACCCAGTTTTTAATATTTTGTGGATCATCCATTTACTTAAAACACACAACACTTAAGTAGATCTTATTATAAACCTAGAAAAAGATCTCAATACCTAGATCAAATGAATCTACTATTAGGACACCCTGTGGACTATGGACAAGAAGCATCATTTTGGGGTTGGCACTGTGGCTCAGTGGGTTAAGCTGCCACCTGTAGTGCTGGCATCCCATATGGACACCGGTTTGAGTCTTGGCTGCTCCACTTCCGATCCAGCTCCCTGCTAAAATGCCCAGTAAAGGAGAAGAAGACGGGCCAAAGCCTGGGCCCCTGCACCCACTTAGGGGACCCAGAAGAGGCTCCTGGCTCCTGGCTTTGGCCTGGCACATTCCTGGCTGTTGCAGCCATTTGGGGAGTGAATCAGCAATGGAAGATCTCTCTCTCTCTCTCGCTCACTCTTTCTGTAACTCTTCCTTTCAAATAAATAAATAAATAACTAACTTTTAAAGAAGCATCATTTTAACATCTATTACAAGATTTTGGTGTGGAAAAGAGGCAACTGTTATCCTGACCCAAGTAGTTTTTATTCTTCTTTCTGTCCAATCCTTTAGTGTCATTTTTCATTTTTTGCTCTGACCATTTTCCAATATTTTTGTCTCATTCTGTGCTATATTCTGATCACAAAATATTTTAACATATTTATAACATTACTGAAATAATCGTATCACATTCAGATAGGGCATGTCCTTCTCCTCCTTGGCTCCAGATCATATGTCTGAATTGGTGTGTTTTGTTTTGTCAAGATGTTGGGCCTGGGGCCAGCACTATGGGTAGCAGGTAAAGTTGCCACCTGCAATACCGGCATCCCATATGGGTGCCGGTTCGTGTCCTGGCTGCTTCACTTCTGATCCAGCTCTCGGCTATGGCCTGGAAAAGCAGAAGATGCATATGCAAACACATGGAGATTGAACAACATGCTCCTGAATGAACAATGGGTCATAGAAGAAATTAAAAGAGAAATCAAAAATTTTCTGGAAGTAAATGAGGATAACAGCACAACATACCAAAACTTATGGGATACAGCAAAAGCAGTGTTAAGAGGAAAGTTTATATCAATAGGTGCCTACATCAAGAAATTGGATGATAAAAAAAAAAAAAGAAATTGGAAAAGCACCAAATAGATGAGCTTTCACTGCATCTCAAGGATCTAGAAAATCTGCAGCAAACCAGACCCAAATCTAGTAGGAGAAGAGAAATAATTAAAATCAGAGAAGAAATCAACAGGAGTGAATCAAAAAAAAAAAAACATTCCAAAAACTCAGCCAAACGAGGAGCTGGTTTTTTGAAAAAATAAACAAAATTGACACCCCATTGGCCCAACTAACTAAAAAAAAGAAGAGAAAAGACCCAAATCAGTAAAATCAGAGATGAAAAAGGAAATGTAACAACAGACACCACAGAAATAAAAAGAATCATCAGAAATTACTACAAGGACCTGTATGCCAGCAAACAGGGAAACCTATCAGAAATGGATAGATTCCTGGACACATGCAACCTACCTAAATTGAACCAGGAAGACATAGAAAACCTAAACAGACCCATAACTGACACAGAAATTGAAACAGTAATAAAGGACTTCCCAACAAAGAAAAGCCCAGGACCAGATGGATTCACTGCTGAATTCTACCAGACATTTAAAGAAGAACTGACTCCAATTTTTCTCAAACTATTCAGAACAATCGAAAAAGAGGGAATCCTCCCAAATTCTTTCTATGAAGCCAGCATCACCTTAATTCCTAAGCCGGAAAAAGATGCGGCATTGAAAGAGAATTACAGACCAATATCCCTGATGAACATAGATGCAAAAATCCTCAATAAAATTCTCGCCAATAGAATGCAACAACACATCAGAAAGATCATCCACCCAGACCAAATGGGATTTATCCCTGGTATGCAGGGATGGTTCAACAATAGCAAATCAATCAATGTGATACACCACATTAACAGACTGCAGAAGAAAAACCATATGATTATCTCAATAGACGCAGAGAAAACATTTGATAAAACACAACACCCGTTCATGATGAAAACTCTAAGCAAACTGGATATGGAAGGAACATTCCTCAATACAATCAAAGAAATTTATGAAAAACCCATGGCCAACATCATATTGAATGGGGAAAAGTTGGAAGCATTTCCACTGAGATCTGGTACCAGACAGGGATGCCCACTCTCACTACTGCTATTCAATATAGTTCTGGAAGTTCTAGCCAGAGCTATTAGGCAAGAAAAAGAAATTAAGGGGATACAAATTGGGAAGGAAGAACTCAAACTATCCCTCTTTGCAGATTATATGATTCTTTATTTAGGGGACCCAAAGAACTCTGCTAAGAGACTATTGGAACTCATAGAAGAGTTTGGCAAAGTAGCAGGATATAAAATCAATGCACACAAATCAACAGCCTTTGTATACACAGGCAATACCATGGCTGAGGAAGAACTTCTAAGATCAATCCCATTCACAATAGCTACAAAAACAATCAAATACCTTGGAATAAACTTATTAACCAAGGACGTTAAAGATCTCTACGATGAAAATTACAAAACCTTAAAGAAAGAAATAGAAGAGGATACCAAGAAATGGAAAAATCTTCCATGCTCATGGATTGGAAGAATCAATATCATCAAAATGTCCATTCTCCCAAAAGCAATTTATAGATTCAATGCGATACCAATCAAGATACCGAAGACCTTCTTCTCAGATCTGGAAAAAATGATGCTGAAATTCATATGGAGACACAGGAGACCTCGAATAGCTAAAGGAATCTTGTACAACCAAAACAAAGCAGGAGGCATCACAATACCAGATTTCAGGACATACTACAGGGCAGTTGTTATCAAAACAGCATGGTACTGGTACAGAAACAGATGGATAGACCAATGGAACAGAATAGAAACACCAGAAATCAACCCAAACATCTACAGCCAACTCATATTTGATCAAGGATCCAAAACCAATCCCTGGAGTAAGGACAGTCTATTCAATAAATGGTGCTGGGAAAACTGGATTTCCACGTGCCGTATCATGAAGCAAGACCCCTACCTTATACCTTACACAAAAATTCACTCAACATGGATTAAAGACCTAAATCTACGACCCAACACCATCAAATTACTAGAGAGCATTGCAAAAACCCTGCAAGATATAGGTACCAGCAAAGACTTCTTGGAAAATACCCCAGAAGCACAGGCAGTCAAAACCAAAAATAACATTTGGGATTGCATCAAATTGAGAAGTTTCTGTACTGCAAAAGAAACAGTCAGGAGAGTGAAGAGACAACCGACAGAATGGGAAAAAATATTTGCAAACTATGCAACTGATAAAGGGTTGATAACCAGAATCTACAAAGAAATCAAGAAACTCCACAACATCACAACAAACAACCCGCTTAAGAGATGGGCCAAGGACCTCAACAGACATTTTTCAAAAGAGGAAATCCAAATGGCCAATAGGCACATGAAAAAATGTTCAAGATCACTAGCAATCAGGGAAATGAAAATCAAAACCACAATGAGGTTTCACCTCATCCCGGTTAGAATGGCTCACATTCAGAAATCTACCAACAACAGATGCTGGTGAGGATGTGGAGAAAAAGGGACACTAATCCACTGTTGGTGGGAATGTAAACTGGTTAAGCCACTATGGAAGTCAGTCTGGAGATTCCTCAGAAACCTGAATATAACCCTACCGTTCAACCCAGCCATCCCACTCCTTGGAATTTACCCAAAGGAAATTAAATTGGCAAACAAACAAGCTGTCTGCACATTAATGTTTATTGCAGCTCAATTCACAATAGCTAAGACCTGGAACCAACCCAAATGCCCATCAACAGTAGACTGGATAAAGAAATTATGGGACATGTACTCTATAGAATACTATACAGCAGTCAAAAACAGTGAAACCCGGTCATTTGCAACAAGATGGAGGAATCTGGAAAACATCATGCTGAGTGAATTAAGCCAGTCCCGAAGGGACAAATATCATATGTTCTCCCTGATCGGTGACAATTAACTGAGCACCAAAGGGGAAACTTGTTGAAATGAAATAGACACTATGAGAAACAGTGACTTGATGATCAGCTCTTGTCCTGACAGTTGATGTACAATGTAATACTTTATCCATTTTAGTATTTTTTTGTTCTAGTACCATAATTGAACTCTGTAATTAACACACAATTATTCTTTTTTTTAACTTTTATTTAATGAATATAAATTTCCAAAGTACGGTTTATGGATTACAGTTGCTTCCCCCCCATAACGTCCCTCCCACCCGCAACCCTCCCCTCTCCCACTCCCTCTCCCCTTCCATTCACATCAAGATTCATTTTCGATTCTCTTTATCTACAGAAGATCAGTTTAGCATACATTAAGTAAAGATTTCAACAGTTTGCTCCCACACAGAAACATAAAGGGAAAGTAATAGATGATTTTTTAAATGATGATGAAATCAGGTCAGACCTATTGTCATGTTTAATCCCAGTGAGAGTCAAGTTGGGAATTGATAATTTCTTCTTCTTCTTCTTCTTCTTCTTATTTTTTTTTTTTTACAGAAGATCAGTTTAGTATACATTAAGTAAAGCTTTCAACAGTCTGCACCCCCATAGAAACACAAAGTGAAATATACTGTTTGAGTACTCGTTATAGCATTAAGTCTCAATGTACAGCATGCTAAGGACAGAGATCCTACCTGAGGAGCGAGTGCACAGTGACTCCTGTTGTTGACTTTACAAATTGACACTCTTGTTTATGGCCTCAGTAATCCCCCCCCTTTTCCAGTCATGAGTTTCCAAGGCTATGGAAGCCCCTTGAGTTCTCTGACTCTTATCTTGTTTAGACAAGGTCATAGTCAAAGTGGAGGTTCTCTCCTCCCTTCAGAGAAAGGTATCTCCTTCTTTGAAGACCTGTTCTTTCCACTGGGATCTCACTCACAGAGATCTTTCATTTAGGTGTTCTTTTTTTTTTTTGCCAGTGTCTTGGCTTTCCATGCCTGAAATACTCTCATGGGCTTTTCAGCCAGATCGGAATGCCTTTAGAGCTGATTCTGAGGCCAGAGTGCTGTTTAGGACATCCACCATTCTATGAGTCTGCTGAGTATCTCGCTTCCCATGTTGGATCACTCTCCCCTTTACTCTATCGGTTAGTATTAGGAGGTACTAGAATTGTTTATGTGCTCCCTTTGACTCTTAGTCCTTTCATTATGATCAATTGTGAACTGAAATTGATCACTTGGACTAGTGAGATGGCATTGGTACATGCCACCTTGATGGGATTGAATTGGAGTCCCCTGGTATGTTTCTAACTCTACCATTTGGGGCAAGTCAGCCTGAGCATGTCCCAAATTGTACATCTCTTCCCTCTCTTATTCCCACTCTTACGTTTAACAGGGATCACATTTCAGTTAAATTTCAACACTTAAGAATAACTGAACACACAATTATTCTTAGGTGTTTAAATTTTAACTGAAAAGTGATCCCTGTTAGGAATTTGGAAAACATTATGCTGAGTGAAATAAGCCAATCCCAAAGGGACAAATATCATATGCTCTCCCTGATCGGTGACAACTAACCGAGCACCAAAAAGGAAACCTGTTGAAGTGAAATGGACACTATGAGAAACGGTGATTGATCAACCCTTGCCCTGACTGCTGATGAACAACTTAATACGTTATCCCTCTTAGTATTTTTTTTTGTTTGTTCTACTTAATACTTTTGGTTGAATACTGTAATTAATATACAGTTATTCTTAAGTGTTGAAAGTCAACTGAAAAGTGATCGCTGTTAAATATAAGAGTGGGAATAAGAGAGGGAGGAGATGTGCAATTCAGGACATGCTCAAGCTGACTTGCCCCAAATGGTAGAATTAGAAACATACCAGGGGATTCCAATTCAATCCCATCAAGGTGGCATGTACCAATGCCATCTCACTAGTCCCAGTGATCAATTTCTGTTCACAATTGATCATAATGATAGGACTAAGAGTCAAGGGATCACATAAACAAGACTAGTGTCTGCTAATACTATCTGATAGAATAAAAAAGGGAGAGAACGATCCAACATGGAAAGCAGGATACACAGCAGACTCATAGAATGGCGGATGTCCTAAACAGCACTCTGGCCTCAGAATCAGCTCTTAAGGCATTCGAATCTGGCTGAAAAGCCCATGAGAGTGTTACAGGCATGGAAAGCCAAAACACTCTGGCAAAAAAAAAAAAATGACCTAAATGAAAGATCTCTGTGAGTGAGATCCCAGTGGAAAGAATGGGTCATCAAAGAAGGAGGTACCTTTCTCTGAAGGGAGCAGAGAACTTCCACTTTGACTATGACCTTGTCTAAATATGATCAGAGTTGGTGAACTCAAAAGGCTTCCATAGCCTTGGCAACTCATGACAAGAGCCTAGGTTGATTACTGATGCCATAAACAAGAGTGTCAATTTGTTAAGTCAACAACAGGAGTCACTGTGCACTTACTCCTCATGTAGGATCTCTGTCCTTAATGTGTTGTCCAATGTGAATTAATGCTATAACGAGTACTCAAACAGTATTTTTCACTTTGTGTTTCTATGTGGGTGCAAACTGTTGAAATCTTTACTTAATATATGCTAAACTGATCTTCTGTATATAAAGAGAATTGAAAATGAATCTTGATGTGAGTGGAAGGGGGGAGGGAGAGGGAAAGGGGAGGGTTGCGGGTGGGAGTGAAGTTATGGGCGGGGTGAAGCCATTGTAATCCATAAGCTGTACTTTGGAAATTTATATTCATTAAATAAAAGTTAAAAAAAAAAGAAAAAAAATAACACTGTTTTCCCACAGTAAGTTATACATTGAATTTACTAGCTACTGCCCACTTCTCCAACATAACCCCAACCCAATTGTCGGTAGTCAAGTAAACTGAAACTCAGTCTGATGGAACTGGGTTAAATTCTATACATTAGCAACTTCTTAAACAGTAGGATGTGGAAATGTTTACTGCCTTTAGATGAATGCAAGTTTAAGTCCCAACACTAAGCTTACCTACTTACTCATGATGTCTAATGATAAAGGTATTAACATTTCTCAGTTACCTACCGTGGGCCAGAAACTCGATATTGATGTGCACTTAAGCTTTACAAAAATCCTGTGAGGTAAGTAGTAAGGCATTACTATTTTACAAATAAGAAAACTAAAGTTTCTCAGAGAGTTTGAGTAACTTGCTCTAAGTGACATCATTATAGGCCAATATGTCAGGTAACATATAGAAATTTTAAGGGAGGTAAGAGAGGAGGGAAGACATGGTGTGTGTGTGTGTGTGTGTGTGTGTGTGTCAAAGTGAAGAGTACTTTCCTGAGTAACTAAGAACAAATTGATATTTCAACATTTTTCTCATCTTTCATGTAATTTTCCCTTCATTTACGGTCTTTTTGTACTGATGTTTTGGTCATTTGTCTTTGGCACTTTCTTAATTTCTTTTCAGAGACAATATGGGCCTTCATTTTAACAGAATCACTAGCATAAATTCTGAGTCCATCAGCCTGGGAAAGCCTAGAGAAGAAATACTCGTGCACATCCTCAATTTTGGAAATATGTCAGTTTCCATTCACCAATTCTACTTTGGGAACCTATACACTGTAAGCCTATGAGCTAACCATTTAGTGTTGAAAATTCGTTTCCAACAGATAGATATGTTTTTCATTAAAATAAACCTATAATGCCAGAGTTCTGACTGACTGAATAAGGCATATCTAACCTTCAGACCCCAATGTTCTCATTGCTTTCTTTGACCTTATCTTGTTTTCCACAGGCCATCGCATCCTACAGAAGGAGCTAACAAATAGGGTTTTGGTAGTAGGCAGCTGTTTCTAATTCATCCTGCATGGTTCTTCTTACAATATTTTCTCATCAGTGTCCTGGCTCAAGAACTCACAAATTCACACTGCTTAACATATCAAATCCAGTCTTCTCAGCCAGGCTTTGAAGGCCTTCCATAGTCTGGCTTCACATATCTCATCAGCCTTTTGGCACCATGCACAGCACCTGACATGCTCCTTCCATTTCAGAGTGACTCCTGACCTTACTGTCCCAACAGAGACAATATATCCCTGTTTTCTTCCTCTCTGCCTCTCCAAATATTATCCTTCAAGGGCTCAGCCCACACTTCACTTTTTCTGAATGCCTTCTGCTCTGCACCACTTAACTACCTGATGATGTGTTGTCTTAGATGGTTTCATTTCTTGTAACATAAACTGTATTCCTTCTATGTTTTTTGGATCCAAGCTGGATATGAGCTCTTGGAAAGGAGGTTTTTAAGATTTTACATCTGCCACCATATCATGTTTCATGCACAGAGTCAGGCACATAACAAGAGATCACTAAATCCTTGCTGCTTGATTCCCTCAAAATATTACCTTCGGGGAATTTGGAACAGATTTATACAGTTTATACTTGGAAATGGCTGGAAGAATGTAGCTTTGGTTTTCATCTAAGTTTGCTACATTTTACTAATTGCTTTTAACACACTTCCTCTGCCACAGCCAGTCTGCTTTAATTACTCTCGGGCATTCTTTTGGGAATTTCATCAAGATACCAAAGGAAAATTAAATGTAACTACATTCAAGTGATGTAATTGCTATTGGCCTTTGTACCCAACAAAGATAAAGGTTGCATTTTTTTCTTTCCTAATGTTAACTTTGATCAAAGTGTCCAAGTGAACTGAACCTAAGCAAATTTAGGTCTATAAATAGGCCTGTAACTAAACCATATGATCTAATTGGTTCACAGATTTGATAACATTTTGGGCTTTTTGACATTTCTTGATTAATCTGATAAAATCACTTTGCATTTGCATAGTACTTTATAAAACATTTTAGTATCTGCTATTTTATTTGTTGTGTACAACAAAACTATGAAGTGGAAGTTAAAACTCAGAGAAGTTAAATCTACCAAATCCTCAAAGCTAAGTAGTGGTAGACACAAGATCTGAACCCAGGGTGTAGAGAAGTTGGGCAGGGAAGGGAGGTATAGTACAGTGGGGGCCCTAGTGATTCAAGTGAACATCATCTATGTGCTAGGTACTGTGAGATGATACAAACACAAATGATAATCCTTACCCTAAAGGTATATAAATGTGTGAGAAATATAAGTAATGGCTGGTCAACTGTTAGGTAAAAAGAAAAACAAAACTAAGTCCCAAATGAGGTCTTTGGACCTTTGCTCCTTCCATTATTCTACAGTGCTTCCCATGATTCTGTTTCTAGGAACCAGGTCCCACTTACCACCTTCTGTTTTCTTCTTGCTTTAGCTTTCAGAGGCTAGCTGTTAGAATAGTTACAAAGTAGACTTTAGTGAAGTTCCACTACTCCCCAGAGAAAAAAAGAAACCTACTGGTTGGAAATGAACATTGGAAGAGGTTGCTAGGATCTCCTGCAGAGAGAACTGAATCAAGAAGTTGGTGGTATGAATAGCTGAGAGCAGAAGTTTTTATTTTTTGTCTATTGCCAAATGTGTAGTTGGCATCAAACAACAAACTGTAAGTATGTTTGAGGGAGGGAGTCAGAGGAAGAACTGAGAGAGAGAGAGAAGCGAGGGAGGAGAAGAGGGAGAGAGAACCAGAGGGAAGCCTTGGTTATGTGTAGCTGAGAAATTTATACTAATATTACCCTCTTAAAAGAATGTAGTATAGCTCGATGGAGGTTGATCATTTTTCAATACTTGCTACTCTGGAGGACAGGGCAAAGACTGACTAAATGAAAATGTCTAAGTTTTTGGAATACAGGGTGCCAACCAGATGACATACACATATGAAGACCTAGATAGTAGATAAGAACTTGAGAGCCCTGAACAATGTTGCCTGGAGGATAAATCCAGATTAAAAAGAATAAGGGGAGGGTGGATTAAGGACTCATGCTCTATCTCAGAAGCTGCATCATTTTAAACTCCTCTGATTTAGAGTGCCAGAGAGAGGCCTCTAGGAGTTGGCAGTTTCTCCTAAGCTAGGCAAAATCCTGATTACCATGACAAAGAGTTCTGAAACCCTTTCAAACTTGCAAGAGGACCCCCTCTGAGTTCAGGTTTTGGAATTTGGAATTTGGCAAGTAATATGTAATGCTATAGAGCAAGTTACAATATTTTAATAAAATATATTTTGTATTTTGAGTTGACCACACCAAGAGGCAGGAGGTTTAGGGGCTTAGGTCCCTCTTTTAGAGGATGGAAATCAGAAAGTCCTAAGTCCTCCATATTACAGACCATTTTCCCTTATAAAGCCTTCCTCATGGGCCCTTATTTCTTACCATGTCATATCCCAATGTTTCTGTATGGTTTTCAAGACCTGTTCCAAAAAGTTCCTGCTATGCTGGTTACGAGGTTTGCTCTCATTACTCCACAGACAATGCTTTTCCTCTCACCCTCCTCATGTGATTTCATTGCTGGTTCCTTCTTTAACACCCCATCTATCCACATTTCACCTTCTGAAATACTCATCTGTTAAGGTCCACTTCCTCCTTAAAGTCTTTCCTCATCACTTTCCTTCTGAAGAGTAAATGCAATCTGGCCAGTGTAAGGGAGTCAGTGTGGTAGAGACTTTAAAAGAATAGTATAGGATTAGTAAAAAATGTAAATTCAACTTCCAGGTCTATTAGTAATGAGTCAATGACTGGGGGTGGTGTTGTGGCTAAGTGGGTTAAGCTGCTGCTTGTGACACTGGCATCTCGTATTAGAGCCCCCATTCGAGTCCCGGCTGTTCCATTCCTGATCCAGCTCACTGCTAATGCACCTGGGAAGGTATCAAAAGATGGTCAAGTATTTGGGCCCCTGTCACCCACGTGGGAGACCCAGATGGAGGTCCTGGCTTCTGGCTTCAGCCTGGCCCAGACCTAGCTGTTGCACATTTTGGAGAGTGAACCAGTAAATGAAAGATCTCTCTGTCTCTGCTTCTCAAGTAAATAAATAAACAAATAAATCTTAAAGAAAGAGTAAATGATTGCCAAAGTTACCTAAGTTTCAACCATTTGTTTTCTATTCTTTCTCCACTGCTTGATATTTGTCTGTACATTGGTTGTTGATTATCTTGCCATTGGGCATTTTAGAGAGACTATTAAATGAAATATGCATATTAATAATTATTATAAAAGTAGGAAAAGTGGCTAAACATAAAGAAATGTCATAGAAAGTTCCTCAAGAAGTTAGAGGAAGTTAAAATTAATCCCTCTGTAGAAAATAGCATTTGAGTTTGGCCTTGAAACATGAACAAAAATATTTTAAGGATTCAATAATACATGAGAAAGTGTTAGAAAAGTATAAAATGTGCTTCTGCACGTGGAAATACAGTTTTCCCAGCACCATTTATTGAATAGACTGTTCTTGCTCCAGGAATTGGTTTTAGATTCTTGATCAAATATAAGTTGGCTGCAGATGTTTGGGTTGATTTCTGGTGTTTCTATTCTGTTCCATTGGTCTATCCATCTGTTTCTGTACCAGTACCATGCTGTTTTGATAACAACTGCCCTGTAGTATGTCCTGAAATCTGGATTTCCACGTGCAGAAGCATGAAGCAAGACCCCTACCTTACACCTTACACAAAAATTCACTCAACATGGATTAAAGACCTAAATCTACGACCCAACACCATCAAATTACTAGAGAGCATTGCAAAAACCCTGCAAGATATTGGCACCGGAAAAGACTTCCTGGAAAAGACCCTAGAGGCACAGGCAGTCAAAGCCAAAATTAACTATTAGGATTGCATCAAATTGAGATGTTTCTGTATTTCAAAAGAAACAGTCAGGAGAGTGAAGAGACAACCAACAGAATAGGAAAAAATATTTGCAAACTATGCAACTGATAAAGGGTTGATAACCAGAATCTACAAAGAGATCAAGAAACTCCACAACAACAAAACAAACAACCCACTTAAGAGATGGGCCAAGGACCTCAACAGACATTTTTCAAAAGAGGAAATCCAAATGGCCAATAGGCACATGAAAAAATGTTCAAGATCACTAGCAATCAGGGAAATGAAAATCAAAACCACAATGAGGTTTCACCTCACCCCGGTTAGAATGGCTCACATTCAGAAATCTACCAACAACAGATGCTGGTGAGGATGTGGAGAAAAAGGGACACTAATCCACTGTTGGTGGGAATGTAAACTGGTTAAGCCACTATGGAAGTCAGTCTGGAGATTCCTCAGAAACCTGAATATAACCCTACCGTTCAACCCAGCCATCCCACTCCTTGGAATTTACCCAAAGGAAATTAAATTGGCAAACAAACAAGCTGTCTGCACATTAATGTTTATTGCAGCTCAATTCACAATAGCTAAGACCTGGAACCAACCCAAATGCCCATCAACAGTAGACTGGATAAAGAAATTATGGGACATGTACTCTATAGAATACTATACAGCAGTCAAAAACAGTGAAACCCGGTCATTTGCAACAAGATGGAGGAATCTGGAAAACATTATGCTGAGTGAAATAAGCCAGTCCCGAAGGGACAAATATCATATGTTCTCCCTGATCGGAGACAACTAACCGAGCACCAAAAAGGAAACCTGTTGAAGTGAAATGGACACTATGAGAAACGGTGATTGATCAACCCTGACTGTTGATGAACAACTTAATACGTTATCCCTCTTAGTATTTTTTTTGTTTGTTCTACTTAATACTTTTGGTTGAATACTGTAATTAATATACAGTTATTCTTAAGTGTTGAAACTTAACTGAAAAGTGATCGCTGTTAAATATAAGAGTGGGAATAAGAGAGGGAAGAGATGTGCTATTCAGGACATGCTCAAGCTGACTTGCCCCAAATGGTAGAGTTAGAAACATACCAGGGGATTCCAATTCAATCCCATCAAGGTGGCATGTACCAATGCCATCTCACTAGTCCCAGTGATCAATTTCTGTTCACAATTGATCATAATGATAGGACTAAGAGTCAAAGGGAGCACATAAACAAGACTAGTGTCTGCTAATACTAACCGATAGAATAAAAAAGGGAGAGAACGATCCAATATGGAAAGCAGGATACACAGCAGACTCATAGATTGGCGGATGTCCTAAACAGCACTCTGGCCTCAGAATCAGCCCTTAAGGCATTCGAATCTGGCTGAAAAGCCCATGAGAGTGTTACAGGCATGGAAAGCCAAAACACTCTGGCAAAAAAAAAATGACCTAAATGAAAGATCTCTGTGAGTGAGATCCCAGTGGAAAGAATGGGTCATCAAAGAAGGAGGTACCTTTCTCTGAAGGGAGCAGAGAACTTCCACTTTGACTATGACCTTGTCTAAATATGATCAGAGTTGGTGAACTCAAAAGGCTTCCATAGCCTTGGCAACTCATGACAAGAGCCTAGGTTGATTACTGATGCCATAAACAAGAGTGTCAATTTGTTAAGTCAACAACAGGAGTCACTGTGCACTTACTCCTCATGTGGGATCTCTGTCCTTAATGTGTTGTCCAATGTGAATTAATGCTATAACAAGTACTCAAACAGTATTTTTCACTTTGTGTTTCTATGTGGGTGCAAACTGTTGAAATCTTTACTTAATATATGCTAAACTGATCTTCTGTATATAAAGAGAATTGAAAATGAATCTTGATGTGAATGGAAGAGGAGAGGGAGTGGGAAAGGGGAGGGTTGCAGGTGGGAGGGAAGTTATGGGCGGGGTGAAGCCATTGTAATCCATAAGCTGTACTTTGGAAATTTATATTCATTAAATAAAAGTTAAAAAATAAAAAAAGAAAAGTATAAAATGTGATAGGAATGCAAGTACTAATATTTTAACCTGTGTCAAGGGTGGGAAAAGCTGTTCTAAGGAAAGTAAAATGAGTCAAGGAATGATTCAATCATTTAATTCTTAAGGCACAATGTGCTGAATATTTTATCGCAAAAGAAGCAATGAGCTTCCTTGATTTGATGTAATCTCTTTTTCTTCAAGCACACACACAAAAAAACTACATTACATTGTACATGAGTACATTCCAGGGCTACTTGGAACAGGGGACTCAGAATCTCAGATAGGATTCAGTGAGCTCTGCCAGCAGAGGGTCAATATAAGGAGAATCACTGACATTGCTCTAAGGTAAAGGGTAAATGAATACCCCAGCAAGACAAACAGGCCAATTATAGCTTACATGCAGAATAAAGGTAACTGTCCCGGGTTCTACTCTTATGTTAGGGAAGGGCTTCAGCAGCTGTGGGGGGATAAAGCAGAAGAGGTGCCTGACAGCAGCTAGAATATTCCTAGCACACATTCCCCTACCAAATTTCCTCTCAGGATGCTTGTTGTCTCTCTATAACATGCACCCCTCCCACAAGTTCTTTTCAAATGTACTTGGCTTCCTTGATTCATATTGTCCTTTGGTAAATGCTTCCAGTAGTTTTAGGTATGAGAAAATGCACTCCCTCAGGATGATCCTCCTTGTCCCCCTTCATACAAGGAAATCATCTGCATGCACAATGCCCAAATTTCCTTTCTATGGTCATTTTGTTTCATTATTAGAGGACAACCATTTTGGAAAAATAATCTGGGTTAGAGTAGGTATCTGACCCAATGTTTTCTTCAACAGGATATTTCAAGAGCATTCAAGTTCCCATAAATTCATTTCAATTTTGACTCAACTTCATTATTGCTATTAGTCACCATTGTTACAGTATTGTTAACTATAATCTTTCACTAGAAGTTGCTCAATTTCTTCAGTTTCCTGCAAAGTGCCTGTCAATGCCCTTTTCCAGAGGCACAGTTCTGCACCTTCCCTGGGAGAGTCACATCTTTGTCAAAACTTCATTGTGGGTGATAGAACAATTTGGCATGTGAAGAACAAAACAAAACAAAACAAAAAACACCAAAAAAAACCCACCTACCAACAATTATATAGTTACTGCTAAGAAAGTATAATGTGAAACTGGTGAGAGGCAGAATGGCATTGGTGACAAAATCAATTATCTCTAGTAACAGAAAAATTAAGTCCTCAGTGGGATTCTTTTGTTTGTTTTATGGCTTCCCCACTTGCAAGACAACTACCCTTGCAAATTTCCATTCTCACTGCTCTCAGTCACACCTATAGTTCTAGCTCTCATTTCTCATTTGTATTAATCCCTCACTTTTAATATAATGCTTTATTTTACACACACACACACACACACACACACACACACTCATATATATAATTTAGTAACTACCTATAAAGCAAAGAGTTGACCCAATATGCCTGAACTGCTTAAATCTTGTATTTTCTCAGAAGGGCCTACTTGTGTGACCCACTCTTAACTGGCTCCTGGAAGATGAGGTCTTAAAATGTTCCTTGTACTACTAGCTGATAAAGACTCTGGATCCTTGAAGCCCTAAACTATGTTTGTCTTGATTGTGCAAAAAATATAAATTATGGTGAATACTTTCTTTCCGTCACATCTGGAGTTTGGGTAACTCACTACAGATACTCAATAAAAACCCTGGACTTTTAGGCTCAAAGAAGCAAATTTATTTGGCAGAAAACACTTTGTATATATTTCTAAAGTTCATTACTGGGGAATTAAGCACATTCTATGTGACTCCATTGGGAGAAGACTCTTAGCAGTTTACAACTGGTATCCTCCAGGCTATCTCTTTTATATATTTTTCCTTTATTGATCCTGCTTTCTTTTGGTTTGCTATAATAAACCGTATCCTGATTATAAATACTAAGTCCTGTGAGTTCTAACAAATCAGCTATGAGGATTATCTTCTCCATTTTATGTGTAAGGAAACTGAGTTTCAGACAGATCAAATTACTTGAGCTGGAACTAGAACTCAATTCTCCTTTCTAAATCTCATGTTCTTCTTACTCCTTTAAACTTATTCCTGTATAAATTTTGTTATGGCTGGGAGCAGAGAATGCAGTATCAGAGGTCCCTTTCAGCTCTGATAGTCATTATCTGTATATCTAGAAACCCATATTAAAGAAAAAAAAAACAGAAAAGGAGCAAGTAAACTAAAAACTGCAAAGTTTATTCAAGTTAATCTCCCTCTATTTCCCTTTTACATATGTCACTTGTCTCTTGGGCTGTCCAGGGCTCTATTGACACTATACAAAAAAGCACAAGCATGGCAGGCATTATGGCATAGCAGGTTAAGCCACCACATGTGATGATTCTGGCATCCCATATGGTCCATCTCAAGCTCCAGCTGCTCTACTTCTGAACCCGCTCCCTGCTAATGCACCTGGGAAAGCAGTGGAAGATGGCCCAAGTCCTTGGGCCCCTGCACCCATGTGGAGGAGCTGGGTGAGGCTCCTGGCTTTGGCCCTGGTTGTTGTGGCCATTTGGGGAGTGAACAATGGCTAACTGTCTTTCTCTGTCTCTCCTCTCTCCGTAACCCTGCTTTTCAAACAAAATAAATAAATCTTATTAAAAAAGAATGCATGGGCAAATAAATCAATTAGTTCTAGTATGCATGTCTTCACTGAGGCTTTCTGCCCCATCCCTGACAAATAAGAACTGTACACATGGATCTGAGAAATATCTGGTTTGTTTGGTGTCATTATTAGGTTTAACAATGGAGAGGGAAAGTTTATAGCTTTCTCTGACCTGACCTTACTATGCTCTAAATTCCCAAAGGACTCAGTTTGTCATTTAACCCCGTATTGTCTGTCTCTAAGCTATATGTTCAGAGGACAATGGAAGAGATTGTGTCTTAGAAGGGCAACAGATAAAATGTATGACAGAAATCACCCTCCATGAAATTCGGTATTTCTAAAATATATGTTTTAATAGAATGGCAGATGCCCTAAACAGCACTCTGGCCTCAGAATCAGCCCTTAAGGCATTCAGATCTGGCTGAAAAGCCCATGAGAGTTTCTCAGGCATGGAAAGCCAAGACACTCTGTCAAAAAAAAAAAATGACCTAAATGAAAGATCTCTGTGAGTGAGATCCCAGTGGAAAGAATGGGCCATCAAAGAAGGAGGTACCTTTCTCTGAAGGGAGGAGAGAACTTCCACTTTGACCATGACCTTGTCTAAATAAGATCGGAGTTGGCAAACTCAAGAGGCTTCCATAGCCTTGACAGCTCATGACAAGAACCTCGGGTGATTACTGATGCCATAAATAAGAGTGTCAATTTGTTAAGTCAACAACAGGAGTCCCTGTGCACTTACTCCCCATGTAGAATCTCTGTCCTTAATGTGTTGTACTATGTGAATTAACAGTAAAACTAGTACTCAAAAAGCACTTTATACTTTGTGTATCTGTGTGGGTGCAAACTGTTGAAATCTTTACTTAGTATATACCAAGCTGATTTTTTATATAAAGATAATTGAAAATGAATCTTGATATGAATGAGATGGGAGAGGGAGTGGGAGATGGGATGGTTGTGGGTGGGAGGGAGGTTATGGGGGGGAAAAGCCGCTATAATCCAAAAGTTGTACTTTCAACATTTATAGTTATTAAATAAAAGTTTAAAAAATATATGTTTTAAATGTAACATTAAAGCAAATGAATGAATTTTTCTGCAGTCTTGATTTTATTCCCAATGTTAAATCTCACTGGGTGAGTTTCAAGGCTTGGGTCTGCTGAGCTTCATTTTTGCAGTGCTGGGCAAAATTTTTCACTGAGTGGGGGAGGTGGGTAGACACCTGCCTGTGTAGCAATCAGTCTTATCCTTGGCAATGGCTTTCTAGAGGGTCTTTCTGTTCAGAGTTTGGCATCCGCAAGTTCAGTTTCACTACAATGTGTGGGAGTTTTCACAGATTTTTATCACTCAGAAAAGAAACTTGCCCATGCAAAGAATGTTGGGTTGGTCGTAGAGAGGGGTAGGGAGAGGACAGTTTGGCTTTTCCAGAGCTAGAAGAATACCTCTGATAAAGTGCTAAGAGATAAACACATCAAGATTGTTTTTCTTGATAATACAGAGAAAGGAATATCTAGGAATAAAGGGAAGAGGCATTTCAGTTACTTACAGAGATATTTTTGGGCACAGAGTAGTATAAAATATGTCACATCAGTTAATAAAGCTGGACTCTAAAAGAAAAAAGGTATACCATTTGCTCTTATTAAAAAGATCTTGTTGGGGCTTGTGCTGTGGCACAGTAGGTTAATTCTCCACTTGTGGTGCCAGCATCACATATGGACACTGGTTCTATTCCTGGCTGCTCCTCTTCTGATCCAGCTCTCTGCTAAGGCCTGGAAAAGCAGTGGAAGATGGCCCAAGAGCTTGGGCCCCTGCCCTGCATGGGAGACCTGGAAGAAGCTCCTGGCTCCTGGCTTTGGAACAGCACAGCTCAGCCATTGTGGCTTTTGGGGA
Organism: Oryctolagus cuniculus; assembly: GCF_051225735.1. Taxonomy (NCBI): domain Eukaryota; kingdom Metazoa; phylum Chordata; class Mammalia; order Lagomorpha; family Leporidae; genus Oryctolagus; species Oryctolagus cuniculus. The sequence goes on from NC_142888.1 coordinate 54,122,519, forward strand.
GTGAACCAGCAGATGGAAGACCTTTCTCTCTGTCTCTTCTTATCACTTTCTGCAACTCTACTTCTCAAATAAATAAATAAAAATCTTAAAAATAAATCTTGTTTTGAAGCATGTTTACTATTTGGAATACAACACATGCTCCATACACAAGCACAACACACCTATACAGATGAACACACAACACTGCAAAACCAAGCAACTCTTTAACCCACCTTACACTTGCAAACTGAAAAAAACACATACTTACAGATTCTGAGAAGAAGACTGGAAAATATGTAAAACTTAGAAGCAAAAAAGAAGTAGGTAACTGAAAATAAAGTTGTTCACAAACACATACATATCTATCTCCCTTCTATCCGATGTTCTACATTGCATCAACTAATTCATTTATGTTAGGACTCCTTCATGGGAGAAAGATAAAAATTGGAGCCATGAGCATTACACCATTTATTTTCTGCCTTCCCAGTACCTGCTCTGGCTCATGTTAAGATTCACTTGATGTGACCAGTAATAAAGCAAGACCCACTTAGCAAATTAGAACTAATGCTTTTTGGTCTGGGTCTCAGTGTCCCCAACTCTAAAACGAAGGGACCAGAATTTGACCTCACATATCAGTTAATATCTCATGATTTGCTGACTCTATTACAAATCATTGTATATGCCACATGCTGCATGCCAGATGCCAAGGATGTCTATGAGTCTCACATCTTTTTTTTAAAGATTTATTTATTTTACTTGAAAGTCAGAGTTACACAGAGAGAGAAGGAGAGGCAGAGAGAGAGGGGTCTTCTATCTGCTGGTTCACTCCCCAATTGGCCACAATGGCCAGAGCTGCGTGGATCCGAAGCCAGGAGCTTCTCCTGGATCTCCCACATGGGTGCAGGGGCCCAAGGTCTTGGGCCATCTTCTACTGCTTTCCCATGCCACAGCAGCGAGCTGGATAGGAAGTGGAGCAGCTGGGATTCGAACTGACGCCCATATGGGATGCCGGCACTGCAGGTGGCAGCTTTACCTGCTATGCCACAGCGTCGGCCTCGCCTCACATTTTTTTTTAATTATTTATTTATTTGAGAGGCAGAGAGACAGAGAGAGTGCCCCCATGCACGGGTTCACTTCTTAAATGCCTACAACGGCCATGGCTGTGAAGGCTGAAGTCAAGTCTCAATCTATGTGGATGGCGGGAATGAGTAACTTAAACCATTGCTTCTGCATTATCAGGAAGCTGGACTCAGGAGCCAGAGCTGGGCACTGAACCCAAGCACTTCAACATGGATCATGGGCATCTTATCTGGCATCTTAGCCACTAGATGAAATGGCAGACCCAGGCCTCACTTCTTATATTCAGGCCCACACGTAAACACAGGTCTTTTCTTTTTGGCTTAGACATGCAGGGGAACCTAGAGGGGCAAGGCTTTCTAAATGCAGATAAATAAACTGAAAAGAGTGCAATGAGCAGATGCTCTTTCCCCTAGCTTGCCTGTTTCAGGGAGAGAGAGGATTGCTGGGCTACAACGGCAGGTCTAAAAGAATCTGGCCACAGTTTATGGTGATGATGACTATTGGTTTATACACTACTGGGAAGAGAGAGTACATAACTCTTAAGAAGTGAATCCTGGCCGGTGCCGCGGCTCACTAGACTAATCCTCCGCCTTGCGGCGCCGGCACACCGGGTTCTAGTCCCGGTCGGGGTGCCGGATTCTGTCTTGGTTGCCCCTCTTCCAGGCCAGCTCTCTGCTGTGGCCAGGGAGTGTAGTGGAGGATGGCCCAAGTACTTGGGCCCTGCACCCGCATGGGAGACCAGGATAAGTACCTGGCTCCTGCCATCGGATCAGTGCAGTGCGTCAGCCGCAGCAGCCATTGGAGGGTGAACCAATGGCAAAGGAAGACCTTTCTCTCTGTCTCTCTCTCCTATTGTCCACACTGCCTGTCAAAAAAAAAAAAAAAAAAAGTGAATCCTTCTTTTGAGCTTTGAGTCAGAGCAACTACAGATGATTTCTAAGTTAAAGATGAAGCCACTTCTATAGCTTGGGTTTGCTGGCCCTTGGCACACACCAGAGGAAGAGGATAACTTAGGTCCACAACACCATAGTAATCATGAATACCAATTAGAACTCTAAATAGCTGTACATTGTGATTTAATGCTATAACTAGTACTCAAACAATATTTTTCACTTTGTGTTTCTATGTGGGTGCAAACTGTTGAAATCTTTACTTAATATATGCTAAATTGATCTTCTGTATATAAAGAGAATTGAAAATGAATCTTGATGTGAATGGAAGGGGGGAGGGAGAGGGAAAGGGGAGGGTTGCGGGTGGGAGGGAAGTTATGGGGGGGGGAAGCCATTGTAATCCATAAGCTGTACTTTGGAAATTTATATTCATTAAATAAAAGTTAAAAAAAGAAATAAAAAAAGAACTCTAAATAATAATATCTACTAAATCTGCCAGTACTTAGTAAACCGAAATAGTGTGTATTTTGTGAGGGTGAAAAATTACCCTATAAAAATTGTTCAATCTGGAATCAAGTCAAGATATTTTCTACAATAACAACAACTACTGCTGGCGCCGCGGCCCACTAGGCTAATCCTCCGCCTTGCGGCGCCAGCACACCAGGTTCTAGTCCCGGTCGGGGCGCCGGATTCTGTCCCGGTTGCCCCTCTTCCAGGCCAGCTCTCTGCTGTGGCCAGGGAATGCAGTGGAGGATGGCCCAAGTCCCTGGGTCCTGCACCCGCATGGGAAGCATGAGAAGCACCTGGCTCCTGCATTCGGATCAGCGCGGTGCGCCGGCTGCAGTGTGCCGGCCGCGGCAGCCATTGGAGGGTGAACCAACGGCAAAAGGAAGACCTTTCTCTGTCTCTCTCTCTCACTGTCCACTCTGCCTGTCAAAACAAACAAACAAAAAAACAACTACTACAACAAATACACACACACAAAATTACCTACCCACTAGTTCTGAGGGAAACCCTGGGTCACTTCCAGGACTAAATATTTGCTTCTTTTGATGGAAGAGAATCATACTCTATTTCAAGATTGATTTATTAATGTATGGTACCACCTAACATGGGTAGCATTAGTTTCCTGTCTCATTTGATCATTATTAGTTATTTATGTTTGAGTGATGTTAGATTTAGAAAGTACCTTAACGTATTTCATATTGTTTATTTTATGTTGATCCCTGCCAATAACCCTGTGAGTGTAAATGCATAGGTATTGTTATCCCAATTTTACAGATGATGAATATGAGGCCAAGAGAGGTAAAACACTAGATAACTGGCTTAAGAACACAGACATTAAGGTTCCACAATTCTTCTTTGCAATGAGGTGAACAAGTGGCACAAACATGATATGATATTGCATACTCCATTCCAGGTTAAAAATCATTATCTAATGGCTGAAGAGCCCATGAGAGTATTTTAGGCATGGAAAGGCAAGACACCCTGGGAAGAAAAAAAAAAAGAATACCTAAATGGAAGATCTCTGCGAGTGAGATCCCAGTGGAAAGAACGGGGCCATCAAAGAAGGAGGTACCTTTCTCTGAAGGGAGGAGAGAACTTCCACTTTGACTATGACCCTGTTGGAATTAGATCGAAGTCGGCGAACTCAAAAGGCTTCCACAGCCTTTGCAACTCTTGACTAGAGCCTAGGGAGATTACTGACGCCATAAACAAGAGTGCCAATTTGTTAAGTCAACAACAGGAGTCACTGTGCACTTACTCCTCATGTGGGATCTGTCCTTAGTGTGTTGTCCAATGTGAAGTAATGCTATAACTAGTACTGAAACAGTATTTTACACTTTGTGTTTCTGTGTGGGTGCAAACTGATGAAATCTTTACTTAATATATACTGAATTGATCTTCTGTATATAAAGATAATTGAAAATGAATCTTGATGTGAATGGAATGGGAGAGGGAACGGGAGATGGGAGGGGTGTGAGTGGGAGCGAAATTATGGGGGAGGGAAGCCATTGTAATCCATTAACTGTACTTTGAAAATTTATATTTACTAAATAAAAAAATCATTATCTAGCCTAAAGTTTATCATTATACAAATATATCTATTCAGATACTTACAAATATGAAACCTAAGCTTAACTTTCTGAATAGGTAGTGAGGTACATGTGAGAAGCCAGAAATACTGAATGCTATAGTCCGGTTTTGACTATAATACCTCTTTGCCAAGAAAAGGGAATGGGTACAATCTTGTTATTTACAACAAAATGGATGCAACTGGAAACCGTTATACTTAGTGAAATGAGCCAGTCACAAAAGAACAAATACCATATGGTCTCTCTGATCTGTGGTAACTAATAGAGTACTCAAAATGTAATCTATAGGAGCGAAACTGACACTTTAAGATGTGATAATTTTGAACTGCCCCTGCCTTCACTGTCCGAGAACAATGTTTTTCTTGTTTGTTTATTTTCTTTACTTTTTTTCTTCATTCAAATTAGTTTGGGGTTAATCTTAGGAGTATAAAAATTAACTGAAAACTGATCTCTGTAAAAAACAAGAATCTGAAAGGAAGAGGGATGAGGAAGAAAGGTGTGAGAATGGGTGGGAGGAAGGTGGGGGGGGGGAACCATCATGTTCCCAAATCTGTATATATTAAATGCATGGAATCGTAATAACAAAATAAATAAAATAAGCAAAATAATTAAAAATAAAAAGGGAAGGGGTACATTGATTCACTTTTTTATAATCTTTCTTAAAAATTAATTTGCCTGTGGGGCTGGCACTGTGGCATAGCAGGTAAAGCCGTGGCCTGCAGTGCCATCATCCCATATGGGCACTGGTTCGAGTCCTGGCTGCTCCATTTCCGATCCAGCTCTCTGCTATGGCCTGGGAAAGCAGTAGAAGATGGCCCAAGTCCTTGGGCCCCTGCACCCATGTGAGAGATCCGGAAGAAGCTCCTGGCTCCCAGCTTCAGACCGGCACAACTCTGGCTGTTGTGGCCAACTGGGGAGTGAACCAGCGGATGGAAGACTCTCTCTTTCACTCTCTCTTTCTCTCTCTCCTTCTCTTTCTGTATAACTCTGACTTTCAAATAAATAAATAAAATCTTTAAAAATAATTATTTGCATGCATTTCATAAATGCAACTTTAGGAACATGGTAATTCTTCCCCCAGTACCTGTCCCCCCAACCCACTCTCCTACTACCCCTCATCCTCTTCCCTCTCCTGTTCCCAGTCTTTTTTTTTTTTACTAAGATCTATTTTAATTTAACTTTATACACAGAAGATTAACAATATTCTAGATAAAGAGTTCAACACTTTGTAAGAAGAAGAAAAAAAAAGAAAAAAGAAAAAAAAAGAAACCAAAAACTGTTCCTCAACATTCCAGACAAGGACTGTTCAAAATCATTGCATTTTGAAGGTAATTTCGCTTTTTTTTGACACTTAATTATCTTTATTTTTTAAACTTTTATTTAATAACTATAAATTTCCAAAGTACATATTTTGGATTATAGCGGCTTTTTCCCTCCCATAACCTCCCTCCCACCCACAACCATCCCATCTCCCACTCCCTCTCCCATCCCATTCATATCAAGATTCATTTTCAATTATCTTTATATAAAAAAATCAGCTTGGTATATACTAAGTAAAGATTTCAACAGTTTGCACCCACACAGATACACAAAGTATAAAGTGCTTTTTGAGTACTAGTTTTACTGTTAATTCACATAGTACAACACATTAAGGACAGAGATTCTACATGGGGAGTAAGTGCACAGGGACTCCTGTTGTTGACTTAACAAATTGACACTCTTATTTATGGCATCAGTAATCACCCGAGGTTCTTGTCATGAGCTGTCAAGGCTATGGAAGCCTCTTGAGTTTGCCAACTCCGATCTTATTTAGACAAGGTCATGGTCAAAGTGGAAGTTCTCTCCTCCCTTCAGAGAAAGGTACCTCCTTCTTTGATGGCCCATTCTTTCCACTGGGATCTCACTCACAGAGATCTTTCATTTAGGTCATTTTTTTTTGACAGAGTGTCTTGGCTTTCCATGCCTGAGAAACTCTCATGGGCTTTTCAGCCAGATCCGAATGCCTTAAGGGCTGATTCTGAGGCCAGAGTGCTGTTTAGGGCATCTGCCATTCTGAGTCTGCTGTGTATCCCGCTTCCCATGTTGGATTGTTCTCTCCTTTTTAATTCTATCAGTTAGTATTAGCAGACACTAGTCTTGTTTATGTCTTCCCTTTGACACTTAATCTTATCGTTATGATCAATTATGAATTTAAACGGATTACTTGGACTAGTGAGATAGCATTGGTACATGCCACCTTAATGGGATTGAATTGGGGTCCCCTGGCATGTTTTTTTTTTTTTGCTTAGATTCTGATATACTTTATTACAGAAATTAATTTTTTAAATTTTAAGTTATACAAGTTTCATGTATTTCATATACAGAGATTTAAGAACATAGCTATACTTCTCTCCCTCCCACCCACGCTCCAACCATTCTTCCTCATCCCTCTCCCATTCCCACTCTTAACTTTTACAGAGATCTACTTTCAGTTTACTTAATGGTTGTAAAATCTTGATTCATTCTATACACTAAGACAAATGCTTAACTAACTATTGGAAAATCAGTCCTCTGTGTATCCCTTAAAACTACCACCTTGCCCAAACTGTACACATTTTGATTATTCTTTCCTTATGCTTCCAAATGCTTCCAGAAGTTGACAATGGCTTGTGTGATACCAAGTCATCTTCCAGCTAACTATGTCCTCAACTTAATATTCTCTTTTTCTTTTTGCCAATGCTTCACTATAACTGGCACAGTAAGTAAATGGTATTCATGGGGTTTAATCACAAAAGCATATGTTTTCCTCATTGTCTTTTTATGCTTCATCAGGTCCTTCCATTAACCCTGACTCTTACGGTCATTTGTAGGTAAATGAATAGTCTACTGGAATTTTATTTTTTTTAACTTTTATTTAGTAAATATAATTTCCAAAGTACAGTTAATGGATTACAATGGCTTTTCCCCATCATAACTTCCCTCGCATCCGCAACCCTCCCATCTCCCACTCCATCTCCCATTCCATTCACATCAAGATTCATTTTCAATTATCTTTATATACAGGAGATCAATTCAGTATATATTAAGTAAAGATTTCATCAGTTTGCACCCACACAGAACATAAAGTATAAAATACTGTTTCAGTACTAGTTATAGCATTAATTCACATTGTACAACACATTAAGGACAGAGATCCCACATGAGGAGTAAGTGCACAGTGACTCCTGTTGTTGACTTAACAAATTGACACTCTTGTTTATGGCGTCAGTAATCATCCTAGGCTCTTGTCATGAGTTGCCAAGGCTATGGAAGCCTCTTGAGTTCGCTGACTTCGATCTAATTCCGACAAGGTCATAGTCAAAGTGGAAGTTCTCTCCTTCCTTCAGAGAAAGGTACCTCCTTCTTTGATGGCCCGTTCTTTCTACTAGGATCTCACTCGCAGAGATCTTTCATTTAGGTCTTTTTTATTTTTTTGCCAGAATGTCTTGGATTTCCATGCCCTGGCACGTTTCTAACTCTACCATTAGGGGTAAGTCCGAGTGAGCATGTGCCGAACTGTACATCTCCTCCCTCTCTTACTCCCACTCTTATATTTAACAGGGATCACTTTTCAGTTAAATTTAAACACCTAAGAATAATGTGCGTTAATTAAAAGTTCCACCAATGGTATTAAGTAGAATAAAAAAATACTAAAAGGAATTAAGTAGTAAGTTGTTCCTCGACATTCAGGGCAAGGGCTGATCAAGTCATTGTTTCTCATAGTGTCCAATTCACTTCTACAGGTTTCCTTTTAGGTGCTCAGTTAGTTGTCACAGATCAGGGAGGACATATGATATTTGTCCCTTTGGGACTGGCTTATTTCACTCAGCATGATGTTTTCCGGATTCCTCCATTTTGTTGCAAATGACCTGATTTCATTTTTTTATGCTGTATAGTATTCTATAGAGTACATTTTCCATAATTTTTTTTATCCAGTCTTCTGTTGATGGGCAGTTAGGCTGATTCCATGTCTTAGCTATTGTGAATTGAGATGCAATAAACATTTAGGTGCAGACAGCTCTTTTATTTGCCAATTTATTTTTCTTTGGGTAAATTCCAAGCAGTGGGATGGCTGGGTTGTATGGCAGGGTTATGTTCACGTTTCTGAGGAATCTCCAAACTGTCTTCCATAGTGGCTTTACCAGTTTGCATTCCCACCAACAGAAGATTAGTGTTCCTTTTTCCCTACATCCTGCCAGCATCTGTTGTTTGTAGATTTCTGTATGTAAGCCTTTCTAAGCTGTGTGAGGTGAAACCTCATTGTGGTTTGATTTGCATTTCCCTGATGGCTCGTGATCCTGAACATTTTTTCATATGTCTGTTGGCTATTTGGATTTCCTCTTTTGAAAACTGTATGTTTAGTTCCTTGGCCCATCTCTTAACTTGGTTGCATCTTTTGCAGGGCTGGACGAGTGGCGACAAATTCTTTCAATTTCTGTTTGCTATGAAAGGTCTTTATTTCACCTTCACTCACAAATGAGAGCTTTGAAGGATTTAATATTCTGGGATGGCAGTTTTATTCTCTTAGTACTTGGGCTATATCTCGCCGTTCCCTCCTGGCCTGTAGGGTTTCTGATGAGAAGTCTGCTGTGCGTCTAATTGGAGATCCTCTGAGCGTAATCTGACGTTTCTCTCTTGTGCATTTTAGAATCTTTTCTTTACATTTCACTGTGGTGAGTTTGATTACAATGTGTCGTGGTGAGGATCTCTTTTGGTCATGTTTATTGGGGGTTTTATATGTTTCCTGTACTTGGATGTCTCTTTCCTTCTCCAAACCTGGAAGTTTTCTGCTGGTATCTCACTAAAAAGACCTTCTAATCCTTTCTCTCTCTCCATGCCTTCAGGAACTCCTAGAACCCAGATGTTGGGTTTTTAAATAGTATCCTGAAGATTCCCGACAATATTTTTTAGATTTCTAATTTCCTCTTCTTTTCTTTGGTTTGACTGTATATTTTCCTGTGCTCTGTCTTCTAAGTCCGATATTTTCTCTTCTACCTCATTGATTCTGTTTTTAAGGCTATCAAATGTGTTTTTCATTTGTTCTATTGAGTTCTTCATTTCATTTTCACTTCTCCTCAATACCTCAATTTCATTTTCTACTAAATTCCTCATTTCACTTTAATTCCTCCTTAAGATTTCATTTTCACGAGAGAGATTTTCTGTCTTGTCCTGTATGGATTTCTGTAGTTCATGCATTTGTTTTTGATAACTTCTAAATGTTCTTATAAATTTTTTGAGATCTGTATCTTGCATTTCTTCTATCTCATCATCTTCATAATCTTGACTTGGGGTGTCATGTTCATTTGGGAGTGTCATGATATCTTCCTTGTTCTTGTTTCCTCGATTTCTGCATTTGTTGTTTGGCATTGTGGAGATATTCTTTGGTTTCTTCTTTTTTTTTTTTCTTGCTGTGGTGGCTTTTTTCATTATACTATGACTCTGGATTAAGTGTACTGTCTGCTTTTGGTGAATCTCTAGAGGCTTGTGGTGGGTGTGGCCAGAGAGTGCTGTTCAGTTCTTCAGGGTGCCAAAGGTTTGGCATGATAAATCTTCCCCCCCCTTTTTTTTAATTCAGAAGGAAAGTAATTCCACTCAGCTGAGCTCTTCTCCTCAATGGCAATCAGTGCCTGAGCACTAGTCCCAGTGCATATAATATTTGTCTGCTCTGTCCCAAGGACCTTACAAAGGATCTGTGCAGTCCTCAGTGTAAGCTCAGATTTCCCTGCATTGTCTTTCACCGGGTAGCCAAAGCCGCCCAAATTTGTGGCATCTCCCACTGAGACTACTCATGTCTCAGCCACACTGTGAGTTCTCCCACACACCCTCAGGTTTTTTTTTCTTCACAGTCCCGGTTCATAAGCTCCACACATTCCCTAGGTCTTAGTCTCCTGTTATTTCTCCCCACCAGAGTCAGGTTTTTCTGCTTGGCTGTGGGTGGGCGCAGCATCAAACTGGCGCAGCTGTTACGTATGTCCAAAATGGTGCCTGTTCTATTGTCTTGCTTGCCTTTGTAAGGTGAGTGGAGGGAGAGGATCGTGTCTGTACCGGTCCCTTTTAATTTTTTTCTCTCCTCTAGTTAGGCTAGTGTACTTTCCCCCATGGGGCTTCAAGCCTCCCTCTAGGCTCTTCCTGCCACTTTTCCACCAGTGTGTCGGGCTACTGCGGTTTCACCTCATCCCCCTTTCCAGCGCTGGTGCGTAGACTCGGCAGCTGGGGTCCTGAGCTGTGGGTGCCCGTGCCCTCCACGTAGGTCCACCATGTCTCCCTAATTCCGGAAGAGTTTCCTCTGCAGTTTTTTCCCTAATTCTTCCTTGAGACTACAGTATCTCTACTTTTATTAAACTATCTTGTCCTGGACTATTAGTGAGCTCCCTCCTTATTCTGCCATCTTGGCGCCGTCCGACACTTAATTATCTTTAAAGAAGAACCCAAGAAGGATACATCTTTTGCAAGCACTTAGAAATAACTATAACTTATGAGACACTGATTCATTTTTTTAAAAACTTATTTATTTATTTGAAAGGCAGAGTAAACAGGGAGGCAGAGAGAGAGAGAGAGAGAGAGAGGGAGGGAGGAGAGAGGAGAGAGTAGTTTTCTTTTTTTAAAACTTTTATTTAATAAATATAAATTTCCAAAGTACAGCTTATGGATTACAGTGGCTTTTTCCCCCATAACTTCCCTCCCACACACAACCCTCCCATCTCCCACTCCCTCTCCCATTCCATTCACATCAAGATTCATTTTCAATTATCTTTATATACAGAAGATCAATTCAGTATATATTAAGTAAAGATTTCATCAGTTTGCACCCACACAGATACACAAAGTGTAAAGTACTTTTTGAGTACTAGTTATAGCATTAATTCACATTGGACAACACATTAAGGACAGAGATCCTACATGAGGAGTAAGTGCACAGTGACTCCTGTTGTTGACTTAACAAATTGGCACTCTTGTTTATGGCGTCAGTAATCATCCTAGGCTCTTGTCATGAGTTGCCAAGGCTATGGAAGCCTCTTGAGTTTGCTGACTTCAATCTTATTTAGACAAGGCATAGTCAAAGTGGAAGTTCTCTGCTCCCTTCAGAGAAAGGTACCTCCTTCTTTGATGGTCCATTCTTTCCACTGGGATCTCACTCACAGAGATCTTTCATTTAGGTCTTTTATTTATTTATTTATTTTTGCCAGAGTGTCTTGGCTGCGAATAGTCTTCTATCCACTGGTTCACTCTCTAAAACTGGGCCTAACCGAAGCCAGGAACCAGGAGCGTCTGGGTCTCCCACACAGGGGCAGGGGTCCAGGGACTTGGGCCATCGTCTAGTGCTTTCCCAGGGCATAGCAGAGAACTGGATTGGAAGTGGAGCAGCCGGGACTCAAGCCAGCACCCTTATGGGATGACGGCCCTGCAGGCGGCAGCTTTACCCACTGCCACAGCGCCAGCCCCACACATTGATTTACTTATCAGTCCTAACCCAGAATCTCCTGGATTTCCACCTCCTAGAATGCCAAGCAAGTACCCTGCCATCTAGTGGTTATTTTTAGAAACTTCACCCTCCTTGTAGAAGTAATGAGACATCCTGCGAATATTTCATTTTCCACTCACATGGAATAGGGTGCAGTGCACCATACTCATAACTTTATCCCAGGCTTCTTGAAAGGGATTGTCTTAAAAGTTAGTAGTTTAAACACAGACCTACCACATAAGTGTACTCCTAGGTATTTACTCAAGTGAACTGAAAATGTGTGTCCACACAAAAACTTGCATGTGGATGTTTATAGAAATTTTATTTATAAATTTCAGACTATAAACTATCAATATGTCCTTAAACAGAAGAATGGATAAACAACCATATGATGAGATATTATTCAGTGATAAAAGGGAACTATTTGAAAGAAGATATTGATTCACACATGAATGAGTCTTTTGTTCTGTTTTAAAGATATATTTATTTATTTGAGAGGCAGAGTTACAGAGAGAAGGAGAGACAGAGAGCGAGGTCTTCCATCTGCTGGTTTACCCCCCCCCAAGTGGCCACAACGGCTGGAGCTGGGCCGATCTGAAACCAGGAGCTTCTTCCTGGACTCTCACGTGGATTCAGGGGCCCAAGCACTTGGGCCATCTTCCACTGCTCTCCCAGGCCATTAGCAGGGAGCTGGATGGGAAGTGGAGCAGCTGGGGCTTGAAGCAGCACCCATATGGGATGCCGGTGCTGCAGGCAGAGTATTAACCTACTATGCCACAGCGCCGGCCACATATGAATGAGTCTTAAATGCATATTGCTAAGAGACAGAAGCCATATCCCTATGACACTCTGCAAAAGGTAAAATTATAGGGACGGGACACTTGTAACTAGTTTCTGGGTGCTGTGGAATGGGGGACTGATTAATAGCAAACAGGAGGATGGCCGGCGCCGCAGCTCACCAGGCTAATCCTCCGTCTTGCGGTGCCGGCACACCGGGTTCTAGTCCCGGTCGGGGCGCCGGATTCTGTCCCGGTTGCCCCTCTTCCAGGCCAGCTCTCTGCTGTGGCCAGGGAGTGCAGTGGAGGATGGCCCAAGTCCTTGGGCCCTGCACCCCATGGGAGACCAGGAGACGCACCTGGCTCCTGCCATCGGATCAGCGCGGTGCGCCGGCCACAGCGCGCCGGCCTTGGCGGCCATTGGAGGGTGAACCAACGGCAAAGGAAGACCTTTCTCTCTGTCTCTCTCTCTCACTGTCCACTCTGCCTGTCAAAAAAAACAAAAACAAAAACAAAAACAAAAAACACACAGGAGGGGGCCAGCGCCGTGGGTTTTGGTTAATCCTCCACCTTGCAGCGCCAGCATCCCATATGGGCGCCTGGGTTCTAGTCCTGGTTGCTCCTCTTCCAGTCCAGCTCTCTGCTGTGGCCCGGGAGGGCAGTGGAGGATGGCCCAGGTGCTTGGGCTACTGCACCTGCATGGGAGATTCAGAAGAAGCACCTGGCTCCTGGCTTCGGATTGGCGTAGCGCCGGCGGTAGCGGCCATTTGAGGAGTGAACCAATGGAAGGAAGACCTTTCTCTCTGTCTCTCTCTCTCTCTCTCTCACTATCTATATCTCTACCTGTCAAATTAAAAAAAAAAAACAGGATTCACAGAGGAATTTTTAGAGTGATAGAACTCTTCTGCATGATACTGCAATGGTGAGTACATGGCACTATGCATTCATCAAAACCTGTGCAGTTGTAATTCACAAAGAGTAATCCTTAATGTATGTAAATTTTAAAATCCACCAAGATGTCAGAGAATCCCAGGATGGAATATAGACTGTGACAATGAATCTAACTGTATTACACACATGTGACCTAACTACATTGAAGGCTGGCACAAAGTTGGTTTAACTTTTGAAAACTGTGTTTTGATTAGAAACCATAAGGATAAGGACAACAAACTATTCATAAATCCTATATTCTAGTTGGTAAATTTATTTTCCACGGGGGTATAAGTGAATATTCTGGAAATGGTTTGCATATACTGGGATTTAAAAAATAAGTGAATGGATGTTGGATAGTGAAAGCCAGTTTCTCATTGTCAGAGCAAGAGGTTATGGATAAACATGAAAGGAAAGCTAGAATCAACCCCCCCCCCCCAGTACTGGATTAGAGTTGCACATATTAGTATGAAGTCACATTTAGCTTAATAGACATACAAATGAGTAGGAACACAATCATAGATAAATATATATACATGAGTCAGTACACAAACACGTATCACCTAGCTGTGTCCACTAAGATGGTATAGTAGCAATGACGGTTTGATAACAAGATCACTCCCAGATCTTAGTTTCTAAATACCTTCTACAATAAGAGAGAGCATGGTTCCTTGGAGAAATGGCCGGTTCCTTTGTTAAGGCAAGGAAAATACAATATTATTTTGGAGTATCTTGAGGTACCAGAAAATAAGGAAGTACTAAAGAGATAAAAGGAAGGGGAGACATCAAAGGAACACAGAAGCCAACTTGAAAGAATTCCCAATGGTCACAACAGCAATAATTTGAGCAGTAAAATAGGTAAGATGGTATTAGATTAAAACTTAGAGTAAATGAAATCAAGTCCATACAAGTATACATAAATGATCAAATAAAGAAATAAATGGTGGAGAAGAGACAGATCTCTTTTACATAAGAATTTCAAATAATATATGTAGGTTCTTTTCCTTTAAAGAGGTTGAATTTGGATGTGGGCTGGAATTACTTCCAAATAATAGAGAATTGAAAGGGGAAAAATAATAACTTTACAGTGGAAAAATATGGCAAACTCTACCTTAACAAGATGATCCAAGTTAACTAGTGATAGTTACTAGTGATAAGTCTTATTGATATTATACACCTTTTGATTTCATATGATGAAAATGGAACTTTACTTCTGTGGCATTCTCCAAAATTTTTATCCCCAATGAAATCGTAAGGGAAACATCAGACTAACATAAGTTGAAGGACATTATGCAAAAACCAGTACTCTGTTAATGTTATGAAAAACAAGAAAAAATTAAGAAACCGCCACAGATCAGAGCAGAATAAGGACACACGATAATTAAATGCAATGTGTTATCTTGGATAAGATCCTGATATTTTAGAAAAAATACAGATTAGTGGATAAACTGGTGAAATATGAATGAAGTTTGGAGGTTAATGGTAATAAGCCAGTGTTTCTTAGTTTTGATAAATGTGTTATTGTAATATAAAATTATAACATTAAGGGAAACTTCAGTGGGTGTATGGGAACTCTTTGTATCAGCTTTTCAACTTTTCTGTAAATACAAAATTAATTCAAAATAAAAATTTTTAAAAATTAAACCATATAGAAATATGAAAATGTTCACACGCACACACACACACATATACACACATTTTAAGGAGGAATAATAGTCTTCTGATGTCTGAAGTTTAGCATTATTTGACTGTGTGACCTTAAGCAAGTGACATTTGTCAACTCTGGGCATGAATTTTCCATGTGTACCAAGAGGGGTTGAACTAGATGGTCTCCAAAGGCCCTTTTAACTCTACCCAGTCTGGACTTCTTTTGGCTTAGGTGGGTGGTAGAAACACAGCCTGAAAGCTTCCCTTGGGCTTGTTTAACAAAATCAGCTGCTTTACCAACACAAGATCAAAGTAGAATATTCCATATGAGTTCCAAATCACCTGAAATCCTAGAGAGACAAGTTCAATAAGAATCAGCCTTCTTTCTGGATTGTGGTCTGCATTCTCTAGGAAATGAGGGAAATGTAAAGGTCAATCTGTATGTGGGGTTTAAAAAGAAGGGGAAATGAACCAAAAATTTATACAAATATTTATATGGTTAAGACATAACTTGCTTCTTGCCAAGCACTGGCTTCCCAACTAAACTGGTTAAGTTAGGACAGACACATTGTCAGTAAATTAAAATATTTTCAAAATGTCACTCTTTTTGCTGACCAGATATAGAGAGGTGATAATGGAGGCCAAATAATGCTTTATCCTAAAGGAGAGCTGGGAACACTCAGGGCAATCGTATTATTCTTATTCCCTAATTTGAAGATCTTATGGCAGGCCAAACCCATCAAGGAGACAACCTTTGACTTCCTAGAAACAGAATGTGCTAGCTTCAGACCCTGACATTTACCTCAACAGCTTTACAAGAAAGAGATGGCTGAGAAAGATGTGCACCCTCACTTTCGAAGATAGTGACTGTGTGTGATAAATATGTATACTCACACACAGTACACCAACCTCAAAACTAAAGGGCTAGATCACCATCTTGTAAGATATTTAAACCACCAAAAAGTCTTCTAGCCCATTCCAGCTGCCTATAGCCCAAGGTAAGATTAAAATAATAGAGAAAGAAAAAAAATCTACAATTCAGTGAAGATTTCCAAATTTTATCAGTTTGCAAAAGAATTAAGGGGTGTCTCACTGTCAACATTTCACATAGCTGTGCTTAAACCCAACATCTGCTTTCATATTTCACTTTTTCCTCAACTACAACTTTGAACAGGCACAACTATCAGTGTGACAGACAATCTGAGAATTTCTGGCTTTCCCTTGAAATAAACAGCTTTGAAGCCAATGGGCCTTTCTGCAGAGGTTGTTTCTTAAAGAAGTCTTGCTTATTTAGATAATTCTAATAAACAGTAAGGTGGATGTTTGGGTTCAGCTACTCAATAGATATTACATATTATTTATTTTATTAGAGAGAGAGAGAGAGAGAAAATCTTCTCCATGCACTGGTTCACTACCTGACTGCTCATAATAGTCAGGGCTCCCCCATGCTGAATTCCCAGGAGCTGGGAATTACATTGGGGTTTCCCACATGGGTGGCAGGGACCTAAGTGCTTGAGTCACCATCTGCTGCTTCCCAGGGTGTGCATTAGCAGGATGCTGGGAATGGAAGCAAAGCCAGAACTTGAATCCAGGCACATTGATATGGGATGCAGTTGTCCCAAGTAGTATCTTAATTGCTGCACCAAATGTCTGCCCTTAAGTATTTTTTTTTTTACCTTTTTTTTGGTTTGTTTATTTTACAGTACATTTTCTTCCAGTACAGAAGCTCCAATTAATTTCATAGTTTCCTCACAGAGACAAAATTATGGTTCTTCTTTCCATATTAATATATCCTTATTGAAGTTGACTTAAAATATTGTCTCACCGCCAGTGTACAACAATGCGAAAGTCACAGAGTAAATGGAATAATATAGAAAAGGCAAAATGAGGGATTCGTGTTGTGGCACAATGGGTTAAGCTTCTGCTCGAGACACAGGCATCATGTATTAGAGTTTCAGTTTGAGTCCCAGCTGCTCTGCTTTGGAACCAGATTCCCAGAAAAGCAGCAAATGATGGTCCAAATGCTTGGGCCTCTGCCAGCCATATGTGAGATCCGGATGGAGTTCCTGGCTCCTAGCTTCAGCTTGGCCCAGGCCCAGCCATTGCAGGCATTTGGGGAGTGAACCAGCAGATGGAATCTCTCTCTCTCTCTCTCTCTCTCTCTCTCTCTCTTCCTTTCAAATAAATAATTTTATAAATAAATTTTTTAAAGAATACTAAGCATATACTTTATAAAGGAGAAATGAGAGATAAAGACATATAGAGAAAAGACTAAGCATAAAGGGAAAAAAGGAAAGATGGAAAGAAAAGAGGGAAAATAAAACAGAAAAAAAGAAAAAGAAATAAAGGAATAAAAGAGGATAGTGAAATAAAGAAGCAATGAAGAGGCTGGCGCCATGGCTCAATAGGCTAATCCTCCGCCTAGCGGCACCAGCACCCCGAGTTCTAGTCCTGCTCGGAGTGCCGGATTCTGTTCCGGTTGCCTCTCTTCCAGTCCAGCTCTCTGCCATGGCCCAGGAGTGCAGTGGAGGATGGCCCACGTCCCTGGGCCCTGCACCCGCATGGGAGACCAGGAGAAGCACCTGGCTCCTGGCTTCGGATCAGTGCAGTGCGCCGGCTGCAGCGCACCGGCCGCAGCAGCCACTGGAGAATGAACCAACGGTAAAGGAAGACCTTTCTCTCTCTCTCTCTCTCACTGTCTACTCTGCCTGTCAAAAAATAAAAATAAAAATAAAGAAGCAATGAAGAAAGCCCTCAAATTACCACTGCTTTTTAATTTTATTGACCAGTGATACTGCAGACTTAAGATTTTTTGTTGAATGTGTTAAAATTGGATTTGAATTGCTATCTGTGTGTAGATAGGGAGATTTTTATAAAGGCCTCAGTAAGAGTTGGGTATTCTTCATAATGAATCCACTGATTCATTTTCCACCTAAGCAATTAGATCTTACTAGAATAGGTAGCTGCCAACAAAAAAATGCTTTTGGTAAACACACTCCTCGCAGAATCAAAGACCAAACAGACCCTTCCCATCCTGTTATTTACCACACTGGTCAACAGCACATGCGTGCATGCATGTGTGTGTGCACACATGTGAGCATGCACACACACACACATACTTCTTAAAACTGGGAGATTTCATTGGCTCCAAACAATAGCAAACTCTCAAAATGCAATAAAAGAACATATTATATATCAAAAAAAGAATCAATTAATCAAGAAGTCACAATAATTATAAGCATATATATATATATATATATATATACCTAAAAACAGAGCTCCAAAATGTGAGGAGCAAAATTTGACAGAATTGAAGGGAGAAGTAGGCATTTCTAAAGTAATAGTTGGAGACTTCGATATCGTTATTCCAATAATGGATAGAGCAGCTATATGGCAGATTGAGAAAGAACAGAGGACTTGAACAACACCATAAACTAACAAGACCTAGCAGACATACAGAGAACACAGGAGCCAACAATAGCAGAATAAACAATCTCTGTTCTTTAACTGCTAAAGTGTCTGATTTTTATTGTCTTCTAGAATATGATGAATCAAGTAGATCAAAATTCAGTAAAGATAAATATTTATAAAGTACAAACAAGCTAGATGTAATATACATGGAAAGAACTTTACACCATACAAACAAAAAATACTCTCTTATATACATTGAACTAGGTTCATTTTGCAACTTGGCTTCAAAGAAAATCTTGATAAATTTTGAAACATTGAGATTTGGTAATCTACAGTTTCTGACAACACAATAAAATTAAAAACAAACAAATAAAACATCTTAATAACTTGGAGATGAAGAAATTCTCCTATATGAGGATCAAAGTGGAGCATTAAGTGGAATTTATACATTTCATAGATAAAGATTTAGTTAGAGAAAATTTACAACTCTAAATGTAGCCAGTGTAAAAGTTAATAAACGAAAAGACAACAAATTACATCAAAGAAGGGTGGAAAGGATAAAGTACTGAAAAAGAGAAAAAATTTAGATGAGGAAGTACAAACAAAACTAAGAGCCAGTACTTCAAAACGGTCAGTAAAATAGATAAACTCTTGAGATACACAATTAAAAAAGAAAGAATGATATATAATACTAGTAATAACAAAAAGCTAGTAATCTGTATATAGACAGAAACAAAGTAAACGGCAAATTATATGCAATCATATAGCAATGTATTTTTTAATCCCTAGCAAAATACACCAACAGACTGGTCAGCATAAATGAGAGAGGAAATCAATTGAGATCCACATCAGTCATCCCTCACAACCCTCATAGTTAACCTCCACCATGATCCACCCAAAACAGTCCACTTCACCAGCAGACACCTTCAGAGGCCCTGCAGTCCCCTCTATCCTGCCACAGATCCACTCTGAGAGACCCTAAAGACCCATTCCACTCCACCAAAGACCTACCTCAGAGACACCACAGTCCTCTCCACTATACCACAGACTCACCCTCAGAGATACTGAAGTTCACTCCACCCCACAATAGAACTTTCTCAGAGATCCCACAGTCTGCCCTACTCTGCTGCAGACCCGCCCTCAGAGACCCCACAGTTGAATAGTTCCTCTACTGATAGTCCTGTCAGTGAGACATGACTCATCACGTTCATCAGAGATCTTTCTTCACTTAGAGCACAAAAATCAATCTTTGCATGCACCTGTCCCTCATCCGCACTCTCTCATTTGCCTCTGGGGGTGACTATAGTTGCAGACGCTAAAATGCAACCCACTTTATTTTTGTTACTCCTTTCCTGCTCCACTGGGCCTCCTGGCAGCGTGGCCTGCGAGTTCACATTTTTAAGTACTCATGGTGTATTCTTAGGACAGGCCATATGTTAAGCTACAAAACAAGATTCATAAATTTAAAAATGTTAAAATCATACAAAGTACCCACTAATTTGTGTGTAACTTTGGGAAGCTTCCTTCTTTCTGGGCCTCGGTTTCTCCTTCTATAAAATAAGAGTGTATGTGGGAGGTTTAATGGCCTTTAAGGACCCTTCTGCCCCAAACAGTCTGACTCTAAATGAAATATTTTTTTCACTGAATGCAATGCACTTCAGTGCTTTGAAAACTTTGACAATTAGGAGCTACTAACAGCTTTTTGAAAAAAGCTTTCTAAGGGACACTATGAGAAACAGTGACTTGATCAGCTCTTGCCCTGACTGTTGATGAACAATTTAATACTTTATCCCTTTCAGTACTTTTTTTGTTCTAGTTAATGCTATTGGTTGAACTCTGTAATTAACACAAATTTATTCCTAGGTGTTGAAATTTAACTGAAAAGTGATCCCCGTTAAATATAAGAGTGGGAATAAGAGAGGGAGGAGATATACAATTTGGGACATGCTCAATCGGACTTGCCCCAAATGGTGGCGTTAGAAACGTGCCAGGGGATTTCAATACAATCCCATCAAGGTGGCATGTACCAATGCCATCTCACTAGTCCAAGTGATCAATTTCAGTTCACAATTGATCACACTGATAGGTCTAAGAATCAAAGGGATCACACAAACAAGACTAGTGTCTGCTAATACTAACTGATAGAATTAAAAAGAGAGAGAATGATCCAACATGGGAACTGGGATGCACAGCAGACTCATAGAATGGCAGATGTCCTAAACAGCACTCTGGCCTCAGAATCAACCCTTAATGCATTCGGATCCGGTTAAAAAGCCCATGAGAGTATTTTAGGCATGGAAAGCCAAGACACTCTGGCAAAAAAAAAAAAAAACCAAACAAAAAAAACAAAACAAACAAACAAAAAAAACACCTAAATGAAAGATCTCTGCGAGTGAGATCCCAGTGTAAAGAATGGGTCATCAAAGAAGGAGGTACCTTTCTCTGAAGGGAGCAGAGAACTTCCACTTTGACTATGCCTTGTCTAAATAAGATCGAAGTCAGCGAACTCAAGAGATTTCCATAGCCTTGGCAACTCATGACAAGAGCCTAGGGTGATTACTGACACCATAAACAAGAGTGTCAATTTGTTAAGTCAACAACAGGAGTCACTGTGTACTTACTCCTCATGTGGGATCTCTGTCCTTAATGTGTTGTACAATGTGAATTAATGCTATAACTAGTACTGAAACAGTATTTTATACTTTATGTTCTGTGTGGGTGCAAACTGATGAAATCTTTACTTAATATATACTAAACTGATCTTCTGTATACAAAGCTAATTAAAAATGAATCTTGATGTGAATGGAATGGGAGAGGGAGCGGGAGATGGGAGGGGAGCAGGTGGGAGGGAAGTGATGTGGGGGGGGAAGCTATTGTAATCCATAAAATGTACTTTGGAAATTATATTTACTAAATAAAAGTTTTAAAAAAAGAAAAAAGCTTTCTAAAATCCCTCATCCTGTTTTTATTCACTTTTTAAAACCATATATAGTACAAATAACTTTTATATGAGTTTTGACAGGTGCATACAGTGGTATAAACCACTACCACAATCATAATTCAGAACAGTTTCATAACCTCATAATTTCTTTCATACTACCCCCTTTGTAGTCAATCCCTCCCTTAGCCCCTAATAAAACTGACTTGCTTTCTATTTCTATAGTTTTGGTTTTCCAGAAAGTCTCAATCTTAATTCTAAGGGCTTCAGTTTTCTCCTGTGTAAAATGTTCCTTAATATTTGCATCCCATATGGGCTCTGGTACACATCCTGGTTCCAATCCAGCTCCCAGCTAATGGGCTTGGGAAAGCAGCAGAAGATGGCCCAAATACTTGGGCCCCTGAATACATGTGGGAGACTCGGATGAAACTCCTGGATCCTGGATTTGGCCTGGTCCAGCCCTGGCCATTGAGGTCATTTTAGGAGTGAACCAGTGGATGGAAGATCTCTCTCTTTATGTAACTCTGCCTTTCAAATATATAAATAAATCTTTAAAAAATGAAGCATGGGGGCCTGTCAATCTTGCGTTCACAAGAAATCTGGACAGAAAAGTCCCAGAAAAATTAGAGAACCATATTTTCATTGTGTTTCTTTACTCATTTATGACACCCTCTGAGGAGCTGGTCACTTGGAGATCTACAGAATTTAGTGTAAAAGCCTGATGCATTCAACCAAGAATTTGGGGCTAACATGGATCTAAAAACACGAAGTAGAGAATAGAGTTCAGCAGCCTTACTTAATAGATGAGGAAACTGAGTCATATAATATCCAGACTTTCTGACACCAAATCCATTGTTCTTCTAGTGTACTATAATATACACTGCCTTTGAAGCACTTCCCCCTCAACGCCCACACCTTCAGTGCCTGGATTTCAAGACATTCTAGTATCAGTCACACTTGCATCTTGTGTGATGTTTAACACATATTCATTATTTAGCTGAATGGTGAAGGTGTTTGGTTTTCTGTGGAAAAACAAAGAGAGCTGAGTAAATAAATAGTGGAACCCGGGAAACTCAGTCCATTATTGGTAGAATTGGCTTTTAAATAGGAAGGATCCATCAAGTGGAAGAACTAAAATATATCAATATGGCTTTGATATTTTTGAAAAGAAAATTTCAATATGTATTCTTTCCCAGACAGAGTAAGATAATGACTGCAAGGTATAAACTGAATCATCCTGTACTACTTGAAAGCTGCAATCCTTTGCAATTACCAACCTGGAAACAAGTGCTATAACATGAGGTCCAAGGATTACTCATAGTAGCTAGTATTCGTTAGTAGCCAGGAGCTAAACTTATATATATTCTACCTCACTTAATATTTACAATATTTAACATTAACAATTATTCAAGGGAAATTATTGTTATCCATATTCTAAAAAAGGAGAAAAATGAAGCATATGAAAGCAGCAGCAACGTAGCTAAGGTCCCATAGTAACTACCAGAAAGAGGAACTCAAAGCCAGGTTAAACCTTAAGGCTGTATTCTTCTACCCCAAGACCGCAAGACTTTCTCCAGTCGTCTATACATATAATAAACTTTAGATCCCCTCATCCTGGATTAAAGATCTCTCAAGACAAGGCAGATATTAATTACCTATGCAAGATCACCTATAAATATGACTTCTCCTTTCATTTCCTTCCACATACCACCTATAGGCCATGTATCATGGGACTGGCTCCTTCCAGTAAGAAACACTTAAGAAAGCATCCCATTTGAAGAAAAGTTGTCTCCATTTCAAAGTCTCATTGTTAATGGGATTCCCTTACGTCTAGTATTAAAACTTCAAGTCACCTATTTAGCATAATCCATAGACTCAAATCTTCTACAAGCTTAAGGTGTTCACTTGCAGCCCTATTCTTCAGTTAGTAGCAATTATCACACAGCTTACACTGAGGAGACTAGCAGCCAGAACTATGGAGTTCTGCTGCCAGTAAAAGTCATCCATTCCTCTAAACAAAGTGGTGTTACCTAGCTATCTTCCTGAGTGATAGGCTAATTAGATTCTCTGAGCTCATACCCCATAAAACTTGCAGAGGAGATCAGTTGCATCATACAACCAGCTTCCCACTTTTCTTGGCTTTCCATAGCACAGTAACAGGGTTCCTTTGTTTTTCATCAGGGTCTCAGGATGCTAAAATCCTGAGTGTTGTGGTAAGAAAACCCTCACCTTCCAAACATGGAGAAAAATCTCTAAGTAAAGGGGCAAGTGCATATATGATAACTTACCACTTGAACATAAAAGAAGGGAAAATATAGCTTCAAAGAGAACATTTACATGATCCAAAAAAAAATCCATCTCCCTCCAACCAGATTACCTAAATCATAATTTGTTGAAAAATATAGATTAGATAGAAGGCAGAATGGGACTCTGGAAGTAATTAGGAAGGAGAGTTTCATGCTATCAGTATTTCTAGCAGTAAAGTATTTCTACTCAGTAAAGTAGTAACTAACACACCTCAGAAACTATTTTATTCACTTTTAATCACTAATAATAATTCGTCACATGGAATTTATACATCATATCCAAATACAATCCAAACTTAGTTAAAGGTACACACACATACACACATACACACGTGCATGTGTGAGCACATACACACGTGCACCCCTGCAAGCAAATTAACATATGGTTTCCCTAGCTTGATAGCTGTTTTTTAAAAAAGGTTTATTTAAATAAATTTTATCAGCATCTTAAAGTAAAATAAATCTTAACCAAATTATTTAGTATCTTTAATTTTCATTGTGTTTAATATTTCATATTATTTTAAATTTTTTTCTCCCAAAGAAATCTTTTATTTAAGGAATACAAACTTCATGCATTTCATAAGTACAACTTTAGGAATATAGTGATTCTTCCCACCATATCCGCCCTCTCACCCCCTCCTCCTTTCTCTCCCATTCCCAGTCCTATTCTCCATCATATTCTTTTTTTTAACTTTTATTTAATAAATATAAATTTCCAAAGTACAGCTTATGGATTACAGTGGCTTCCCCCCCAATAACTTCCCTCCCACCCGCAACCCTATCATCTCCTGCTCCCTCTCCCATTCCATTTACATCAGGATTCATTTTCAATTATCTTTATATACAGAAGATCAATTTAGTATATATTAATAAAGATTTCAACAGTTTGCACCCACACAGATACACAAAGTGTAAAGTACTTTTTGAGTACTAGTTATACCATTAATTCACATAGTACAACACATTGAAGACAGAGATCCTACATAAGGAGTAAGTGCACAGTGACTCCTGTTGTTGATTTAACAATTGACACTCTTATTTATGACGTCAGTAATCATGCTAGGCTCTTGTCATGAGCTGCCAAGGCTATGGAAGCCTTTTGAGTTTGCCAACTCTGATCTTATTTAGACAAGGCCACAGTCAAAGTGGAAGTTCTCTCCTCCCTTCAGAGAAAGGTACCTCCTTCTTTGATGACCCGTTATTTCCACTGGGATCTCACTCGCAGAGATCTTTCATTTAGTTTTTTTTTTTTTTTTTTTTTCACAGCGTGTTGGCTTTCCATGCCTGAAATACTCTCATGGGCTTTTTAGCCGGATCTGAATGCATTAAGGGTTGATTCTGAGGCCAGAGTGCTGTTTAGGACATCTGCCATTCTATCCATCATATTCTTTTGACAAATAATCAATCAATTAAAAAAAAAGTCAGGCTCACTTTCTCTTCATTCAAGGATCATACAAGAAAATGATCAATTGAATACTACATAGGACGATACGATGCCAAGAGGAGGAAGGACAAGGTAAAAAAGATAGAAGTCAGGGCTGCAGTACACAAAGGAAGTCTCAGGAGGAAAAGAAATAGGAGAAAGATAAGCTGAGAGCAACAGAAATCAGAGTAAAGAAGATAAGATTAGAGAAACAAATCTGAACAGTAGGAAAGTATGAGAGACCATTTCAAGAAAAGCTATCATTTACTGAATTTTACAGAAGCCCAGAGGACTTAAATGCTCTTCCAAGATCATAAAAAAGGCAAAACCAGGGCTACAGACCAAGTCCTTTGACTCCAAGTTCAACACAACTGCAGTTTTTTCTCCTTATGTGATGGGTCACTGGCTGGCTGAATTGGGAAAACCTTCAGTAGTGAACAAAGCACAAGAGTAACACTGACTTTTTAATTCCAGATAATATTCATTTAGTTATTTACTTTTTATACCTTAGTTTATCCTGATGTTATTTATCATAATAATAGTCCAAAAATTCCCAGAGAGGATGTGAAGCTAAAGAAGAGAGTTGAGAAAACAGTTCAAAAAGAAATACCTCTGGGGCTGGTGCTGTGGCCTAGTGGGTAAAGCTGACACCTGCAGTGCCGGCACCCCATACTGGCGCCAGTTCAAGTCCAAGCGGCTACATTTCACATCGAGCTCTCTGCTGTGGTCTGGGAAAGCAGAAGATGACCCAAGCCCTTGGGCCCCTGAACCCCTCCACCCCCCTTAGGAGACCCAGAAGAAACTCCTGGCTCCTGGCTTCAGATCGGCCCAGCTCCAGCCGTTGCGGCCATTTGGGGAGTGAACCAGTGGATGGAAGATACCTCTCTCTCTGCCTCTGCCTCTGCCTCTCTGTAACTCTGACTTTCAAGTAAAATAAATAAATAAATAAATAAATCTTTTTTTTTAAAAAAGAAATACTTCATTCAATTGAGATTCTTTAAGGAGCTGTTATAATTAGATGCATAGCCTTAATTTAAAAAAAAAAGACAGAAAGCAAACAACTCAGAGCCTCCACATTACTTGCATTGAATTCAAAATATAGCAGCCAGTGCTGTGGCATAGTGGGCAGAGCCACCGCCTGCAGCGCTGGCATCCCATATGGGTGCCGGTCCGAGTCCTGACTGCTCCACTTCTGATCCAGCTCTATGCTATGGCCTGGGAAAGCAGTAGAAGATGGTCGAAGTGCTTGGGCCCCTGCACCCACACAGGAGACCTAGGAGAAGCTCCTGGATCCTGGCTTTGGATCGGCACAGCTCCGACAATTGTAGCCAATTGAGGAGTGAACCAGCAGATGGAAGAACTCTCTCTCTCTCTGCCTCTCCTTCTCTCTCTGACTCTGACCTTCAAATAAACAAATAAATTTTTTTAAAAATTTGAAAATATAAAGAAAACCAAAAGGCAGATGAATAGTATGCTGAAGAAAAAGGTACATAATTGTCCCAGGTCCCTCCTTGAGACAAGATGCTTTTCCAAGAACCGCCAATAGGTGACACCAAATAGAGACCGGAACAATTCTTTGCATTTTTTAAAAGATTTTTTTTTTTAAATTTTAAAGACAGAATTACAGTGAGAAGTAGAGCCAGAGAGAAAGAGAGAGAGAGAGAGAGAGAGAGAGAGAGAGAGAGACAGGTCTCCCATCTGCTAGTTCACACCCCAATTGACTGCAATGGCCAGAGCTGAGCTGATCTGAAGTCAGGAGCCAGGAGTTTCTTCTGGGTCTCCCATGCAGATACAGGAACCCAAGGACTTGGGCCATCTTCTACTGCTTTCCCAGGCCATAACAGAGAGCTGGATCAGAAGTGGAGAAGCCGAGATTTGAACCGGTGCCCATAAGGGATGCCAGCACTGCAGGCTGGGGCTTGAACCCGCTGCACCACAGTGCCAGCGCCAATTCTTGGCATTTTAAAGACAAGTATTATAGACTGAAAATGGATGAGATTGAACTGATGCTATATTTGATACAATAAGCATCGTGTGAAACCATCTACATAAGAGCATGTGCATATATGAATACACACACATATGTACACACATTTCCTTTCGCAACTAGTGAGCTGGTAGCTACATCAGAACTAGAATCCATGTTTCTGTGGCTGGCACTGCAGTGTAGTATAGTAAGCCTCTGCCTATGCTGTCAGAATCCCATATGGGTGCCTGGTTTGAGTCCTGATTGCTCCATTTCTGATCCAGCATCCCTGCTGATGGCCTGGGAAACCAGTCGAAGATGGCCCAAGTGCTTGGGACCCTGCACCCACATGGGAGACCTGAAAGAAGCTTCTGGCTCTTGGCTTTGGATCAGCCTACCTCTTGCCATTGCAGCCATTTGGAGAGTGAACCAGCAGATGGAAGACCTCTCTCTCTGTCTCCCTCACTCTGTTTATAACTTTGCCTCTCAATTGAATAAATAAATCTTTTTTTTAAAAGAATCTATGTTCAATCAACCAGAATGTGAATTCCATTAGAGCAGTTTTCATTTGTATGTAATACTGATGTATCACCAGAACCACCAGTATTCAGTGGTGTTATTGAGCACATATATTCATTTAGTATACATTAAGAGCTCAATAAAGACTTTCATGCAATTATTTCATTGTGTTGGTCAAATGAGATAAGGGTTGTGAAATTATTTACTATAAATTACAATATATAATATACATAAAAGAGATCATTAACATTATAATCACAGCATTTCAGAACTTGACAGTACTTTATTATAGTACTTTTTTTATCAGTCATGGATACTACATGTTCAGAATCAGAGTTTCTGAACAGATTTGTCCAAGATAGATTCATTGTCATCCCTCTAGCACATCCTGAGAAATGGACAATGCGTTACTGTTCTTAACTCCAAAAAACTAGTACTGACAGGATATTGACATGTTACTGTATTTAATCAACACAATCAGTTTCCAAGGTAGGAGTGACTGTCCCAATTTGGCAGGTAGGAAAACTGTGAGCCCCAAGAGTTTAATTGGCAGATCCAAGTACAAAAGCCAAGAATAGGCCATTAATCAGTCAGATCCTCTCATTTTACAGATAACTATATAATTATACATTCCAGTTTGTATCCTGAATGATTGTACACTAACAGACTCTCTGGAAACAACCCAAGTAGGAATATAAAGTCATACTGCTGTTTTGATCAACATTCATAGTACTATTATGGAACAGAAAGTGTCATAGAGGTCCACAATAGTATAATGGATCCAGATCGAAATATTCTTAAATACCTTATTCTAGTTCTGTACTTAGCCATGTGCCAGGTAACATGCTATTCACTGGGGGGAACAAAAAAGAAGTATAGTCCCTGTCCCTGAGGAGCTCCTAGTTTACCTAGGAATGCTGTGTTGGATCCACATGAAACAAACACTTTCACAACAATATAAGGAAGCATATGTAATTGACACAAACCAATTAGCCAACAATATACAACTGAGTATATAATTGACATGAAACAATTACAGAACAATGTGAGACTGAATATAAAATTGACTTCCTGCTTTTTAACTCCCTGTTGGTCCACAAATGACACCCCATACATTCCTGTATTATCATGAAACCTCAGGGAACTTTGTATTGGCTTTAATTTCTAAACAAATAAAGCTGAGCCCTGGGAACTTGGCAATGTTTCAGTCTCTGCTGTCAGTGAGGTACCTCCACCCCTCCAGACAGACCTGAAGAGGACACAGAATCTTTGCATTAGTGGAATAAATCATGTCAATAGAAATTGCTAATCAGGAAGAGTCCGTTTAATCAATATTTCTATAAAGAATGCATACTTACTTGATTTACCCTTATTTTTTGTTGCTCAAACAGATACATGATTTATTTTTAGAAGACATATAGGTAAACAATTAGGTAGCAATTTATATTTTATATTTTTAAAATTAATTTTCAGTTTCCTTAGAAAACTGAATGATTAATTTTATGTACCAAAATTAGCTGTAATAAATCCTTTCAAGATCACTGGTGGAATATCTAGAATTAATGCCATACTATCTTCTTTCTGAGTTAAGGCAAATATGAATATTTCATTCTCGAGTCATGGCCCTAAATCTAGCAGAATCTACTCTCTCTTGCATCACTTTTCAATGCTAGAAATACCTGTCTTATTCCCTCTTTGTTTCACAGTTAGTTGAAGGCAAGGGATTTCTAGCTGCCCACCCTGTCTCCAAAACATTTTCCACAATGTTGCTAGAAGAACACACTTAAAAATATCCCTTTGCATATGTTTTCATCTCGCTATGCAAAACAAGCAATATTTCCCACTGGCATTAAGGTACTTCATGATCTAACCCTAGTGCATTTTTTAAAGATTTATTTTATTTATTTGAAAGACAGAGTTACAGAGAGAGGTAGAGCCAGAGAGAGAGGTCTTCCATCTGCTGGTTCACTCCACAAATGGCCACAACGGCCAGAGCTGGACCAACCCGAAGCCAGGAGCCAGGAGTTTCTTCTGGATCTCCCACATGGGTGCCTGGGCCAAGGACTTGGGCCATCTTCTACTGTTTTCCCAGACCATAGCAGAGAGCTAGCTTGGAATTGGAGTAGCCGGGACTTGAAGTGGCACCCATAAGGGATGCCGGCGCTGCAGGCTAGGGCTTTATCCGCTACACCACAGTGCCAATCCCTAACCCTAGTGCATTTTAATACTCTCTACCACTACTCCTTAGTATGAAGTCTTGCCAAAAAATTCCAGTTACTGTTTCCCCCACATGACAGTGTTTCTATTTCTGTCTGCCCTTAACACTATTCATTAACCACACAGGGAATTTTATTCTTTTCCTATTCAGGTGCTAGTCTTCCTTCACTAACCTGTCCAAGAATTTCCAAATAAATTTGCATTTATCTAAATGAGATGACTTATACTCAGTTAAGTAGATAAATGGAAATCATAGGGCATAGTGGCAAATGTATGGCTAAGTTTTCTTGGCAAATAATTCCCTGGAGGTTAGGGTCAATGCTGTTAAATAATTTCATACTGTGCTACATTTGGAGAGGGATTTACAAAGTGTATTTCATTAGGTATCTATACACCCAACAATAAATTTAATATTAGAATTATAAAACTTGAACTGAAAGGAGTACTTAGAACGTCATCTAGCTCAATTCTCTTTATTTTAAAACATATATGTGGCAATGGGCATTGGTCCTAATGATTAAGATATTTGCATCCCGTATCAGAGTTTCTGGGTTTTGAGTCCTGGCTCTGTTCCTGATTAGAGCTTCCTGCTAATGTAGACTCTGGGCGGCAGCAGCTGATGCCTCTAATGGTTGAATCCCTGTGAGAGACCTGGATTGAGTGCCAGCTCCTGGCTTCAGCCCAGTCCATCCCCAGCTGTTGCAGGCATTTGGGGGAATGAACCAACAGTTAGGAACCCTCTATCAATTTTCTCTCTGAGTTTGTCTGCCTCCCAAATAAATTAATATAAATCAATCAATACTTTTTAAAAACCAACTCAAAATTGATTAAAGACTTAAAGACTTGAAACTGTAAAACAACTAAAAGAATGCATGGTGTGAAATTGCACAACATTTGTCTGGGCAATAAATTTTTGGATTTGACCCCAAAGGCACAGGCAATAAAATAAAGAATAGACAAGTGGAATTATTCAAATTTAAAAAATCTTGCACAGCAAAGGAAACAATTAACAAAGTGGAGAGCTAGCCTAAAGATTGGGAGAAAATATCTGTAAGCCATATATTGAATACAGGGTTAGTATCCAAAACATACAATGAGATCAAACTTAATAGCAAGAAAACAACCCGATTGAAAATTGAGCAAGAGGGGAGGGCGTTTAGAGCAGCAGTTAAGAAGGTGCTTAAGCTTTTGTGGCACAGCAGGTTAAGCCACTACTTGGGACACCTGCATACCTTATCAGAGTGATGGTTTGAGTCCCAGCTACCCTGCACTTCTAATCCAGCTTCCTCCTAACGTACACGAGAGGCAATGGATGATGGTTCAAGTCCTTGGGCCCCTGCCACCCACATGGGAGATCCAGATGGAGTTCCTGGTTCCTGGCTTCAGCGTATAGCTCTAGCTGTTGCAGGGATTTGGGGAATGACCCAGCAACAGGAAAATCTCTTTGTCACTTTCTGTCACTCTGTTTCAAATAAATCTTTTTTGAAAAGTTGTTGGGATGCTGGCATACCATATTGCAATGCCTGAGTTTGATTCTAGCATTTCTACTAATGCACACCCTGGGAGGCAGCAGGTGATGGCCCAAGTACTTGGGTCTCTGCCACCTACATGAAAAACCTGTCTTGAGTCCCAGGCTTCTGCCTTTAGCCTGGCCCAGCCTGGCTCAGCCTGGCTGTTGTGGACATTTGGGGGAGTGGTCCAGTTAATGGAAGATTTTTTCTCTCTCTCTCTTTCTGTCTCTATCTCTCTCTCTCTCCCTCCCTCTCTCTCTCTCTCCCTGCCTTTCATATAAATAAAAATAAATTTAAAAAATTATAAATGGGCAAGAGACCTGAATAATATTTCTCAAAAGAAGTTATACAAATAGAATGCTCAGCATTGGTAGTCATTAGTGAAATGCTAATCAAACCACAATGAGATATCACCTCACACTGTCAGAATGGTTGTTATAAAAAGATGAAAGATAACAAGGGGCCAGCGCTGTGGCATAGTGGGTAAAGCTGCTGCCTGCAGTGCTGGCATCCCACATGGGCGCCGGTTCGAGTCCCGGCTGCTCCACTTCCGATCCAGCTCTCTGCTATGGCCTGGGAAAGCAGTAGAGGATGGCCCAAGTCCTTGGGCCCCTGCATCCGCATGGGAGACCTGGAAGAAGCTCCTGACTTCAGATCAGCGTAGCTCTGGCCGTTGCGGCCAGTTGGGGAGTGAACCAACAGATGGAAGACACTCTCTCTCTCTGTCTCTCTCTCTCTCTCTCTCTCTGCTTCTTCTCTCTCTGTAACTGACTTTCAAATAAATAAATATTTTTTTAAAAAAAAGAAAGATAACAAATGTTGGAGAGGATGTGGGAAAAGGAAACCCTTTATGCTGTTAGGGGAATGTAAATTAGTACAGCCATTATGGAAAGTTGTATTAAAGTTCCTTAAAATCTATAAGTAGAGGACAGATATTTTGTATAGCAGTTAAAACTCCACTTGGGATGTCCACATTCCATATCAGAGTGCTTGGGTTCAAGTACCAGCTCCACTTCCAATTATACCTTCCTGCTAACATGCACCCTAAGATGCAGCAAGTACTTGGATGTACTAAGATGCTCAAGTACTTGGACCTTTGCCACCCACATGGGTGACCCACATTGAGTTCTGGACTCTTGGGTTTGACCTGATCCAGCCCTGGCTGTTGCAACGTTTCAGGAGTGAATCAGCAGATGGAAGATCTCTCTGTGTCTCTATCTCTCTGTGTCTGTCTCTCGCCTTTCAAATGAAATGAAATGAAATAAGTAATTTAAATGTATCAGATTGATATAAGTGCAATTTTCCTTTAATTTTTAAATTTTTAAATAATTTCAGACTAATAAAATTTATAAAAATAAATTTTGCAAAGAACTCCTGTATACACCTTAAACAGAATCACCAAATTTTAACTTTTTATTACATTTACTTTATCCTATCCTTCTTCCCTCCCCATCTATTTTCTCATTACAGTCATATTTGTTCCCTTTACCCCATATATCTCTTTGTGTCTCTTTCTTTCTCTACCTCTAATGTACTATGTTCTGGTTATAACTGCCCTGTAGTATGTCCTGAAATTTGGTATTGTGATGCCTCTGGCTTTGTTTTTTGTGGTACAAGATTGCTTTAGCTATTCGAGGTCTCCTGTGCCTCCATATGAATTTCAGCATCATTTTTTCCAGATCTGAGGAGAATGTCTTTGGTATTTTGATTGGTATGGTATTGAATCTATAAATTGCTTTTGGGAGAATGGACATTTTGATGATATTGATTCTTCCAATCCATGAGCATGGAAGATTTTTCCATTTTTTGGTAATATACCATAATTTATTTATCCAGTCCTCAGTTGATAGACATCTTGGTTGATACCATATCTTAGCTATTGTAAATTGAACTTAGATGAACACGGGGTACAGGACACTCTTTCATATGCTGATTTCATTTCCTTCAGATAAATTCCCAGAAGTGGGATGACTGGATTATACAGTAGGTCTATATTCAGCTTTCTCAGATAGCTCCATATTGTCTTCCACAGTGGTTGTACCAGTTTACATTCCCACCAACAGTGGATTAAGATACCCTCTCCCCACTTCCACGCCAGCATTTGTTGTTTGATGATTTCTGTATGAGGACCATTCTAGCAGGGATTAGGTGAAACTGCGTTGTTTTGATTTGCAT
Source organism: Oryctolagus cuniculus (assembly GCF_051225735.1). Classification (NCBI taxonomy): domain Eukaryota; kingdom Metazoa; phylum Chordata; class Mammalia; order Lagomorpha; family Leporidae; genus Oryctolagus; species Oryctolagus cuniculus. Next base: position 54,155,863 of record NC_142888.1, read on the forward strand.
TTCTCTGAGGGCTAGCAATCCTGAGCATGTTTTCATGTGTCTATTGGCTATTTGAATTTCCTCTCTTGAAAAATGTCTCTTCAGAATCTTTGCCCATTTCTTGACTACATTGTTTGCTTTGTGGTTTCTTAAGCACTCTATAGATCCTGGAAGTTAATCTTTTGTCAGTTTCATAGTTTGCAAATATTTTCTCCCATTCTGTTGATTGCTTCTTCACTTTGATAAGTGTTTCTTTTGCAGTGCAGAAGCTTTTGAGTTTGATGTAATCCCACTTGTTAATTTTGGTTTGATTGTCTGTGCTTCTGGGGTCTTTTTCAAGAAGTCTTTCCCCATGCCAATGTCTCTTAGGGTTTCCCCAATGTTCTTTAGTAATTTGATTGTATCACATCGTAGATTTAAGTCTATGATTCATTTTGAATGCATTTTTGTGTAAGGTATAAGGTAAGGATCTTATTCCATGCTTCTGCATGTGGAGATCCAGTTTTCCCAGCACCATTTGTTGAAGAGACTGTCTTCGCTCCAGGGGTTGATTTTTGCTCCTTTATCAAAGATAGATTGTTCTAGATATGTGGATTAATATCTGGGGTTTCTATTCTGTTCCATTGGTCTACATGTCTGTTTTTTTGTACCAGTACCATGCTGTTTTGATTATAACTGCCCTGTAGTATGTTTTGAGGTCTGGTATTGTGATACCTCCAGCTTTGTTTCTATTGTTTAAGGTTGCTTTAGCTATTCAGGACCTCTTGTGTTTCCATATGAATTTTAGCATCATTTTTCTAGATCTGAAAACAATGTTGTTTATATTTTGATTGGGATCCCATTGAATCTATAAATTGCTTTCAGCAATATGGACATTTTGATGAAGTTGATCCTTCAAATCCATGAACTGGAAGATTTTTCCATTTTTTAAGTCTTCTATTTCTTTCTTCAATGTTTTGTAATTTTCATCATATTGATCTTTTACATCCTTGGTTAAACCTATTCCAAGATGTTTAATTTTTGTAGCTATTATGAATAGCATTTATTTTAGAAGGCCGTTCTCAGCCATGGCATTGTCTGTATACAAAGGTATTGATTTTTGTGTGTTGATTTAATATCCTGATACTTTACCAAATTCTCTTATGAGTTCCAATAGTCTCTTTATGGAGTCTTTTGGGTTCCCTATATATAGAATCATGTCATCAGCAAAAAGGGATATTTTAACTTCTTCCTTCCCTATTTGTATACCTTCGATTTCTTTTTCTTACCTGATGGCTCTGGCTAAAATTTCCAGGACTGTATTAAATAGCAGTGGTGAGAGTAGCCATCCTTGTCTTGTTCCAGATATTAATGAGAATGCCTCCAATTTTTCCCCATTCAGTAGGATGCTGGCTGTGGGTTTGTTATAAATTGCTTTGATTATGTTAAGGAATATTTCTTCTATACCAAGTTTACCTTAAGTTTTCATCATAAAAGGGTTTTGAATTTTGTCAAGAGCTTTTGCTGCATCTATTGAAATAATCATGTGGGTTTTGATCTTCAGTTTGTTAATGTGGTTTATCACATTTATTGATTTTCAGATGTTGAACCGTCCCTGAACACAGGAATAAATCCCACTTGGTCCAGGCGATTGATCTTTCTGATGTGTTGTTGGATTCGTTTGGCTAGTATTTTGTTGAGGACTTTTCCATCTGTCTTCATCAGGGATATTGGTCTATAGTTCTCTTTCTCTGTCATGTCTTTTTCAGTCTTAGGAATTAAGGTCATGCAAGCCTCATAGAGGGAGTTTGGAAGGATTCCCTCCTTTTAGATTGTTTTGAATATCTTGAGAAGAATTGGGATTAGTTTTTCTTTACATGTCTGGTAGAATTCAATAGTGATGCCATCAGGATCTTGGTGCTTCTTTGTTGGAAAGGTCTTTATCACTGATTCAATCTCCATCTTGGTTATTGGTATGTTTTTAGGTGTTCTAGATCTTCATGATTCAATTTAGGTAGGTTGTAAGTGTCCAGGAATCTATCCATTTCTTCTAGGTTTCCAATTTGTTGGCATCCAGTTCTTTGTAGTAATTCCTGATGATTCTATTTACTTATGTGGTATCTGTTGTTGCATTTCCTTTTTCATCTCTGATTTTGTTGATTTGGGTCTTCACCCACTTTTTTTGGTAAATTTGGACAATTGTGTTTCTATTCTGTTTATTTTTTCAAAAACCTAGCTCCTCATTTTGCTGATCTTTTGTATTGTGTTTTTAATTTCAATTTTGTTTATTTCTTCCTTAATTTTAATTATTTCCTCCTACTAATTTGGAGTTTGGTTTGTTGTTTTTTTTTCTAGGTCCTTGTGATGCATTGACAGCTCATTTATTTGATGATTTTCCAATTTCTTGATATGGGCACTAAATGCTATAAACTTCCCTCTTTAACACTGCTTTTGTATCCCATAAGTTTTGATATGAGGTATTGTCATCTTCATTTGTTTCCAGAAATTTTTTTATTTATCTTTTGATTTTTTATGACCCACTGTTCATTTAGGAGCATATTGTTTAGTCTCCATGTATTTACATATACATATGTTCTTGAGATTCTTAAGTTGTTGATTCCGAGCTTCAATCTGTTGTGGTCAGAGAAGGTGCGTGGTATGATTTAGATTTTTTGAATTTGCTGATACTTGCTTTATGGCCTAGTATATGGTCTGTCTTAGAGAAAGTTTTGTGCACTACTGAGAAGAATGTGTATTCTGCCACTGTGGGCTGAAAAGTTCTGGGGATATCAGTTGGTCCATAGTGTCAATTAGCTCTGTTGTTTCTTTGTTGATTTTCTATCTGGTTGATCTATCCAGTAATGAAAGTGGGGTGTTGATGTCCCCCATTACTTATGTGTTCTAGCCTATGTCTCCCTTTAGATCCGTTAATAGTTTTTTTAGGTAGTCAGGCTCCCTGTAGTTAGGTGAATATACATTTATTATTGTCTTATCTTCCTTTATTTTTAAGCATTTGTAGAATTTTTTTGTCTGATGGGTTTTATCTTTGATCTGTACCTCTATGGCTTAGTGGGAAATCCATACCTTTAGTGAATACCAAGAAGTGAGTGCTTGGTGTGGCCAGGAAGCTCTGTTCAGTGCTCCAGGATGGAGAAAGTATCCAGGATAACACCCAAGTTGGGCATGATAGCTCTCCTCTCGTTAACTGGATGGAAAAGAATGGTCATCTCTGTTGGTGCAACCAGCCCTTCTCTTCCTAGCTGAGGAATGCCCAGGTGTTAGACCCCAGTGTGCTCAGCTGTCATCTGCACCCACTGTATGAACCACATACATGATCTGTGGAGTCTTTCCTATTAACACAGTTCCCTCTGCTATGAGCTGCTCTAGGCAACTGAGGAGCTCTGAGAGTGTGCAGAAGCACTCTGTGGTTGCCCAGAACCTAGCCACACTTTGCCTCCTCTTATGCAGTCACAGTGTTTTCTCAGTCTCAGCTCCCAGAGCTCTCAGGTTTGTGGAGTGCCAGGGGGCCAGTCTGCCCCGCTAGCCTGTCCTATCTACAAGGAAACTAAGGTGTTAGAGCCGCTGCCCATGTGTGTTCCAGTCTGCTGGATCGAGTCCAGCCTCCCAACCAGATTTGATGTCAGTGGAAAATGTGGGTTTTTTTCTCTCGGGTTAGATCTGTGGTTCGCAGGCACTCAAAGTATCCACCCGCCACAGCCCTGCTTGATTCATGATTGTGCTGGGTACCTAGGAGAGTCCCACAGTCAGCACATCCCTTCCGTAGGTGTGGCAGTCCCTCCCCTCCTGTTGCCAGGTGGGTGCAACTAGCACGGTGGAAGCTGTCTCCCTTGGTTTCTCCTGAATTGCTGTGGTTGTCCTCACCAACTGGGTGGAGGGGGACCCCAGTGATTGCTGGCTGTGCGCACAGGGCTAGGGTGACTGCTACTTGTCTGTGTCCAAAAATGGTGCCAGCCCTCCCATCGCTGGCTGCAGGTCTCTGTTGTAGCAGGGGGGAGGGGAAGGAGAGAGATACACCGCTTTTTTTTCCTGCCTCTGGGGGATCTGGGTGGGACTCTAAAAGGTGCCATTCACTAAACTCTCCCTCCCCCTGTATCAGCAGCGCCATGGGCCCATGGAGTCCACTTTCACCTAGTTTGCTAGGGCAGGTGCTTTCTTCTCTGGATCCAAGCTGGGGGTCTTTTGTTACGTGTCTGCCCTTTCAACACAGGTCTGGACCGTTTGTACTGCTTTCTCGGGATTTCCCACTGCAGTTCCCCTGCAGCTTTAGCTGAGCATGTACTTTCTCTCTTTTTATTAGTACTAGTTTTGCCTAACTTAAATAACACCATCCTGTTGCTATTCTGCCATCTTGGAGCTCCCGGTACTTGGGCTAGTAAGGTGTATTTTCTTTCACTGTTCATAAAGTGATGATTTGCAAAGCTTTTGTTATCTTGCCTTAATCTTGGAAGGTGGACCATGACATTGTATGATTAATAGTGTAGTAATCTTCCATTCTCATTAGTCCATTTGTAATATCTAAAGGCCAAGATGGCAAAAAAGGGCAAATTCATGAACTGAATTTCTGTTTAGTTTTGTATTCCCAATGCTAATTACTTGTTTCATGGAGGGCTTTTGCCTAGATTAGAAGCCTTACTAAATAAAACACCTCTGAATATCTGAAATTCTTTTATCCCATACCAGTGAACTTTCATATTCTGATAGTGCAAATGAAGACAGAATTGAGTGAATAAGAAGCAATTTCAAATTGGGCTTTTAAGTGTATTAAAATGCTTTGTGTAAGAAATCTATATAAAATGTTTAGTATGTTAATGCTCACATATTATATTATTTTATATTATCACTTAAGTTGTTGGAAGAGTTTAATAGGTCACACCAGATGGCATACTATCTCAGACCCCCCTTTTGCCAAATCCTCAACTGCTGAAGAAAAAGAATTACTTGTGATATGTATATTTTGCTCTCATTCCTTCATATATAAGTAAGAAATTTCAAGGTTAAGGATTCAGGAACCTATGTTTGCTGATGAGGTTTTAAAGAAAGTCATACCATGTGAAGGGGGATGCACTTAAACATGAGGATTGTCAAAAACCATTAAAATGTTAATCTAGCCTTTAAAAGCAGTGCTTTTATCTCTAAGTGTAAAGAGGGTGTTTGCTTATTCATTATCTATTCATTCTAAATAGAATAAATCATTTGGGAATTAAAAAAGCAAGAACTCATCTTTTTCAATCTATAAAGAAAGTGGTTGAATAAATTAGCCACAGAAGCCAATATTTTAGTTTCTTTTCTTATTGACTGGGCTTAAATTTTTTAACTTACTTTAGATTTATAAGACTTCAAAATGTGTTCATTTAGGGCACGCTTTGTGACACAGTGGGTTAAGTCACCAGCTGCAATGCCAGCATCCCATATGGGTGCAAGTTGGAATCCCAGCTGCTCCACTTCCAATCCAGCTCCCTGCTAATGTGCCTGGAAAAGCAGCAGAGGACAGCTCAAGTGCTTGGCCCCTGCCACCCACGTGAGAGACCCAAAAGAACCTCCTGGATTCTGGTTTTAGCCTGGCCAAGCCCCAGCTCTTGCAACCATTGGGGAGTGAACTAGCAGATGGAAGATCTCAATCTCTCTCTCTCTCTCTTTATCTCTCCACCCTCTCTCCGTTTCTTCCTCTTTCTCTGTGACTGCCTTTTAAGTAAATAAATAAATAAGTCTTTAAAAAGTAAAATGTGTTCATTTAATTTAATATGTAAATATTTAAGTAAGTTCTTAAGGTATACTAAGCTGATCTTCTGTATATTAAGATAATCGAAAATGAATCTTGATGTGAATGGAAGGGGAGAGGGAGTGGGAAAGGGGAGGGTTGTGGGTGGGAGGGACGGTATGGGGGGGGGGAGCCATTGTAACCCATGAGTTGTACTTTGGAAATAATATAATAATATCTATATGTCCCTCTTCACTGACAAGAACTAGTGTTTAAATACTAGTTTGCATAATTCACATCTAGTTCCTTATGAAAGGTAAGATCTAACAACCCTCCATCAGCAGGCTGCTTGATGGATCAATTACGGCAAGACAATGTGGCTGCTGGTAGGTCAGTCAATCTTGATTTCTATCTCCACCCTCTAATTCCTACAGCTAGAGCCAAGCCCAATATGAACGCCCAACTCCATTGCAGTTGTTGGATCAGTTCATCACCTAAGTAGGGTAAATAAGCATTCCTAGAACCAGAACTCAGAGGCATAGATCCAAAACAGTTGTATCATTTCTCTGATCTGCCATGATGTCTTACATTTTTTTTAAGACTTTTTTTTTATTTATTTGAAAGACAGAGTTACAGAGAGAGGTAGAGACATACAGAGAGAGAGGTTTTCCATTCTCTGGTTCACTCCCTAAATGGCCACTATGGCTGGAGCTGAGCTGAGCCAATCTGAAGTCAGGAGCCAAGAATTTCTTCTGGGTCTCCCACACTGGTGTAGGGGCCCAAGGACTTGGGCCATCTTCTACTGCTTTCCCAGGCCACAGCAGAGAGCTGGATCAGAACTGGAGCAGCCCCACTTCAGATCCAGCCGCCTGCTGATGCACCTGGGAGGGCAGCGGAGGATGGCCCAGGTGCAGGCACATGGGCCCACGGGGGAGACCCGGATGAAACTCCTGACTTTGGCCTGGCCCAGCCCTGGGACCACTGCGGCTATGTGGGGAGTCAACCAGCAGATGGAACATGTCTCTCTCTCTCTCTCTCTCTCTCTCTCTCTCCCTCCCCCCCCTCTGTAACTCTGCCTTTTTTTTTTGACAGGCAGAGTGTACAGTGAGAGAGAGAGACAGAGAGAAAGGTCTTCCTTTGCCCATTGGTTCACCCTCCAATGGCCGCTGCCGCTGGTGTGCTGCGGCCGGCGCACCGCGCTGATCCGATGGCAGGGGCCAGGTACTTATCCTGGTCTCCCATGGGGTGCAGGGCCCAAGCACTTGGGCCATCCTCCACTGCACTCCCTGGCCACAGCAGAGAGCTGGCCTGGAAGAGGGGCAACCGGGACAGAATCCAGTGCCCCGACCGGGACTAGAACCCAGTATGCCAGCGCCGCAAGGCGGAGGATTAGCCTAGTGAGCCGCGGCGCCGGCCACTCTGCCTTTCAAATATGTAAAAGAAATCTTTATAAAAAAGAAAGAAAAGTGTTTGTCTTCATAAAATCCCTCCGTAATTTATTACTGTTATTCCTAAATGATTTAGATGTATGCCTGCCTTGTAAATGGATCTTTTCCCCACTTTTTCGTTAGTCTGCAAGTAAGCTATTAACTTTTTCATATATAGCTTTTCAATAATTGATCCTTACCAGGCACTTCTGTTAATTACATTACATAATCACTATCACAAAACACAAATGCCCAAAATTTTAAATCCATATTCAACTGGTTTCTTTTTCTTCCATGCTCCATTGGTCAGAGCTGTATGAATAATGCAAAAATACAATAACAATAAAATGACAATGTTCTTGTGTTGGAAAAAAAAAGAACTGGAGCAGCCAGGACTAGAAGTAGCACCCATATGGGATGCTGGTGCTTCAGGCCGGGGTTTTAACTCACTGTGCCACAGCGCTGGCCCCCCTTACTTCTGATAACCAGATTCTAGCTCAGTTCATTGTAATTCATCTTCTCTATTATGTTCCAAATCCAGTGACAAAATATCTGTCCAATATACCAGTTCCTTCAGGACTAAGGTTCTGCTTTGTTTTCCCAGTCCTTCTAGAAACTGAGGTGTCCTGTCCCACTACTTGTTAAGTGATTCCCCTACAGAGTACCACTTGTGTAAATCCCTTCCTACTTGGAGGTCTTTGGAGATCTTTCTATTTCTTTCTGAAGAAAGTTGGTTCTGCTGATTTCCATAGGTTAAATACTCCCTCCATGGTCAATTTCAGATACCAATCATTGAACATAAAATTGGATTTGGTAAGAGATGTGAACAATTGGTTACCAGGAGTTGATAATCTCCAATGTACCACTGATACAGACCAGAAATAAATCATAACAGATACCTCTCCATCTTACTTCTTAGGGAAAGAGAAGCTATTCCTAAGATAGTTTTTGGCTTGTTGCTTTCATGGGAGGACAGCACAGAAGCCAGATGAAAACAAAGCGATATCCCATGCAGTTGGTGCAGATAGCTACATAGTGGAGAAAATAACATACTTCATACCACATAAGGAGTTAAGAATAGAGAACGAAAACAACAAAGAAAATAATGAAAACAAGATTTGTTTAAATTATTTGTATCTTGGGGCCAGCCTGTGGTGCAGCGAGTAAAGCCGCTGCCTGTAGTGCGGGCATACAATATGGGCACTGGTTCAAGTCCCGGCTGCTCCTTTTCCAATCCAGCTCTCTGCTATGGCCTGGGAAAGCAGTGGAGGATGGCCCAAGTCCTTGGGCTCCTCTGGGCCACCTGCGTGGGAGACCCAGAAAAAGCTCCTGGCTCCTGGCTTCAGATCGGCACAGCTCTGGCCATCGCGGCCATCTGAGGGAGTGAATCAGCTGATGGAAGACCTCTCTCTCTGCCTCTCCTTTTCTCTCTGTGTAACTCTGACTTTCAAATAAATAAATAAATCTTTTAAAAATTATTTGTATCTTTCAGCATATAAAAGAGAAGAATGTGGAACAGAGAAATGAGGTAGGTAGGTTTGCAGAGAAAAAATCATTCTTTTATTGGAAAGCTTTCCAACTTTTTCAGTACAAGACAAAAGGAGAAGGGGGAACAGTGTGACTAGATAATAATCTCCATTAAAGATAAAAAAGTAAACGGAAGTTAAACCACAATGGAAGGTATTTGGGCCAGCGCTGCGGCTCACTAGGCTAATCCTCTGCCTTGCGGCGCTGGCACACCAGGTTCTAGTCCCGGTCGGGGCGCCGGATTCTGTCCCGGTTGCCCCTCTTCCAGGCCAGCTCTCTGCTGTGGCCAGGGAGTGCAGTGGAGGATGGCCCAAGTGCTTGGGCCTTGCACCCCATGGGAGACCAGGAGAAGCACCTGGCTCCTGGCCTCGGATCAGCGCGGTGTGCCGGCCACAGCGCGCCGGCCTTGGCGGCCATTGGAGGGTGAACCAATGGGCAAAGGAAGACCTTTCTCTCTGTCTCTCTCTCTCACTGTCCACTCTGCCTGTCAAAAATAAAAAAATAAGGGGTGGTAGCGGCAAGATGGCGGAATAGGAAGGGAGCACACTGATAGTCTGGGGAGAGATAGTTTAATAAAAGTGGAGATACTGCAGGTTCAAGGAAGAGTAGGGGAGGAAACAGCAGAAGAAACTCTTCCAGAACACGTGACTCACAGCGGACCTGTGTGGAGAGCGTGGGAGCCCACAGTTTGGGACACCAGCGGCAGACTCAACACACCAGCGCTGGAACGCAAGGTGAGCCGAACCTCAATAGCCTGAGACACCGGCAGGCAAGCGGAAAGAGGAGACTAGAGGGAACGACCCCCCGGTGGGGGGGGAAGTTCGACAGGCTAGCTGGAAGAGAGAGAGAGAGAGAAAAAAAAAAGGGTGACTGGTACGGACACGGGTTTCTCTCTCTCCGCTCACCTCTCAAGGGCGAGCAAGACAAAGAGCATGCGCCATCTTGGACATACGTCATAAGCAGAGCGACCTCAGGTCTGCACCGGCCCTGAGACTAGCAGAAAAACCTGACTCTGGACGGGGCGAATTAACAGGAAATTAGGACCTAGTAAATTTGTGGTGCTACTGAACTGAGACTGTGAAAACAGAGACGGTGGGGGAGAGAACTCACGGAATTCACGTGAGCACTCTCCAGAGACGCTACAATTCCGTAACTTTGGCAACCCAGTGGGAGACTGAAGGAGAATTTGAGCCCACTCTGAGGGCCGAACAGATTCCCTGTGTGGTCCTTGGGAAAGAGCTTCCGATCTCTGGCTCCTGTGGGTATATCATTTGCCTGCTAACTACCTCCAACTTCATTCAGCTGTGCGGAATTACTTCCCTTTTGAATCAAAAAAAAAAAAAAAAAAAGAAAGAGAGAGAGATTTACCACGCCTAACCTGGGAGTGTCACCTTTGGCACACCAAACAGAGCTCTCAGGCCACACCCATCTCAAGCCTCTAAGGCTCCATCAAAAACAGACAGTCCACTTAATCTAGAGTCATAGTATAACAAGAAAAAGCACCACAGTGAAGAAACCAAATATCTCCAATATGCCAAATAACAAACGCAAAAACCGAGGTAATAAAAACAAGGAAGTCACCATGACGCCCTCAAATGAAAAAGACTCCCCAATTCAAGATTATGAAGATGATGACATAGAAGAAATGCAAGAAGCAGATCTCAAAAAATTGATAAGAACATTAAGAAGTTCTCAAAAACAAATTCTTGAACTACACAAATCCTTAATGGACAAGATAGAAAATCTCTCTCGTGAAAATGAAATATTAAGGAGGAATCAAAATGAAACGAAACAACTAGTACAACAGGAAACTGGGATAGTGACTGAAGTGAAGAATTCAATAGATCAAATGAAAAGCACAATAGAGAGCCTTACAAACAGAATGGGTGAAGCAGAAGAGAGAATATCGGACTTAGAAGACAGAGAACAGGAAAGGATACAGTCAGACCAAAGAAAAGAAGAGGAAATTAGAAATCTAAAACATATTGTCGGGAATCTTCAGGATACTATTAAAAAACCCAACATTCGGGTTCTAGGAGTTCCTGAAGGCATGGAGAGGGAGAAAGGATTAGAAGGCCTTTTTAGTGAGATATTAGAAGAAAATTTCCCAGGTTTGGAGAAGGACAGAGAAATCCTAGTACAGGAAGCTCACAGAACCCCTAATAAACACGACCAAAAGAGATCCTCACCACGACACGTTGTAATTAAACTCTCCACAGTGAAACATAAAGAAAAGATGCTAAAATGTGCAAGAGAGAAACGTCAGATTACTCTCAGAGGATCTCCAATCAGACTCACAGCTGACTTCTCATCAGAAACTCTAAAAGCTAGGAGGGAATGGCGAGATATAGCCCAGGTACTAAGAGAGAACAACTGCCAGCCCAGAATATTATATCCTGCAAAGCTATCATTTGTGAATGAAGGTGAAATAAAGACTTTTCATAGCAAAGAGAAATTGAAAGAATTTGTTGCCACTCGTCCAGCCCTGCAAAAGATGCTTAAAGATGTGTTACACACAGAAACACAGAAACACAGTCATCAATATGAAAGAAGGTAAAGGAAGGAAACCAAGGAAGGAAACCTCACAGCAAAAGATCACAGGGAATTCAAAGTGTCGCTCCCCGTCTTCATGGGGGAACGACACAGGACCCTGCGCTGTTCTTTTGTCTGCTCGGCCCTCCCCGGGTTTGCTGCTGGTTCTTCCCGGGTTGGCTACTATCCCTTCCACCTCCGTGGAAGGGCAGTTCCCCCTGGCCGCATTCCCCACTTCCGCAGGGGAGCGGCACACCGCCGGCCGGCTCTTCTCGGGGGCTGCACGGGTTCCCTTAGATGTTCCCCATAGATGTTCCTGGTGCATGCCGTCTCTCTCCTCCTTTATAGTCCTCCTCCGCCAATCCCAACTCGGCTGCCCACAAGCCGAGTACGCTGCTCTCCTCCAATCAGGAGCAAGTCCTACAGTTTATTAGTTGAACTGGAGGCAGCTGTGCGGAAGCTGTTTACTTCTCTCCCAGCGCCATATTGTGGGAGAGCAGATGCACAGAATAAGTCCCAATTCCAGTAACTCAGTCCAGTCCGGACCGCTCCCCACAGATCCCCCTTTCTTTTTATTTTTTGGCGTTGATACGCGCCTGTCTTCGGTGTCCTGCGGCACACACTCTGCTCTACTTGCTAGAGTTGCCACAGGCTCTTACAAGTCCTATCAATCAGGCAAACCGAATCCGGGTCCTCTCTTCGCCATGTTGTGAGGAGGTTTTTAGGCGCTGATGCATGCCTGTGTTCGGTGCTCTGCAGCGCATGCTCTACTCTGCTAGAACTGCCCGCAGGTGCTTAAAACCGAATCCAAGCCTTCTCATTGCCATATTGTGGGGAGGCTTATTGGTGTTGATTCGTGCCTATCTTCGGTGACCTGCAGCTCATACTCTGGTCGAGCTGCTTGCTGGCGCTTACCGCCTTAATCAGGCAGACCGAATCCAAGCTTTCTCATTGTTGTATTGTGGGGAAGCTTTACTGATGTTAATTCATGCCTGTCTTCGGTGACCTGCGGCGCATAAGCTGCTAGCCGCCGCAGGTGCTCATCGTGCTCATCGCCTCACTTAATCAGGCAGACCGAATCCAAGCTCTCACATTGCAGTGCTGTAGGGAGGCCTTTCTATTTCTCTATTTCTCTATCTCCGGGCATTCCTATTTCTCCCATTTTACTTCTATCTTCCAGCATTCCTATTTCTCTCACTTTGCTTCTAAACTTCTGTTTCTCTTATCCCTGCAGCTTCCCGGCGCCTCGCGCTGCCGGCAGCTTCACGGCTCCGCGCAGCTTCAGCCCGCGCCTCATCTGCGCGGCTCGGCTTTGCGCGGCTTGGCTTCGCGCGCTCCGCGGTCTCGCACTTAACCCTTTCGCGTCTGAACCACGGCCTCGCCAGCCCCGTTCCCTATCTACTTGTGCCCCGCACGCTCTCTCTGCACGCGGCGGCTTCCGCGAGTAACACAGCGTAGCTTACGTGTCCGCCACTAGCATTCAATCTAAGTTCCCCGGGCTAGCCTGGCGAATTCAACCCAGCGTACATCTCCGCCCCACGGTTTGGCTTCCCGTCCTTTGCTCCCCGGGGTAATCAGACGGATCCCAACCAGGCTCACGTTTCAGCTTCTGGTTTCAACTTTTCGCCCCCTATTCCCGGGCTAACTTGAGAACCCCAAAGTGGCTTTCGTGTCCGCCTTGGCCTGCCCCCCACGGCTTCAATTTCCCTAACATTTTTCTCTACCCGGTATGTTTCCCCAAGCTTTCCTCCAACGATACTCCTCCCTCATTTCTCCTGGCCTCTCCCCACAGTCCGCATCCGAGTCTGTTTGTTCTAGCTTTCACTTTCGCTTTCGACCTTAGAGATTTCTCCCAGCTTCCCCCCGTAGTCCGTATCCGAATCTATGCCTAGGCTTTCAATAGCTTCCTCCGGCACCTTTTTCATCCGGCTTTTCCCTAGGCTGTTTGCTAGTCTCTCTCTCCGGTAATTTCCACTTCTTCCCGGTCTTTCCCTCCTAGGTTTCCTAACCGTCCTAAGTTTCCTATCCGTCCTAGGTTTCCTATCCGAGTCACGGCACCATTATGTCACTCCCCGTCTTCATGGGGGAACGACACAGGACCCTGCGCTGTTCTTTTGTCTGCTCGGCCCTCCCCGGGTTTGCTGCTGGTTCTTCCCGGGTTGGCTACTATCCCTTCCACCTCCGTGGAAGGGCAGTTCCCCCTGGCCGCATTCCCCACTTCCGCAGGGGAGCGGCACACCGCCGGCCGGCTCTTCTCGGGGGCTGCACGGGTTCCCTTAGATGTTCCCCATAGATGTTCCTGGTGCATGCCGTCTCTCTCCTCCTTTATAGTCCTCCTCCGCCAATCCCAACTCGGCTGCCCACACGCCGAGTACGCTGCTCTCCTCCAATCAGGAGCAAGTCCTACAGTTTATTAGTTGAACTGGAGGCAGCTGTGCGGAAGCTGTTTACTTCTCTCCCAGCGCCATATTGTGGGAGAGCAGATGCACAGAATAAGTCCCAATTCCAGTAACTCAGTCCAGTCCGGACCGCTCCCCACACAAAGCATATATTAAAACTTATCTTTGGCAAATGGCAGGGCAGTTACCACTTATCATTAGTCACATTGAACGTGAATGGCCTGAACTGTCCAGTTAAAAGACACCGATTGGCTGATTGGGTTAAGGAACAAAACCCATCTATTTGCTGCTTACAAGAAACACATCTTTCCAACATAGATCCATACAGACTGAAAGTGAAAGGCTGGAAAAAGATATACCATGCCAACAGAAATGAAAAAAGAGCGGGCGTAGCCATCTTAATATCGGACAACATAAATTTTACCACAAAAACTGTTAAGAGAGACAAAGAGGGACACTATATAATGATTAAGGGATCAATTCAACAGGAAGATATAACAATTATCAATGTATATGCACCTAACTACAGGGCACCAGTTTATCTAAAAGATTTATTAACGGACTTAAAGGGAGACTTAGACCCCAATACAATAGTACTGGGGGACTTCAATACTCCACTCTCAGAAATAGACAGATCAATAGGACAGAAGATCAACAAGGATACAGTAGATTTAAACGACACTATAGCCCAAATGGATCTAACAGATATATATAGAACTTTCAATCCTACAGCTAAAGATTTTACATTCTTCTCAGCAGTACATGGAACCTTCTCTAGGATTGACCACATACTAGGCCATAAAGCAAGTCTCAGCAAATTCAAAAGAATTAGAATCATACCATGCAGCTTCTCAGATCATAAAGGAATGAAGTTGGAAATTAGCAACTCAGGAATCCCTAGATCATACGCAAACACATGGAGATTGAACAACATGCTCCTGAATGAACAATGGGTCATAGAAGAAATCAAAAGAGAAATCAAAAACTTTCTGGAAGTAAATGAGGATAACAGCACAACATACCAAAACTTATGGGACGCAGCAAAAGCAGTGTTAAGAGGAAAGTTTATATCAATAGGTGCCTACATCAAGAAATTGGAAAGGCACCAACTAGATGAGCTTTCAATTCACCTCAAGGATCTAGAAAACCTACAGCAAACCAGACCCAAATCTAGCAGGAGAAGAGAAATAATTAAAATCAGAGAAGAAATCAACAGGATTGAATAAAAAAAAAATTCCAAAAACTCAGCCAAACGAGGGGCTGGTTTTTTTAAAAAAATAAACGAAATTGACACCCCATTGGCCCAACTAACTAAAAAAAGAAGAGAAAAGACCCAAATCAATAAAATCAGAGATGAAAAAGGAAATGTAACAACAGACACCACAGACATAAAAAGAATCATCAGAAATTACTACAAGGACTTGTATGCCAGCAAACAGGGAAACCTATCAGAAATGGATAGATTCCTGGACACATGCAACCTGCCTAAATTGAACCAGGAAGACATCGAAAACCTAAACAGACCCATAACTGAGACAGAAATTGAAACAGTAATAAAGGCCCTCCCAACAAAGAAAAGCCCAGGACCAGATGGATTCACTGCTGAATTCTACCAGACATTTAAAGAAGAACTAACTCCAATTCTTCTCAAATTATTCAGAACAATCGAAGAAGAGGGAATCCTCCCAAATTCTTTCTATGAAGCCAGCATCACCTTAATTCCTAAGCCAGAGAAAGATGCAGCACTGAAAGAGAATTACAGACCAATATCCCTGATGAACATAGATGCAAAAATCCTCAATAAAATTCTCGCCAATAGAATGCAACAACACATCAGAAAGATCATCCACCCAGACCAAGTGGGATTTATCCCTGGTATGCAGGGATGGTTTAATGTGCGCAAGACAATCAATGTGATACACCACATTAACAGACTGCAGAAGAAAAACCATATGATTATCTCAATAGATGCCGAGAAAGCATTTGATAAAATACAACACCCGTTCATGATGAAAACTCTAAGCAAACTGGGTTTGGAAGGAACATTCCTCAATACAATCAAAGCAATCTATGAAAAACCCACAGCGAACATCCTATTGAATGGGGAAAAGTTGGAAGCATTTCCACTGAGATCTGGTACCAGACAGGGATGCCCACTCTCACCACTGCTATTCAATATAGTTCTGGAGGTTCTAGCCAGAGCTATTAGGCAAGAAAAAGAAATTAAAGGGATACAAATTGGGAAGGAAGAACTCAAACTATTCCTCTTTGCAGATGACATGATTCTGTATTTAGGGGACCCAAAGAACTCTACTAAGAGACTATTGGAACTCATAGAAGAGTTTGGCAAAGTAGCAGGGTATAAAATCAATGCACAAAAATCAACAGCCTTTGTATACACAGACAATGCCATGGCTGAGGATGAACTTCTAAGATCAATCCCATTCACATTAGCTACAAAAACAATCAAATACCTTGGAATAAACTTAACCTAGGACGTTAAAGATCTCTACGATGAAAATTACAAAACCTTAAAAAAAGAAATAGAAGAGGATACCAAGAAATGGAAAAATTTTCCATGCTCATGGATTGGAAGAATCAATATCATCAAAATGTCCATTCTCCCAAAAGCAATTTACAGATTCAATGCAATACCAATCAAGATACCGAAGACCTTCTTCTCAGATCTCGAAAAAATGGTGCTGAAATTTATATGGAGGCACAAGAGACCTCGAATAGCTAAAGGAATCTTGTACAACAAAAACAAAGCCGGAGGCATCACAATACCAGATTTCAGGACATACTACAGGGCAGTTGTAATCAAAACAGCATGGTACTGGTACAGAAACAGATGGATAGACCAATGGAACAGAATTGAAACACCAGAAATCAACCCAAACATCTACAGCCAACTTATATTTGATCAAGGATCTAAAACTAATTCCTGGAGCAAGGACAGTCTATTCAATAAATGGTGCTGGGGAAACTGGATTTCCACGTGCAGAATCATGAAGCAAGACCCCTACCTTACACCTTACACAAAAATCCACTCAACATGGATTAAAGACCTAAATCTACGACCTGACACCATCAAGTTATTAGAGAACATTGGAGAAACCCTTCAAGATATTGGCACAGGCAAAGAGTTTCTGGAAAAGACCCGGGAGGCACAGGCAGTCAAAGCCAAAATCAACTATTGGGATTGCATCAAATTGAGAAGTTTCTGTACTGCAAAAGAAACAGTCAGGAGAGTGAAGAGACAACCGACAGAATGGGAAAAATATTTGCAAACTATGCAACAGATAAAGGGTTAATAACCAGAATCTACAAAGAGATCAAGAAACTCCACAAAAACAAAACCAACAACCCACTTAAGAGATGGGCCAAGGACCTCAATAGACATTTTTCAAAAGAGGAAATCCAAATGGCCAACAGGCACATGAAAAAATGTTCAAGGTCATTAGCAATCAGGGAAATGCAAATCAAAACCACAATGAGGTTTCACCTCACCCCGGTTAGAATGGCTCACATGCAGAAATCTACCAACAACAGATGCTGGCGAGGTTGTGGGGAAAAAGGGACACTAACCCACTGTTGGTGGGAATGCAAACTGGTCAAGCCACTATGGAAGTCAGTCTGGAGATTCCTCAGAAACCTGAAGATAACCCTACCGTTCGACCCAGCCATCCCACTCCTTGGAATTTACCCAAAGGAATTTAAATTGGCAAACAAAAAAGCGGTCTGCACCCTAATGTTTATTGCAGCTCAATTCACAATAGCCAAGACCTGGAACCAACCTAAATGCCCATCAACGGTAGACTGGATAAAGAAATTATGGGATATGTACTCTTTAGAATACTATACCGCAGTAAGAAACAACGAAATCCAGTCATTTGCAACAAAATGGAGGAATCTGGAACACATCCTGCTGAGTGAAATAAGCCAGTCTCAAAGGGACAAATACCATATGTTCTCCCTGATCGGTGATGACTGACTGGACACCAAGATGGAAACCTGTTGGAGTGAGGTGGACACTATGGGAAACGGTGGCTTGATCAGCATAGCCCTGACTGTTGATGAACAACTTAATACATTATCCCTCTTAGTAGTTTTTTTCATCTGTTCTACTTAATATGACTGATTTAGTTCTGTAATTGATGCACAGTTATTCTTAAGTGTTGAAAATTAACTGAAATGTGATCCCTGTTGAACATGGGAGTGGGAATGGGAGAGGGAAGAGATGTATAATTTGGGACATGCTCAGGCTGACTTGCCCCAAGTGGTGGAGTTGGAAGCATACCAGGGGATTCCAATTCAATCCCATCGAGGTGGCATGTACCAATGCCATCTCACTGTTCCAGGTGATCAATTTCAGTTCACAGTTGGTCATGGTGGAGGGACTGGGAGTCAAAGGGAGCACATAGACAAGTCTAGTACCTGCTAACGCTAACCAATGGAGTAAATAAAGGGGAGAGTGATCCAACATGGGAAGTGAGATACTCAGCAGACTCATAGAATGGAAGATGTCCTAAATAGCACTCTGGCCTCAGAATCAGCCCTAAAGGCATTCGGATCTGGCTGAAAAGCCCATGAGAGTATTTCAGGCATGGAAAGCCAAGACACTCTGGCAAAAGATCTCTGAGTGAGATCCCAGTGGAAAGAACAGGTCATCAAAGACGGAGGTACCTTTCTCTGAAGGGAGGAGAGAACCTCCACTTTGACTATGACCTTGTCTAAACAAGATAAGAGTCGGAGAACTCAGAGGGCTTCCATAGCCTTGGAAACTCATGACTGGAGCATGGGGAGATTACTGATGCCATAGACAGGAGTGTCAATTGGTAAAGTCAACAACAGGAGTCACTGTGCACTTACTCCTCATGTAGGATCTCTGTCCTTAATGTGCTGTGCATTGAGATTTAATGCTATAACGAGTACTCAAACAATATATTTCACTTTGTGTTTCTATGGGGGTGCAAACTGTTGAAATCCTTACTTAATGCATACTAAACTGATCCTCTGTAAAAAAAAAAAAAAGAAACTATCAATTCCCAACTTGACTCTCACTGGGATTAAACATGACAATAAGTCTGCTCTGATTTCATCATCATTTAAAAAAAAATCATCTATTATTTTTCACTTTATGTTTCTGTGTGGGAGCAAACTGTTGAAATCCATACTTAATGTATACTAAGCTGATCTTCTGTATATTAAGATAATCGAAAATGAATCTTGATGTGAATGGCAGGGGAGAGGGAGTGGGAAAGGGGAGGGTTGTGGGTGGGAGGGACGTTATGGGGGGAAGCCATTGTAATCCATAAGTCGTACTTTGGAAATTTATATTCATTAAATAAAAGTTTTTTTTTTTTTTTAAAAAAAAGCCACCATGGGGGCCGGCGCATGGCTCACTTGGTTAATCCTCTGCCTGCGGCGCCGGCATCCCATATGGGTGCCAGTTCTAGTCCCAGCTGCTCCTCTTCCAGTCCAGCTTTCTGCTGTGGCCCGGGAAGGCAGTGGAGGATGGCCCAAGTGCTTGGGTCCTGCACCCTCATGGGAGACCAGGAGGAGGGACCTGGCTCCTGGCTTCAGATCAGAGCAGCTCTGGCCATAGCAGCCATTTGGGGAGTGAACCAATGGAGGGAAGACCTTTCTCTCTGTCTCTCTCTCACTGTCTGTAACTCTACCTGTCAAATAAACTTAAAAAATAAACAAATAATAAGCCAAAAAAAATAAAAAAAACCCCACAATGGAAGGTATTTGTATTATGTTGGAACAGTTGACAGAGCAGTTTAACGAAAATACAACAAAGTTCCATTTACTACACAACACTTCAAAGATTCCAACTTGCAACCAATATCCAGTAGAAGTTAAAACATTCATGCTGGTCACTGTATAACTGACCAAGCTACTCTAACCTTCCAAGAATAATAAAGAAAGTGGAAGTCTATGTTGGTATTATCACCAAACGAATGTAACAAAATTGTATAATTTTAGGCCACTGTGGTGCAGCAGGTTAAAGCGCTGACCTGAAGCACCGGCATCCCATGTGGGCACTGCTTCTAGTCCCGGCTGTTCCTCTTTGGATCCAGCTCTCTGCTGTGGCCTGGGAAAGCAGTAGACGATGGCCCAAGTCCTTTGGCCCCTGCACCTGTGTGGGAGACCCAGAAGAAACTCCTGGCTCCTGACTTCGGATCAGCTCAGCTCTGGTCACTGGGGCCATTTGGGAGTGAACCAGTGGATGGAAGACCTCTCTCTCTGTCTCTACCTCTCTCCGTAACTCTTTCAAATAAATAAAATAAAAAATTTTTGATCACGGATTGGACTGCTGTGTGCATGCCTCCCATGTGATCCCGTAGCTGATTGGATAGAAGACACATGCCTTTCACATGATCAGCTCACGGATTGGACTGCTGTGTGCATGGACACTATAGTGCTTTTGATTGGTAGCTGCGGGTATATAAACCGTGTGGCTTTGTGCTGGGGGCGCTCTCTGGACTCCCGAGTTCAGGAGGCCCGTCTGCGCAGACGCCGAATAAATCCTCTTGCTTTTTGCATCAAAAAAAAAAAAAAAAATTAGCAGGCCGGCGCCGTGGCTCACTGGGCTGGTCCTCCGCCTTGCGGCGCTGGCACACCGGGTTCTTGTCCCGGTTGGGGCGCTGGATTCTGTCCTGGTTGCCCCTCTTCCAGGCCAGCTCTCTGCTGTGGCCAGGGAGTGCAGTGGAGGATGGCCCAGGTTCTTGGGCCCTGCACCCATGGGAGACCGGGATGGGTGCCTGGCTCCTGCCACCGGATCAGCGCGGTGCGCCGGCCGCAGTGCGCCGGCCGCGGAGGGGAAGACCTTTCTCTCTGTCTCTCTCTCACTGTCCACTCTGCCTGTCAAAAAAAATTTTTAAAAAATAAAAATTAGCATGCTAAAATTTTTTTTTAAAAAAAGAATCTAAGATATTTAAAAAAAAAATTCAGGCCAGCTACTTGTTTTGTGGAATACGATTGCTTCCCCAAAACAGAAGACTTTAATTAACAGTACTATTCTATCTAACAGAACAAATGGCTTCTGGTTGCTTCTGGTTTAGTGGTCCTCTTGCCTACCAGGCAACTGTGAAACAAATTAAGTTGAAATCATTCAAGGCAACAAACCACTGCCTGAAGGTAGTGGTATTTTGAGGATTTTTTTCATCCTAGCCTTAAAAAGGAACAGTAAAATCTCATCTTTACTGCAGTTTCTGAAATCTTCCCTCACATAATCTTCTCTTTATTCATTTGGGCTATGTATCAGCAGCAAAAAACCACAGTAGGGTCTATATTTTTTCCTATGCATCTAAATTTATGCATCTGAACTTATGATTGAAACACCTGCACATGCTGAGTATCTACCTCATGAAATTATCTAGGAAAGGCAATACATAATAGTTCTAGGCAGGACAGAAATTAATTTTCCTCCATCTTGTACACATTCCAAAAGTTTTATATATATATAAATATATATATAAGTTATATATATATATCTCAGCAAGCACAGGAACTATTTTCTTAATCTCCCTTACACTTACTGGATTCTCATTTTAGATACACAAGAGGGAAGAAGATATTAATTACCTCCTAATAGAAGCAGATGATATAATTTTTATGTTTTCTACTTTTGTCAAATTCTATATAGTTCATTCACATCAGCAGAGGGTAATGGACAGAACAAGAATCTCTTCACTGTCTTGTCTTGTCCATTTATTCCTACCATTTCTGCATTTTTTTCAAAGTACTTTTTCATCTACAAAGGCAGGACCTCAAACACCAGAGAAGAGCTGAATACACCACTGTGAGTAAAGGAAAACAAGAGCAGCAACACAGCTTGGGAATTGAAAGGGTCACTGTGGGGAGCAACTCGGACTAGACTAAGTTACTGGAATTAAGACTTATTCTATGCATCTGCTCTCCCACAATATGGCGCTGGGAGAGGAGGAAACAGCTTCTACACAGCTGCCTCCAGTTCAACCAATAAACTGTAGGACCTGCTCCTGATTGCAGGAGAGCAGCATACTCGGCGTGTGGGTAGCAGAGTTGGGATTGGTGGAAGAGGACTATAAAGGAGGAGAGAGACAACATGCACAAGGAACATCTATCTGAATAACACCTGTGCAGCCCCCGAGAGAGCCGGCCGGCGGTGTGCCGCTCCCCCGCGGAAGTGGGGAAAGTGGCTAGGGGGAACCGCCCTTCTATGGAGGTGGAAGGGACGGTAGCCAACCCGGGAAGAACCAGCAGCAAACCCGGGGAGGGCCGAGCAGACAAAAGAACAGCGCAGGGTCCTGTGTCGTTCCTCCGCGAAGAGGGGGAGCGACAGGTCACACCAACAGACAGTAGTCGTCTAGGGGGACAATGATTGTATGTAACTACCAGTTCAGGTTCTTGCAAGAAAAAGGAATAAACCAGACATTGAAAGAGAAGAATAAAACCTGAGCTTATGAGAAAGGCACAGAAATTTCTTATTTAAATGGCATAGCACAGTTGTCTGTCTATAAATATGTCTATGTGTATGGGTGCATTCTTGTGTGTGTTTTCCAAATGCATGGTGAAGAAGGAGAAAAGAGTGTGATTCCCACTGTAAACGGAAGAAGTAATCAAAAAACGCCCCAAACAGCAAATACCATGGATTTAGAAGCTTTGAACCTAAAGGACAAACCAGTTTCTGCCCAGAATAAACTGGAATCTGAGTAAGTATAAATTTTAATTAAAAAATTAAAAATGGAACCCAGAAAATTCTGGTTGTTTGATGTAGGTGCATGTATATGCACAATGTGCTATGCCTGTATATGGATGAAACTGGTCTAAACAAACTGGGTGTTAACTCTAACCAGCCTGGAACATAGGGCAAGCAAGGCTTATAAAATCCCCATTTTTTTATTTGAAAACATTTAAAATTGAGTTTTTTTTAAAAAGGAAAATTCTTTTTTTTTGACAGGCAGAGTGGACAGTGAGAGAGAGAGAGACAGAGAAAGGTCTTCCTTTTCCATTGGTTCACCCCACAATGGCCGCTGCAGCCGGCGTGCTGCAGCCGGTGCACTGCGCTGATCCAAAGCCAGGAGCCAGGTGCTTCTCCTGGTCTCCCATGCGGGTGCAGGGCCCAGGGACGTGGGCCATCCTCCACTGCACTCCCAGGCCACAGCAGAGAGCTGGACAGGAAGAGGAGCAACCGGGACAGAATCCGGCACCCTGACTGGGACTAGAACCCGGTGTGCTGGTGCCGCAAGGTGGAGGATTAGCCTATTGAGCCACAGCGGCAGCCCATAAAGGAAAATTCTTATGTTATAAAATATTTCCCCCAGGAACCTTTTATTTAAGGAATACAAACTTCAAGCATTTCATAAATACTACTTTGAGAATACAGTGATTCTTCCCACGGTACCCACCCTCCCGTCCACAGTATTACCCCTCTTCCTCCTCCCTCTCCTATTCCCATTCCTATTTTTTACTAAGATCTATTTTCAATTAACTTTATACACAAATGATTAACTCTATACTAAGTAAAAACTTGAACAAACTATATTAAAAAAAAAAAAAAACCCCTGTTCCTCAACAGTTGAGACAAGGGCTGTTCAAAGTCATTGAATCCTGAAGTCTTAATTTCACTTCTATAGATTACCTTTTGGGTACTCTATTAGTTATCACAGATCAAGGAGAATACATGGTATTTGTCCATTTGGGACAAATAGATGATGCTGGCTTCATGGAAGGAGTTTGGGAGGATTCCCGCTCTTTCAATTGTCTTGAGTATCTTGAGAAGAATTAGAGTTAGTTCTTTAAATGTCTGGGAAAATTCAGCAGTGAAGCCATCCAATCTCAGGCTTTTCTTTGCTGGGAGGGTCTTTATTAATGAATCATTTTTCATCTTGTTTATTGGTCTGTTTAGGTTTTCTATGTCTTCATGGCTCAATTTAGGTAGGTTGTATGTGTCTAGGAATCTCCATTTCTTCTAGGTTTCCTGATTTGTTGGCATACAACTCTTTGTAGTAATTTATGATGATTCGTTTTATTTCTGTAGGGCTTGTTACATTTCCTTTTTCATCCTAATTTTTATTGATTTGGGTCTTCTTCCTCTTTTTTGGTAGTTTGGCCAATGTTGTGTCAATTTTGTTTATTTAAAAAAAAACAGTTTTTCTTTTCACTGATCTTTTCTATTTTTTTGTTTCAATTTTGTTTATTTATTCTCTAATTTTTAGTATTATTTTCTCTTACTAGTTTTAGGTTTGGTTTCTCCAGGTCCTTGAGATGCGTTGATAGCTCATTTATTTAGTGCCTTTCCAAATTTCTTGATGTATGTGCCAATTGCTATGAACTTTCCTCTTAACACAGCTTTTGCTGTGTCCCATAACTTTTGGTATGTTTTATTGTCAGATTCATTAGTTTTCAGAAATTCTTAATTTCTCTTTTGATTTCTTCAATGATCCACTGTTCATATAGGAGTCTGTGTGTGTTTGCATGTTTTGTAGAGATTCTCGAGTTATTCATTTCCAGTTTCAATCCATTGTGGTCAGAGAAGATGCATAGTATGATTTTGATTTTTTTGAATTTGCTAAGACTTGTTTTTATGGCCTAGCATGTAGTCTGTCCTAGAGAAAGTTCCACACACTGGTGAGAAGAATGTGTATTCTGCAATTGTAGGATGAAAAGTTCTGTAGATATCTGCTATGGCCATTTGGCCTAAAATGTCCATTAACTATGTTATTTCCTTGCTGATTTTCTGTCTGGTTGATCTGTCCATTGCTGAAAGTGGGGTAATGAAATCCCTCATTACTATTGTATTTGAGTCTATGCCTCCCTTTAGATACCTTAATATTTCTTTTAAATAGCCAGGTGCCCTGTAATTAGGTGCATATGCATTTATAATAGTCACATCTTCCTGTTGAATTGATCCCTTAATCATTACATAGTGCTCTTCTTGATCTCTTCTAATAGTTTTTGCGTGAAAATCTCTATGTTGTCTGATATTAGGATGGCCACAGCAGCTCTTTTTTTGGTTTCTGTTAGAATGGAATGTCTTTTTCCATCCTTTCACTTTCAGTCTGCATGTGTCTTTGTTGGTGAGATGTGTTTCTTGTAGGCAGCAAATAGATGTTTTTTTTTTAATCTATTCAGCCAGTTTGTATCTTTTAACTGGAGAGTTGAGGCCATTTACATTCAAGGTAACTATTGATAAGTAACAACTTGGTCCTGCCATTTTCCCATAAATTCCTATTGTTTATTTTGGATTTCCTTTGTAATTTTACAGGGAGATTTTCTGCTTCACCTTCTTTCCTAACTATGACAATGTTTCTGTGTGTGGCCCATCCTTAAGCATCTTTTGTAAGGCTGGACAAGTCGTGACAAATTCTTTCAATTTCTGTTTGTTATGGAGGATCTTTATTTCACCTTCATTCATAAATGAGAGCTTTGCAGGGTACAGTATTCTGGGGTGACATCTATTGTAATTAGTATCTTCAATACCAAAGATAGAGGCTCTACTTTACTAGAAACCACTGATTCTACTTCGAGTTGCCCTCAGCTACTACAGATGCTAAAGAGCCCAGTTTTTAAAGTGTGAAGCCATTTTCAATTTTATCTAACACTACCTCCCCCACTTAAAATAAACCTTCTTCTTCAGGAAGACAAAATAAATACTAAACATACTCTTCACTGTTCAGGACTTACTAAAAATCCCCTTCACCTCACTTAAGGGATGTGCTTCAGTCTGTTTTCAGCCCATCCAAATTCCACTTGAATTTTAAGGTCCAGCATAAATTTCACTTCTATCACAAAACTTTCTCAAGAACATTCTAGGCTATGGATATCCTGTCTAGGGACTATTGCCAGCTTTCCACACCACTCATTTCTCTCTTATGATATACTTTCTCATTTTATTACATGTTTCAAGTGTATCTGTCTAGAAATCATGACATAAGAAGATGATGGAAGAACCTGTGGATGCTTGGCATGGAGGAGAGATAGTTGAGGGGTCACATTAGTAATTTTAATAATAACTGAACTTTGTCCTATAGAAGAATTAACTTTTGTTACTCTACAAGGCAGAATTTGAGAAAAGCACATTTTAGGGCTACATAAGTTATAAACATTTATCATGTATTTACAATATTTAATATACTATACTGGGCACTTGCCTACATCTTGTCTCATTTAACTATAAAGCGATTTTCTAAAGGTTTAAGTGGGTAACAACGCACTAGTGTGTCTTCCAAAGTGGCCAGTTGTGTTAATCAGAACCTTTGGAGGCAGGGATCCAATGCTAGTTGAGGGGGATGGGACTAGAAATTTGAGAAAGTCCCATTTAAATGTGGATGATACTTGGGGAATTTCTCTTTAGAAAACCCAAATATACGTATACATGTAAGTGTTTTACTTTTTAAAAATTCATTTATTTGTCTGAGAAGGAGAGAGTGAGAGAGCAAGCATACTTCCATCCACGGGTTCATTGCCTAGGTGAGGCTGAAGCTGAAGCCAGGAACCAGAAATTCAATCCAGGTCTCCCACATGGGCAGCAGAGACCAACTACTTGAGCCATTGCTGCCTCATGGATTTAGGATCTGGTGCCAGGTATCAAACTCAGGCACCCTGATACATGTGCATCCTAACTGATGTCTTAACCGCTAGGCCAAACACCTACCCCAAGTGTTTTATGTTAAAGAATTTAACCTAGAAAATGTGAACTTGGATAAAGGCCAGTCACCTCAAAGTAGATTCTAAGCAACATATTGTAGGTTCTGAAGATAATCTGAAAGAAGGGGTTCCAAAAACACTCTTAAGTAATGGCAGTTGTGTGAGAATATTATGTTTCCTAAAATGACCAATTTGGAAAGGGAACAATATGAATTTTCATATTTAACTGATTTTTAAAAGGAAATGCTTATTTATAATCACAGCCAATTTACCTTGTCTCTTCACCTCAATTACAATTGCCTTTTGGCAAGGGCATTTTTAGGGGTGCCAGGTACACAGTCAGTAATACTCTCTTCATAGCTTTTAAAAGGTATCCATGTCAACTCAAGGCTATAAGTTAATTAGTAATAGTAATAATAATATATAATGAAAATTCAAAAACATACTTGCTAAGCACACACATTCATTTTGCTCATCTCATCAAATGGCTCCTCAGTCAATAAAATGGTCAGGCAATTCATTTAGAGGGTTAACTGACTACTCCATCTTATTCCAACTGAATCAATCAGTTCTAAGGCTGAACTGTTTCTTTGCCTTATAATCACTGACATATAACCCATGTCTGTACGAACTATTTATTTACCATTTTTCTTCTGCAGTCCCATAGACAAAGGCTTTTCTTTTTAATAATATTCAAAGGTCATGAGTATTGTGTATGTCTATTTTTCTCCTATAGTAAAAAATAGTGTCCTTATTTATTTTTAAAAAATGATAATTACCTTTAGCAAAACTATTAATTAGGCAAGTAAGTAACACAAACGATCTACTCTTCCATGATAAACAAGTCAAAGAAGCTATATGCTTAATACTGGGGCTATGCTTCAAAACACTGTGGACTTGAAATATATTAATAAGTTATTAGTTTCCTATGGTGGCTGTAATAAATTAGCACAAACTTAGTGGCATAAAACAATAGCAATTTATTTCATCACAGTTTTTTTGAGTTTTTATTTTTTTAAAGATTCATTTTTATTAATTTGAAAGGTAGAGTGAGAGCGAGAGAGCGAGAGAGATCATACTTCTGCTGATTCACTCCCCAAATAGCCACATCACCTGTGACTGGGCCAGGCTGAAGCCAGGAGCCTGGAATTCCATCCAGATCTCCTACATGGGTGTTAGGGACCCAAGTACTTGGGCCGTCCTCCACTGCTTTCCCAGGCACATTAATAGGGAACTGGACTGGGAGTGAAGCATCAGTGACTCGAATGGCTGCTCACATGAGATATTGGCATTGTAGGCAGTGGCTTAACCCTTTGTGCCACAACACCAGCCCCAATGTTTTCTCACAGTTTAAGAAGCCAGAAATCTAAAATCAAAGTGTCAGCAGGGCTGCACCTCACCCCCCTTTCTGGTGGGTCTAAGGGAAAGTCCATTTCTTGTATCTTCTGGTGGCTGTTGGCATTCATTGGCTTGTGGCAGAATCTCTCTCTGCTCTACCTTCACACTATCTTCTCCACAGGTCTGTTTTCTCTGTCTTCTTGTGTTACCTTCCTTTGCTTGGTTCTTGTAAGGACACATGGGATGGTAGTTAGGGCCCACTCCGATAATCCAGATACCTTCATTCTGAGACCCTTAATTCAATTACATCTGCAAAGATTCTTTCAAAATCAGAGCATATTCATGGGTTCTAGGTGTTAGGATGCTGACAGATCTTTCTGCGGGCTACCGTTTAGCCAACTACAATAATAAATATGAAAAACACAAAACCTCTTATTAGCATCTTCTGTACAATTCAAAGTGAGAAACTAACAAGACGGTCTTGGTAAAAAACTGAACATTAAATGATAGCAGAAATCCTTAATGTGCTTACAAAGGCAATTAGTATATTAGTTAAATGTACAAACAGGTATATTATAGACTGAATGTGTCCCCCCAAAATTCATATGTTGAGATTGTATCTCCAATATGATATTATTTAGAAGTGACGCCATTGAGAGGTGATTAGGCCATGAGGGTGGACACCACATGAATGGAGTTAGTTGACCTTATAGAAGAGATGTCAGAGAATTCCTTTGTCCTTTCCACCACACGAGGACACAGCTAGAAGGCAATGTCTATGAACTAGGAAGTAGGCTCTCACCAGACACCAAATCTGCTAGCACCTTAATCTTCGACTTCCCAGCCCACATAACTGTGAAAATTAAATTTGTTTCCCAGTCTACGGTAATTTGTTATAGCATCCCAAACTGACTAACACAGGTATTGAGAAGATGAAGTTGGGAAGGTGAAGATATCAAGTTCCCATGCCTTTTGCCCTTGCCCCCTTATCTCTGTGCTCCCATATCCCTGTGCCTCTATGGTAACCAGTGTCAAGGTAACCAACAGGTCCACCTGTTTGGCTAGCTGCCCACAAGTATTTTATGTAATGGTTTGGCTCTGGGCCACTTTTGTTTGTAAACCCATATAAGCAACTGAGGTGCATGGCTAGGCGCAGCTGCTTGTGCATGTGAGGATGTATAGCTATACGTGGTTATTGGTAAATGTGGTTAGTGGGGTATGTGGATATGTGTGGATTTATATAGATGCCTCTGTGTGTATTCGACTGCCACCACAAACACAAAGTTGGGTATATCCTATGTCCCCACCTCTGGCAAGTGGCTGCTCCTTGTGCATTTCTCACTGCCATTGTGAGTAAAGGAGATATAAACCCACAAATGGCTCCAAGTTGTTCTCTGACCTGTTGGAATCCACATCTGCTTGTCTTGGGCCCTAAGCCCCAGGCATATTAATTTAATCTCCAGCCACATTTGCCCATGAAGATAATACAACTTACAATGGTCACTATGCTTAAAACAATAAATATAAGCCTATAATAGTATAGACATTCAATGAGATCATCTGGAGAATGAAAGATGCTAGATGTAATTAAGTATGCAAAATACGAAGAAGCCAGAGTCTTTGCTCCAAAATGTCTTTAAAAGCAGGTGATATGTTAATCAGTTTGGGATTGAAATGGAGTGTCTTCAACTCACCTTAATGATGATGACTCATTAACACAAGAATTTTAGTAGTAACACTTCCATCCCACAGTTCTAATAAATATAAGCATTTGTTTACTCCTTTTGCAGTATTCAGCAGACACAGAGTACTAAATGCTATAGAACAGTGATAAAACTGTGGCCTGTATCTTGAAGATTTTTCAAAGGCAATGGTAGTTTTTTTTTTTAAGATTTATTTTAGGGGCTGGAGCTGTGGAGTAGTGGATTGAGCCACTGCCTGCAATGCCAGCATCCCATAAGGGTGCTAGTTCAAGTCCTGGATGCTCCACTTCCTTGATGCTTCTGGGAAAGCAGCACAAGATGGCCTAAGTGAAGCTCGCTTCGATCTGGCTCAGACCCAGCTGTTGTGGCCATTTAGGGAGTGAACCACCAGATGGAAGATCTTTTTCTCTCTCCCTCCCACCTCTCTCCCCCTGTAACTCCGCCTTTCAAATAAATAAAATAAATCTTTTTAAAAATGGAGTCCCTTTTCATTATGGCCCTTCCCATTCTTTTGGCCAGGGTTGGGCCAGGCTGAAGCCAGGATCCAGGAGCTTCTTCTGGGTCTCCCACATGGGTGGCAGGGACTCAAACATTTGGGCCATCTTCTGCTGCTTTCCCAGGCCATTAGCAGGGAACTAGATTGGAAGTGGAGCAGCCGGGATATGAATGGGTGTTCATACGGGATGCTGGCATTGCAGGTGGCAGCTATACTCACTTATACCACAATGCTGGCCCTATATTTTGAATTTTAATATGTGCAAAGTCATGTGGTATAAGGGACAATTCCAAACATTAACACAGATGTTGAGAAAGTCAATTATTCTATTAACTAGGCAATGCATACTTTTGCAAGGCAGATGGCTTCCAATACTTTATGATCAACAAAATTGAGGATGATAAAGAGTATAAGTCATTAAGATATTTTTTGATAATAGATCATTGTAATTTGAGATAAATAACTTGAAAGGAGTTCAAAGGATTGGGTAAAC